>NC_136429.1:479835532-480435532 GCF_052849685.1 Lactuca virosa
AAAAAGTTCGTTTTTTATATATCATCATAGATCTCTATGGAAAGAGGACGAAAAATCGTGAACAACGGTATATTCGGTTTTTTTTTCGATAAAAAACTTGGCTTAAAAAAATTTTAAATGAAAAAAAAGGAAGTGAGTTTTGTTATAATCCGGTACATGTGCGTCCATTATAAAATTTTACAACATTTCCTTTTGCCGTTGATCGCTTTAAATTCCGACGCTTTGGATTGGTTTCTTGGTTCCTTGATTAATAATCGTTCTCTATTGTACTTTTCCATATATATATATATATATATATATATATATATATATATATATATATATATATATATATATATAAAGAAACATTGTTACATTATTTAATTATATTGTTTAACTAAAAGCAAAAGAAAAATATACCAAAACAACAACAAACATCCAAACTAAAACAAAACGAAAGAAACGAATGGCAAAATGGACCACTTATTTATAAAGCAAAAACCAAAAACATGAAAAACGAGAGATTGTCATGCTAAACAAACTATCATGAGATAAAAAGAAATTACCAAAGTTATGTTATAGATTAATAAGAAAAAAGTTGCTCCGAGCGCTTCCTTATGTTCTCGACATTCTTTTTTCTTAACGAGTCTTGAATAACTGTGCATGTTTGTTTATCTTAGCAATTAATATTGGAATAATAAAAGTTTTAAAAGATGAGTGTTTATTCAATGTCAAGATGTATTTAAATGTTTACATAGGGTCTATATATTATGTGATTGTGAGACTAAATTTGGCGGATACATCCAAATTTGGAAAATAAAATTTTAATTAAATTCAAGAAATTAAATTGCTAACTAAACGTGGCAAATTGATAAATTTGGATAATAATATATTCTGCCACAAAAATTTAATCCAGCAAAATACGATTGGAATGAAATTTGGGAAAATCGTGATTTGGAGGGATCAACTGTGGGGCAAACACAATTTTGATTATAAAAACACACAAGCTAAAACCATAAACAAATCTCTCTTATCTGTATGGGATTACAAACGTAAAACATGTTACATTGTATACTTTTATAATTCATTAGTCTAAACACACTTTTAATTATAATAACACACGGAGTCAAAATTATAAATAAATCTTTTTTTTACTTGTATGAGATTACAAGGGTAAAAGATGTTGTATTTTATAAATTTATAATTCATTAGTAAAAACACACTTTGATTTTAAAAACATACGAAGTCAAAACCTGTAAAGCCCACCAACATTATCGTTGACATATTTTTAAACGTATGCATCTTCAGGAACTTAGGAGCTGGAAGACACACCCTGTGTGTCGTAGAATAATGCATTTCATTGTTTTAAATGGTTGGCTGATATGTTAGGCCTCTTTGTTTCATTTTGACTTACGTTTTGCAGAACTTTTCTAGTAATTATAGTATTTTAGGTTGATAACAATGTAATTCTTCATACCAGATTTATGGAAGAATGTAATGTTTCATAAAACCTCGTATTATTCTATACATGGTTTTACTCTAAAACCTATGCGCGTGCAGGGGGTGCGAATCATGGATTTGTAAACAAAACTCAATGAACTCGTGTGTGGGTGCGACCTGTGGACACGAATGCAAATCCAAAATTCTGGGTCCGCGTTAGCCACGTTTTTGCAGAACTTTACACTTTTGGTCCATGATATAATTTTTGTAACAAGTATATAAAGAGACATTTGGTTCTCATTCTGACACATGATATCAAATACTCTCTTCTCCTCTCTCTGCATACAGTTTTCGCTGATCTTTTTAGGTAAGTGGTCAGAACTGACAGTAAATATTGCTTCAGCTGTTGTACCCTGGGAACAAACGACGAATCTCTTTAAGGGAATCGTGTCAAACATGAGCCTCAGTCTACCAACATGATTATTTACTAATTGTTTATTTTACAGATTTATTAACGACAACCAACACACACATAGATATATATATATATATATATATATATATATATATATATATATATATATATATATATATATATATATATATATATATATATATATATAAATTTTAGGCTCCTTAGAGACATGGACCCTAGACAGTTGACCGGGTTGCACACCGTCTGTAACACTCATAAAATATGGTCACAAAAATTTCATTTTTTACTTAATAAATAAAACCATAGTTATCAAAACATTCTATCAAACATAAGTCAAAGTATTTCAAGACATTATCATCAGAGTTTCCAAATTAAAACATCAGAGTAAACATCCCAGGCTAAACATCATGGTGTGTGCAATGCAGTCATCCCGAGCTCTTCCCTTTGCTACCAGAAGTAACTGAAACCAAAACTGAAAACTGTAAGCACAAAGCTTAGTGAGTTTCCCCAAACTACCACATACCATACATAGATACATATTGGGCCCTCGCCCGTCCTCGAGCCCCGTCCGACATCAGGTTCCACCTGGCATCGATCCCCGCTCTATATATAGATATGTTTATTCCAGGCCTTGCCTGTCACTGGGCCTCGCCCGCTATACACATACGATCAATATCACATAATCATGCTAACACATAAAGAAGTCATACACAGTACTATACGTTCCAGTCCTAAGGCCTCGCCTATCATGGGCCCCACCCATGCTCTGTTAATGATGAGATATGGAACCCCGTCCATACTCAGCTATCGATGAGATGCGGGACCCCACCCACAATTACCTCCCTACCCAGGCACATACAAGTATCACATAGACATCAAGTATAACCAAACATGCACATAGTCATCGGGTACCACCCGACATCGAACCGTAGTCCGGAAACACACATACATAAACATTCATCGGGCACCGCCCGACATCGGACCTTAGTCCGAAAATCATACAATCACAAATATATACGGTCCGACATTGGTTCCTTCGACCCATTCAACCAGGAGGAAACTCACCTCAAATGCTGAAGCTCACTATAAGAAATCCTTGGCTGCAGCCCTGTCGACTCCCAGAGCTATCAATACCAAATTGTCACCTAATTAGCAATTAGGTTCCAAACCATGTTCCATAACCCTTACTTGTGCTGAAATAACTGTTTCACCCCTGGCCGAACAAGATTCACAACCAAGGCCTAAAACTATCAAATCCATAAAAACCCATCAACGACCCAATTTTCCAAATTGGGCCCAAATCCTTACATGGGCCTTTCCCTAAAGCCCATTTACTTTTCTGAACCAATGATTTTCCGACGGCCCAAAGGTCCAAGCCCATTCGGCCCAATCAAGGCCAAACTACATTGGGCCCACTAAGGCCCAATTCATCATCCAAGGCCCATTAGGGCAAGCCCAGCAAGGCAAGCCCAACCAGAAGTCCATTACTCTAAAATCCTTAGTCCATTCTGAGCCCAAACCAAAGAATAAGTCCAATACCAAGCTAGCCAACAATCAAAGAGCCCAAAACTTGCACAGGTGATGCTCACGTTGTGAGCACCTTATTCTCACGTTGTGAGGTCGTGACTTTGGCCCAGAAACTTCCTCAAACACGCTCTCACATCGTAAGGCTTCATTCCTCACGTTCTGAGTCCAGATTTGACCAAAAATGAGCATTAAGCTCCTAATCCATTAAGCCTTAACATGGGAATGTCTAGAGGGTCTTCCTTGACCCCAAGGACCATAAAAATCGAAGATTTTCAGTCACATATGTCCAATACATGACTTAAACACTAACTTACGTCAAAATGAAGGAAAAATGGCCAAGACTCAAACTTGGAGTCCAAAACCATGACCAAAGTCCAGATCTAGAACTTATAGGACTTAAGGTACCAACATAATCCATAAAGTTGCCAACTTTATGGATTCCATGCATGCTAACCAACCTTACAAGCCATAAAATGCTTGGAAACTTAGATCTAGCAAGCAAGGAAAGGAAAGGCATGAGCTTGAGTACTTACAAAGGTCCAAAAGCTCCTCAACTAGCTGATGATGAAGCCAAGATGCTAACAAACGCACCACCAATGATATTATTCTTCCTCAAAGGGCTTCAAAGCTTCAAAATCTCTTGAATAACACCAAGATTGACCAAGGACTTCAATGGGGGCTGAGATTAGGGTTTTCAGAGGTCTTGTTAGTGAAAGAGGCCGATGAGAAGCAACCCTAATCATATCATATCTTTAAATACCCAAAAATTAGGGTTTTGGTGCATCAGGCGCTCCTCACGCCGTGAGCACTTCATTCTCACGTCGTGAGCCTTAAATGAGCTTGGTCAACAAGTAAACGATTACTCACCCGAACTACTCCAACTTCAAATGGCCATAACTTCTTCGTTTCAACTCCGTTTTTGACGTTCTTTATATCCAAGGAAAGGTGACGAGAGGCTTTACACAACTATCAACTTATCCTCACCTCAAAACATTCCGAACGAAAATCCAAAGTTCATAAAGTGCTCGAACTGCCACTTTACCGATATACCCCTTGGCTCCAAGGCACGACCCAAACTCCCGGATCACCTCAATTACATTATCCGTACCTAAATGGGTCTAGATCTCTCTTTTGCAAAGGCCCTAAACCTTATGATAACCTATGCTTAGGCCACAGTCCCGAATTAGGAAAGCGATTCGGAACAAGGTGTTACAACTCTCCCCAACTTAAATTAGATTTTGTCCTCGAAATCACTTCTTACTAAGACCCATATCCAAACAAACGATCTGAGGAATGCAACCAATGATTATGCTCGTAGGGAAACCTTCTCAAGACCATCAAAACTCAAACCGAACTCCCATCCCGAAGAAATCAAACCTCAAACTTCAGCAAAACCACTTCCGCCTTTCTAAGATCTGGATTCTATAATGGTCTGTCTCCCTGACAGACCGCCTACACTGAAATATTACCATGCCCAAGCCTCATCAAATAACTAGCCAACCATAATGCTTACAACCCTGATTACCTTGATGCAATCTATGAGAGCAATGCCACTAACCATAACCATCTGCTGAACAATTATACTTGACAGAAGGCTTAGATAATCCTTCGAGTAGAAGATTCATCCCTGCAACGGTTAAACTCAGATAAGAGCTGTGTAACAAGGTCAAATCAATTACTCTGAGATTATTTAATCCAACTGTAAGTGACTTAGCACCTTCGATCAGTAAGCTACTTTTTCCCGAACATCATGCCGCCCCTTATCCACTTTCCAAAAGAAACGAGACCCCCTGGTCCCAACTTATCTGCCAACTATCTGGAATACTGGATTCCCACCTAGCTGCTGAGCCAAAGAACACCCTCTCAGTCGCTCCCTATGACTTCCGAAGAATACTTTGTGTAACACCCTTAAAAATCAAGCCAATTGAAAACGTTTTAAATCATTCAAAAACCATTAATTATTACAACATGTTTTCAAAATAGTTTAGTCATCAGAGTTTTCCCATAAATCACAATCATAAATCGAGGAAGTGTACGGTCACGCCTTCGCCTTCCCGCGGTCATCCGAAGTACCTGAAACAATAATCGATAAATGTAAGCTCGAAGGCTTAGTGAGTTATCCCCAAAATACCCATACACACAATACGCATACAATAACAAACAACATACTATGGGTCCGATCAACTATCGATTGGAATACCCCAGGCCCTCAACCATCAGGTTGGAATGCCAACATACTACGAGTCCAATCATCCTAGGGATGGAATGCTCTCAGCCCACAACCATCGAGTTGGAATGCCTACAAACTATGAGTCCAATCATCCTCGGGATGGAATACTCTCGGCCCACAACCATCAGTTTTAGAATGCCCATATACTATAAGTCCAATCATCCTCGGGATGGAATACTCTCGGTCCACAACCATCATGTTGGAATGCCCACATACTATGAGTCCAATTATCCTCGGGATGGAATACTCTCGGCCCACAACCATCCGGTTGGAATGCCCACATACTGTCAAACATGTGCACCTATATCAGATAATCACATAACAGTCTATAGAGACAACATACTAGGATACAATCATCCTCAGAATGGAATACCCTCAATTACCAATCAAGCATGTGCACATATAACAGGTAATCACCTAAACATATACCGACAGTCAAAGCGAACTACATGTCACTAGGCATAGAAACATCCTATCTACCAGGATATCGATCTAACAGATCATAACAGCATATAACCATCCTATCTACCAGGATACCGATCTAACAGATTATAACAACATATAACCATCCTATCTACTAGGATACCGATCTAATCATTTCACAACAGTAACAAATCTAGATAACAATCAAAAAGGACGACCTTGGTGCCTTAGACCCTTGGGTATAGTGAGGATAACTAACCTCACAATGTCGAACTGTAGTGATAAGATCAAACTCCCAAATCACAGCCACAAACTCCACCACCTATAACCACCATAGGACCAAGTCCATCAAAATCCCAAATTACCAGAATACCCTCAGAAGTCAAACTTGGTTAATTCTTGGTCAACGTCAAAGTCAATGGTAATGGTCAACAGTCCATGTTGACCCTGATGGGTTTTGAGCATTCTAACACTTCCTAAGTGTACATGCAACCCTAATAACCTTGAATCTATGTTTTCTCTATATACATGCAAATTTCTTTTCAAGGTTATTTCCTAACTAGCATGGCATGGGGATTACATAGAACATAAAACTAGTAGAAATACATACCTTGTTGTTGCTTGGATTCCTTCAAGACTTTGTGAGCCTAGCACCCCAAATGTTGTGCCTCAAATGCTTCACACAACACCACAAGACTTGGAATAACTTGAGAGAATACTTCTTACACTTGAAAATCGGTTATGCCCTCACTAGAAACACTAGGTCACGATTTTGCTAGCCATAGGGTTCCTTTTATAGTGTTGTCACAATTAGGGTTTACACATGAATGCCCTTAATTGTCATGACTCTTGATTTCTCATGACCCATGGGTTTGTAACTCCCATGGACTATCCATGGAGCTCCATATGGTTATAACCAAACCCATAAACCATGGATCATTAATCCACCATAAAAGAATTGATGATTGTCATAATCAACCCTATATATTTAATTAGTCTCACTTTGATCACCAAATTAATACTAGATTAATACTTGATCAATACTAATTAAATAATACTATTATTAATATATTAGAACTTATAATATATTAATAATCATAAGTGCCTCATTCTCTCATCTAGTCTATCCAAGTATTGCAATGCCATGCAACCCAAATGGACCATGCCGGGTCGGGTCAAGTACATACCAAATAAAGTTATGGACTTAGACACTATATCCAACAGTCTCCCACTTGGATAAGTCTAATAACTATATTTGCAAATATGACTTCAAAATCCGACTAGCAATCGTAGCTCTTTCAAAGTCTCTCGGAACTGAGATGATGATGATACGCCATTTAAGATAAGTGATCATATAATCCTCTGTTCTCATGATATCAGCCGGACAAACACATGGAACATGGTCTTACTTATTGTCCAGCATTTGTTTCTCGATCTCTGATTTGTTTCGACATAGAACTAAATTGAACACATCAATTAGGTTCTGACCGGGCCCGGTACATAGGTCAAAACCAAATCATCGAGGGGCCCAGATATCGCTTCTATTTCTAGAAGGAACAGATAAACTTCGACTGATATGCTTGTACTAACTACTTGTTGAATTATTCACAAAGGCACGTTTTATGACATCGAGTTACCAATGCGTTTTCGTGCAATCAATGAATAACCAACTCATAGTCAACAACTCATATCTCTAGGTTTGAAGATTTATATGATATTACCGTCTCACGATCACTCGAGATAAATTCCATGAAGTGATGCAAGTGAGTGTGGGTTGGATCCAATACTCAGCCCTTATGAGTACTCATGAATGTTGTAGCAACCATTGCATTGTCCAAAGCACTTTTAGACAAATCATACAAGCCAAATTCATGACAGTCTTAAATCAATACTTACTTCCAAAGTTTGACTGACTGTGGAAGGTTTGAATAATAACATAATTATTCTGGAAGTAAAAACATGCAAAATTGAAACATAGTAAACAATCAACACAAGATAGTAACACCTTACTCATAAATAAATAACAACTTTTATTTATCATCAAATGTCAATTACATTTTACAAGTTTCAGGAATCTAATTATTGAAACTAATATCATCCTTCAGCCCAATGCGCCTCGCATGCTGTAAATGCTTAACCCTGCTCAGTCCCTTCGTGAGGGGATCTGCCGGGTTCTCATCTGATGATACCCTCTTAGCCACGAGGAGTCCTTCTTCTATTCGATGTCTGATGAAATGGTATTTTCTGTCAATGTGCCTAGATCTCCCATGATCTCTCGGTTCCTTAGCCAAAGCAACCGCACTTTCGCTGTCACAGAAAAATTTCCATTGGCTCCTTTATAGCTGATACAACTCCAAGGTCTCCGATGAAGTTCTTTAGCCATATCGCCTCCTTAGCTGCTTCACTTGCTGCTATGTACTCTGATTCACAAGTAGAATCAGCTACTGTCTCCTGCTTGGAACTTTTCCAAGTAATTGCCCCTCCATTTAGGATAAAGACCCAGCCTGACTGAGAGCGGAAATTATCCCTATCATTCTGGAAGCTAGCATCGCTATATCCTTCCACTCTCAAGTCATCACTGCCTCCGAGGGTAAGGACCCAATCCTTAGTCCTTCGCAGATACTTGAGAATGTTCTTTACCGCTGTCCAGTGTGCCTTGCCAGGGTTCCCTTGATATCTGCTGACCATGCTCAAAGCAAAGGCCACATCAGGGCGAGTACAAGTCATAGCATACATGATCGAGCCCACAGCGGAAGCATATGGTATATGACTCATCTCAGCTATCTCAGCCTCTGTACTCGGACTCTGAGTCTTACTCAGCTTGGCATTACTCTGGACGGGTAATTCCCCTTTCTTGGATTCTTGCATGCTGAACCTCTTCAGCACCTTATCCAAGTAAGTACTTTGACTAAGTCCAATTAGTCTTTTACTCCTATCTCTCAATATCCTTATCCCTAGGATATAGGCAGCTTCCCCAAGGTCCTTCATAGCGAAACACTTCCCAAGCCAGGACTTAACCTCCTGCAAGGTTGGGACGTCGTTTCCTATGAGAAGTATGTCATCCACAAACAACACCAAGAAGCTAACTATGCTCCCACTAGCCCTGACATACATACAAGACTCATCCTCACTCCTAGAAAAGCCAAACTCTTTGACTTTCTCATCAAAGCAAAGATTCCATCTGCGAGATGCTTGTTTCAATCCATAAATGGATTTATCAAGCTTACACACTCTATTAGGGTATCTTGTATCGACAAAACCCTCTGGTTGAGCCATGTAAACATCCTCAGCCAACGTTCCATTAAGGAAAGAAGTTTTGACATCCATTTGCCATATTTCATAATCATGAAATGCAGCTATGGCTAACAATACTCTAATAGACTTAATCTTAGCTACTGGTGAGAAGGTCTAATCATAGTCAACTCCCGGAGTTTGAGTAAAGCCCTTCGCAACCAGTCGCGCTTTGTAAGTATGTACTTTCCCATCCATGTCGGTCTTCTTCTTGAAGATCCATTTGCACCTAACTGTCTTATGACCTGGTACATTGTCAACCAAGTTCCAAACTTGATTGTCATACATGGACTGAATCTCGCTGTCCATAGCCTCCTTCCATTTAGCAGACTCAGGGCCTGCCATGGCTTTGCTATAATTATTAGGTTCATCCAAATCTATTAGTGTACTATCACTATCAAATGTATCACCTTTAGTGGTGATGTGATAACCATAATAAAAATCAGGTGTGTTCCTCACCCTAGTGGAACGTCTTGGAGGTACAGACTCATCTATCGGATCAACAGGAGTTTCCTCCTCAGGTTGGTCGATAGCATTTGAGGTTCCTTCACCACTTGACTCTTGAAGCTCTTCAAGGTCAATTTGCCTCCCACTGTCCCCTTGGCTTATGAATTCTCTCTCACGAAAGACTCCTCTTCTTGCTATAAAGACCACATTATCACTGGGACTGTAGAAGAGGTAACCAAAGGATCTCTGTGGGTAGCCGATGAAAATACACCTCTCACTTCGAGGTTCAAGCTTATCATGAGTCTCACGCCTCACGAAAGCTTCACAACCCCAAATCTTGATGTGGTCCAAATTGGGAACTTTCCCAGTCCACATCTCGTGAGGTGTTTTGGCAACATTTTTAGTAGGGACTAGATTAAGGATATGGGCGGCAGCCTCTAAGGCATACCCCCAGAAAGAGATTGGTAACGAAGCTCGACTCATCATGGAACGAACCATATCCAGCAAGGTTCGATTGCGCCTCTCAGCTACACCATTCAACTGTGGTGTTCTGGGAGGTGTCAATTGTGAGACAATCCCACATTCCTTAAGATAGTCAAGGAACTCAATGCTAAGATACTCTCCTCCCCGATCGGATCGGAGCATCTTGATGTTCCTGCCCAATTGATTCTCCACTTCCTTCTTAAACTCTTTGAACTTTTCAAAGGTTTCTGACTTATGCTTGATTAAGTAAATACATCCATATCTACTGTAATCATCAGTAAAAGTCACATAATAGCGATTAGCATCCCTTGTAGCAACTCTGAAGGGCCCACACACATCCGTGTGTACAAGGTCCAACAAACCTTCACCCCTATCACAAGTACCTGTGAAGGGTGAATTTGTCATTTTTCCAAGTAAACAAGACTCGCAACTATCATCTGACTTGAGGTCAAATGATTCCAAGACTCCAGCCTTTTGGAGTTGGCCTATGCGCTTCTTGTTAACATGTCCAAGACGACAATGCCACAAGGATGCTTTATCCAAGCTATCTGAAGAATCAATATACAACACATTATTTCCTAGATTGTCTACAACATTCACGGCTTCATATACACCATCACAAGGTAATGCTTTAAAGTAAAATACATCATTGTAATAAACATTAATAGCACCATTTTTATTATCAAATGAAAATGAAAAACCTTGTTTGTACAAGCCATGAAAAGAAATAATATTTCTCGCCATTTCGGGCGAGTAACAACACTTATTCAAATCTAACATTAACCCATTATTAAGCAATAAAGAATAAACTCCTATCTTGGTAACAGGTGATGTTTTCCTGTTGCCCATGACTAAGTTTATCTTCCCGTGCTCCACTTGCTCACTTCTTCTTAGTGCCTGCAAATCAGTACAAATGTGAATACCACAACCTGTATCAAGCACCCAAGAATTAGCATTAGATGAGTTATTAGACAATATTGTGTAAATACCTGCATGGGTGGGTTTAACCTTCCCATCCTTTACATCTTGCAGATATTTAGGGCAGCTTCGCTTGAAGTGTCCCTTATCCTGGCAATAGAAGCACTGTGCTTCCTTTGGGTTTGAAGAAGGAGTAATGGGACCTTTCTTTGTCCCACTTGAAGAGGAACCATCAAGAGTCTTACCCTTGGTACCCTTCGAAGGGTTTTTCCTCTTCTTACCCTTTCCCTGCCCAATAGCCAGAACAGGGGCTGTTAAAGGAGTAGAAGTAGCAACCGCTTTACCCTTAAGGCCATTTTCAGCTGTCCTTAAGAGTCCTTGAAGTTTGCTAAGTGTGACTTCCTCCTTGTTCATATGATAAGTCATACGAAACTGATCATAACTTGGAGGTAAGGAATGGAGAATGATGTCAATCGCCATTTCCTCAGGAAAGTCAACATTTAGCTTCAGCAACCGGTCAACGAACCTTTGCATATTCTGCAAGTGACCGGTGATGGGTTCACCATCCTTCATCCTTGCGGTTATCATGGAGGAGATGATTTCATACCTCTCCTGACGCGCGCTCTGATGGTACCTTTCCATCAGATCCAGGTGCATCTCATAGGGGTAGAAATCTTCATAGGATTTTTGAAGTTCAGGAGTCATGGTGGCCATCATGATGCATGCTACTTTAGTAGCATCATTTTCATGTGCAACAAACTCCGCAAACTCTTCAGGAGTAGCAGTGGCTTCACTCACAACCTTAAGCTCCCTATCGAGGACATATTCTTTGTCCTCATAGCGGGTAATCATTCTGATGTTTCTGATCCACTCATTGAAATTGGATCCATCAAAGATGACCTTACCACACAAGTTCATAAGGGAAAAGGAGCCTGTTGGGTTTGAGCCAGAAGCATTGTTGGAAGACATCTGAAAGGAAAGAAAGACAAGTTTCATTAGATTAGGAATCCTTAATAATTCACCCAAATCAAATATTAAGGCTAGGATCCAACAAACTATTTATGGTTGGAAGAGGGATGCCGTAATCCATACTATAAAATATTTGAAGGTAGGTAAATGACGATTTACCAATTTCCACCATAAGAACGAAATATTTTATTATTAGGTTTTATTGGTTTTGAAACTCCTAGATCTTTTGAGATACATTGAACTTTTCAATGGCATGTTTGAATCTCGATTATGCCCTCTCAAGTTTGTGACTGGGATGCCGAGGATCACAAACAAGGTGTGAATAACCATACAAATTGACTTGGTACCCTCAACAATATTACCTAATCGATGTGCCGGTTAACCACACACGCTCCACCGATCTATAATAAAGTTAAGTTACCCTTTGCCACTCTTACTAGTCCATGTTAGTGTGTCGGTTAACCACACACGCTCCACTAACGACTTGGTAAGGTACGAAGTGTAATTTTATGGGCTAGCACCAATTTCACATTTTCCTAAAGTAACTAAGATTGGGATTTTATAATGTATAGTTACTTTATAATTCATTATACTTTTAACGAGTATTTAAAGTCGTATCCTACCCGTTCGGCTAACGACCCTCCACCGATCAAGGAAGCGGTGGATGAGAGTGGACACCCATTAAGTCACCATTTTATAGGCAACAACCTTATACCCCCCTTATAGACCGGCTTCGAGAATGAGGCCTACTAACGGTAAGAATGACATATTCTTATACATATCTATATAATAAAATTATAATAATAGTATAAGTGTTGATTTTTAAACTTTTTTTAAAAATCTAAGGTTTAATTTGGAATTAAAGTATTAAAGTGTAAGACTTTTCAAATTCCAAAACTTGAGGGCAAGATTTGAAACTATTCCAAGTCTCTTCAATTTGTAACTTATGAGTTTTAATGGTTCATAAAAATGAAGACTCTTCATTTTATGAAACCTCTTTAGTTCTTTAATCATAATTAAAAGAAGTGACTTTTGGTTATCCATAACTTGAGGACAAGTTATGGACACCATCATAGCCATTAAGATCATGAATTAAACACACATGGAGGTTACACATAATTCCTATGATCTTCTAAACTCATATGAACACAAATTCATGTCAAGCAATTTCAAGAAAATAATATAAACATATACAATACTTGAAAATTGATAGAAGTCATGTAAAATGGGTTAACATAATCATTATCATTTTGAAAAACAGATTTTACAAGTCCAAAACAGATTGGGATAATGATCTTAATCCATTTCCAGCAACAAAACTCGAAAAATCTGCCCAGCACGCTCCTACTCGTCGAGTGCATTATTCTACTCGTCGAGTAGGATGAATTTGTTCATGGACTCGGCGAGTCCAGTCGTCAGAGTGCAGAAAACAATCCTAGGCTCTGATACCACTGATGGATTTTTGAGCATTCTAACACTTCCTAAGTGTACATGCAACCCTAATAACCTTGAATCTATGTTTTCTCTATATACATGCAAATTTCTTTTCAAGGTTATTTCCTAACTAGCATGGCATGGGGATTACATAGAACATAAAACTAGTAGAAATACATACCTTGTTGTTGCTTGGATTCCTTCAAGACTTTGTGAGCCTAGCACCCCAAATGTTGTGCCTCAAATGCTTCACACAACACCACAAGACTTGGAATAACTTGAGAGAATACTTCTTACACTTGAAAATCGGTTATGCCCTCACTAGAAACACTAGGTCACGATTTTGCTAGCCATAGGGTTCCTTTTATAGTGTTGTCACAATTAGGGTTTACACATGAATGCCCTTAATTGTCATGACTCTTGATTTCTCATGACCCATGGGTTTGTAACTCCCATGGACTATCCATGGAGCTCCATATGGTTATAGCCAAACCCATAAACCATGGATCATTAATCCACCATAAAAGAATTGATGATTGTCATAATCAACCCTATATATTTAATTAGTCTCACTTTGATCACCAAATTAATACTAGATTAATACTTGATCAATACTAATTAAATAATACTATTATTAATATATTAGAACTTATAATATATTAATAATCATAAGTGCCTTATTCTCTCATCTAGTCTATCCAAGTATTGCAATGCCATGCAACCCAAATGGACCATGTCGGGTCGGGTCAAGTACATACCAAATAAAGTTATGGACTTAGACACTATATCCAACAGACCCAACTCGTCGAGTCCAACTACTGACTCGTCGAGTTCCTTCAGAACTCAAGAAGTCGTGAAAACCCTAGTTGACTCGCCGAGTTTCCAGAGAACTCGTCGAGTCCATGGTGTCCATATGTCGGGAAAACCCCTAAATAACTCGTCGAATCATCTTACTGACTCGCCGAGTCCATGCAAAAACCAAAAATAACCAATCTTCATCTGACTCGTCGAGTTGACCATGCAACTCATCGAGTCCCTTAAGTCCATTTCTCATTCAGACGGTTTTAAGCTACCCCAAAGCTCCAAATTATGGATCTAGCTTCCTAGGGTGGAGTTACCACGTAAAGTTGCCAACTTTACGTGCATGCAAGGCCTTAAGAGGCTTAAAAGTCTAAATCCAAGCTTACTAAGAGGTTTAAGGCATGAAGAGAGGCCAAAGCTTGCTAAAGTCGGGAACTTTATGGATGTGGGGCCTAGAGGAGTCCAGATTTGAAACCATGCCCTTGTGACAAGCTCAAACCCGAAAGTGACTCCATTTTGCCCTAGAAATGACCATTTTCTTTCACAAGTGAAGATCTACGCAATGAAATGTCAAGGTGGTAGCTTTATACCTCAATCTCGCTGCTACAACAATGGAAAGGTCGGATCTATAAGCTCTTCCTTGTTCCAAGCTCTTGACTCTTCAAAAAATGCTCCAAACACACTCTCTTTTAACCTCACACACTCAAAAATGGAGGCTAGATCGCTTAGGGTTCTTTTCTGGTCGTGAAGATGGAAAGAGAGGCTGAGGAGAGAAGTGAAGGGTCTTTAAATAGGGTGCAAACTCTAAAAATTAGGGTTTTCACTTTCCAGCTCCTACTCGTCGATTTGGGTCCTCCAACTCGCCGAGTAGGTCCTGAATTTCACGCAGGATAACTAATCTCTACATGACGAGTTGGGGCCTCCAACTCGTCGAGTAGGCTTTCTTATTTGCCTGAAAATCCCTAAAATCTCATTTCTGGAAATCGGGATATTACACTTTGGCTATCGAAACTACCCTATCCACATTGCCACTTTCGACTCTATAAATCTTGGAATCCCCGATCCCATACCTCAACCCAACGGTCTCTTCTAGGTCTCACCTGCATTGCTATAAGCACACGGGCCTCACCCACGGGTCCCAAACCAAACCATATCACGGAGCGGCCTTGCCCACAGGTCTCACCTATCTAGGGCTACACAGGTCCGCCTCCACCTCGAATCCCATTGACCTATCCTTTCCTGATTCCAATCATGTTGTGGCCTTTTGCACGATCTTACGAATTGACCCACCCTAGCCTAACTTATCTAAAAGAATCTGTGAATGGTACGACTCATTTCGCAGTCTAACAACACTTTCCCACACTATGTGACAACATGAAGAATTCTACGGCTGCCCCGCAGTCGTACAATACTATCCCTCTGCTATCTCAACCAACGTCCATGGCCCTATCGCTAATCTCCAGTCCGAACACACTCCAGGTCGAGCACGCACACGGCCTAACATTCTGACTAAACTCGCGTCCTGATGGGAATTTCCCAACACCAGCTATCAAACAACAAGAGGACTCGATCCCAATGTTTGGGAAGTTTCCCAAACTCCCAACTCACACACTACTCAATCCAGACAACCACTTGTGCCGCCTTCCTCTCCAGCAGGAATGCGAAGCTCATCCTATTTTCGCACCTACTCCTGTTCCTAAATACATGAATGATTCTCCCCCACTTCAATTCATCTAAGATCTTACAACACTCAATATTAGAAGGATTCCCCATTCTTCTTACCATCCCATGATCAATCTGCTGATAACCAACGCTTACCACTGCTAGTGTTCCAAGACTAACCAATTACTAAATCAGTACAACTCCTAAATACTAACGGAGCACTTTCCGAGTTCTAATCATGCTTACTACAGCTACCGCAATCTAGAAACCCACTATATAAGGAGACGACCTCACACTAAAACTCTAAGATTCATCGTATGCATATGGCATATAACCCGAACATAAGCAGTAAATATGACTCCAAGTTACACTTACTCATACCGATGCCAAAGAATAGCAATAAAATCATAAATAAAAACTGATAGGAAAGTAAAAGATACACACCTGCAACATCGGAAGCTGCTCGGGCCTCCTCTGTAGTCAGCTGGAAAGCCCTGCTCCTTGCCGCAGGCGCCTCTGCCGAGCCCTGACGGCCGTTGGTGAACCTCAATGTTGCAGGGGCAGGTGCCATCACCTGTCCTACTGCTGCCAAACTCAAACATTGGGCCTTCTTGTGGCCCCGCTGATTGCAATGAAAGCAGATCAGATCTGATCCATGGGTGGTGGTAGCAGTACAATTCCTATGATAATGACCGATCCGGCCACACTTGAGGCAGCCAGACTCACCACCGCTGCCACTCCTACACGCACCCTCGTGCGTCCTGCCGCACCTGATGTAGCGGTTTCGGTCCTGATGAACCCTCAATCTAGAATCCAATACCTTGAGCTTTTTTCTCGATCCCGCAGGTGTCTGAACCTCGTCTGGCTTCCTCTTCCTCTTAGTCTCCAAGTCGATCTCCCTCTCCATGGATCGAGCGATCATATCCTCCAGCCTCTTGCAGTTGGACCGGCTCACAAACTGCCTGATGTCGCTCCTCAGCATCTCATGGTACCGGGCCTTCTTCATCTCCTCGTCTTCCACATACTGTGGAATGAGAAGGGCCCTCTCCCTGAACATAGCAGTGATCTCAGCCACCATCTCTGTAGTTTGCTAGAGGTCCTTGAACTCCCATGCTAGCTGTTGCACCTCGATTACCGATGCAAAATCAACCCTAAACCTTGTCGAGAAATCACTCCAGCTCATCGCATCAATAGCGTCATCATCTCCAATAGCATGCCCAACCTCCTCCACCAATCACATGCTTGGTCCTTCAGGAGGCATGTAACGCCCTGGTCCGAATCCATTCCTGATTCGAGGCTGTGGCCGAAAGAGTGGTTATCATAAGGATTAGGGCCTTTGAAAAGGTAAGATTTAGGCCCATTTGCATGTGGTTAATGTATAAATGTGGTCCAATAGTTCGATTTGCACTTTGGAGTCAAAGGGTAAAATGGGAATGTAGTGTTTCAGACTTTATTAATTTTGGATTTTTGTTCGGAAAGTTTTGAGGTAAGAATGAGTTGATGGATGTGTAGAGCTTCTTGTTACCTTTCCGTGGATATAAAGAACATCGAAAACAGAGTTAGAACAAATAAGTTATGACGTTTGAAGTTTGGGTGGTTCAGGGCTAAGCTGAGTACGTTGGGCGTACAAAAAGGTGTACACTGGGCGTACGCAATCAATCCCCAAACCCTATTTTCGTGGTTTAAGCCCTATTTAAGCTCCTTAACTCCCCCAAACCCACTCCATTCTCATCCTCCACCCCTCCAACACCCCTTTCATGAAACCCTAACCTTAGATGAGCCTTTTGAGCTAAAAGAAAGAGATTTTGAGTGCCTTGGAGTATGCATGATGAACCTTGGAGGAGAAGGAACTTCTTGTAGAAGTGTTGGTTGCATTGGAGCTTGTAGATCTGGACTTTTCTCATCTTGATCTATCTTCTAGAGGTATAAAGTTTGAATCTTTATGATGCATTTGTTAGATCTAGCTATTTTTGGATGTTATGAGCTTTTGGTTATTTTAGCGCATAAAGTTTAGATCTTGAAAGTTTGTGACCTTGTTATGGATAAAGTTGGAAACTTTATCCATCTAAACATCATTGTGATTTAGATCGGAAGGTTGGAGACTTGGACTTAATGGATTAAGTTGAAAATGATGCACTTTTGGTCCCATTTGATGCTTAAAGGCTAGATCTTGGTGGTTTGGACCATTCTAATGGATAAAGTTGGAAACTTTATCCATTATGGAGCTTTTAGGATCCATAAAAATGTAATTTTGATGCTTCTATACCTTCCATGAGAGTATCATGATGTCTTAATGGATTAATAAGTTAAGGTTTTAGATTTTGGAGCTTTTCTAGACATGGAAAGTCATAAAGGTGGAAACTTTATGACTTAGAATGATGTTATGGGACTAGATCTGAGTGTTGGATGAAAGGACTTAAGAGATTAAGTACTTAATGGAAAAGTGCCATTTGGCTGGGTACGCTGAGCCTACCTTCGAGTATGTTGCGCGTACTCATATAGGGTCCCTATTCTGGTTAGTAAGTACGTCATGCGTACGAGCTGAGTACGCTGGGCGTACTCAACCTGAAGTGTGACTTGTTGACTTTGACTTCCGTTGAACGTTGACTTTTGACCAAGTTTGACCTTGGGCCAAACTTGAGAGTTTTGGCCTATTAACTAAGATTTTATCTGGTTTTGGTATTCATAGCTCGGGAAACCGGCGAGGCAGCATCTAAGGATTTCTTCCAGGGAGCTTCTGCATTTGAGGTGAGTCTCTTCACCATACCAATAGGTCAAAGGCACCAAGGCCGGCCCATTATGTGTTATGTGGTATGCTAGTTGGTTACGTGTTAGGTGGTATGCTAGTTGATTATATGGCACGTTATATGCTAGTTGTCTTTGTGATACTAACATGAAAGACCATGGGGGTGCCCATGGAACTTGGTTATAAGACCATGTCGGGGTGCGCATGGCAATACATGTAAAGACCATGGGTCGTGCCCATGACACTTGGTTATAAGACCATGTGGGGGTGCCCATGGCATTCCAGGTAAAGACCATGGGGGTGCCCATGACACTTGGTTAAAAGATGATGTGGGGTGCCCATGGCATTCCAAGTAAGGTCATGGGGGGTGTCCATGGAACATAGGTGTAAGACCATGTGGGGGTACCAATGACGTCCTGGAGTAAGACCCTGGAGGGTGTCCAGGGCATCCTTATATGTTTATATGCATGGCTTATGATTGATGGCAGGGTGAGGTTGGGAACCTAGGAAAGCCTAGGATATTCTCCAGTGAGTAAGTGGGGCGGTTCGGTGAGGTTGGGAGCCTAGGAGTTGCTTCGGTGGGTAGCGTGCTGCTGTTTAGTGGATATTAGTGCATTAGTGGAGTAGGTGACTTAGAAGATTCGGGAGGATTGCTGAGGAAAGTATGGATAGGTGTGGAAAGTAGTATTGGGCCCGTACTACTGAAAGCACAAGATCCATACTCGAATCGGTGAGAGTCTTGGAGAATCTAAGAAGCTTATGGGAAGGAGAATTCTTGGTTATGCTTGGATCATGGGAATAGCTACTTTGCAGGATGAGGATGAGCACGCATGGGGAAACACCAGGGTTTGGTCCCGACTTCGGTGGTTAGCCAGTTAGTGGAAGGAATGCTCGGGGATTTGAGTTCGCATTGGACTAAGGAGATGGAAAGTGTTTTATGCACTAGTCCCAGTCCTTCGGAGCTAAGGTTCGATTTTCCTAGGATCTCTAATATCGGGCGGAAAGGAGTTGTTGGGGATTGATTGTGCGATCTATTGCGCCTTCGGGATTGGAGACAATGTCTTGGGAGTAGTTTGTAGCCCGGGTTAGGGTAGAGTTTACCCCAGCTATTGCAGTTCAGCTGTTGACGATTGAGCTCACCAGGGTGCCAGACCTTGAATGATATGTATCCTAGAGTCCGAGGGCAAGAGATCGATTTGGGGACTCGGGAAGAGACCAAAGATTTTTGAACAGGTTTGGAGAGGCCAGCAGGGCCGGGGTTGATGTAGCGTGTGCGAGAAAGGTACAATGGAGCTTGCCAATCCAGAAGTATGGGTTGCTACGAGTGTAGGAGGTTGATCATGTCAGCAGAGATTATTCCCTAGGGAGGCAAGGGAAGCCAATGCTCCAACAGGTGGTTCGGCGGGCATGTTATCATTTAGAATTATTTCGGTTGATGTCAGTTTCTTGTTGCCTAGAATCTTATAATATGTTGGGTTCACGTTATCTTTGCTTTGTGATTATGTCATCGTTGGGTTATATCTTCGGGGAGTATCTTACGTCCTTTGCATGTCGTGAATCATTAGTCGGTTATTGAAGGGTCATTTCTCGTATAGCGAGCTCCAAGTGTTCGGTTGCATGTTGGGTGGTAGTCGAGATCGGTTCAGGGGCGTTGGGTGGAGGGATTATGGTCAGGATTCAGCGGGTTAACTCTCCTGTATCCTTAGGATTCAGTAGCTTTTCTTGTCATGTTCATTGGCGTTTAGGGGCGACTAGGAAGGTGGTCCATTGCTGAGGTTTTAGTTTAAGCATCAACTCTGAGGGTTGCAAGTGTGGGGTGTAGTATCATTTAAAGTATTTGGGATCAATAGTGTTGTTGGGCTTCAGAAAGTGTTCAGCAGATCTTCGGGGATTGTGCAGTCTTTTGGGATGGTTAGTGATGGAACAATAGTATTGGTAAGCGCGGGTTGTAAGCAGACCATTAGGGGGTAAGAAGGATTGGAGAAATCCTTCAATTCTCATGTGCCGTGAGTACTTGTCGAATTGAAGTGGGGTAGAGTCATTTAGGAGCAGGAACGGTTATAAAACTAGAATGAGTTTCTCATCCTCATAAGGGAGGAAGGTCGCCCAAGCGGTTGTTTGGTTTGAGGGTTGTGTGAGTTGGAAGTTCGGTAAAACTCCCCAGCATGTGAATCGCGTCTTCTTGGTTCTTGATATCAGAATTTGGGGAATCGGGCTGGGGTTCCGGTCATGAATTGAGTTTATTTTGGGTGTTCGGTCGAGTGCGTGCTCGAATCTATGAGCGATTTGAGTTGATAGATTAGGGGTAAGGCATTGGGTTGCGGTTGTGTTAGGGCGAAAGTGTTGTAAGACTGCGGGGGGAGCCGTAGCATTCACTAATGGTCAATTGGGGTGAAAGTGTTGTAAGACTGCGAGGGTAGCCGTAGCATTCACTAGCGGTCAGATAGTATGGAAAGTGTTGTAAGACTGCGGGGGTAGCCATATCATTAACAAGCGGTCAGATAGTATGGAAGGTGTTGTAAGACTACGGGAAAGCCGTAGCATTCACAAGTGTCTGGATAGTGTGGAAAGTGCAGAAAGATTGCAGGGTAGCTGTGGCATTTACAGATTCGTTCAGATGACTTAGGCCAGGTTGGGCCAGTTCGCATGGTTGTGAGTAGGTCACAAGCATGGAAGGGGGATCAGCTCGTGCTTTGGGGCACACCGAACAGGGTTGTCAGGGATTTATTCTCTGTTCTAGGATGAGGGTCTTTGGGATCCGCGGGCGAGCTTGGGTGGTTATGGAAATTCAGGTTGGAACTGGTAGAGACTGTTGAGTCAAGGGTTGGATCTTGAGTTACAGGACATGCGGGTAACGAGTGTGTGATGCAGAGGGGTTCGGGCTGCGTGGCCTGGTTGTTGACTCTTGGGAAGTTGGTGGTTGGACCAGGTGCGAGATTGGAATTCTCAAAGATAGTTTGGGTATACCAATTCATCGGTTAGGTAAAGGGGTTGGTAATCAGGAGGATGTGGTGTGAGATGCAGGTGCAGATTCGTAGATGTTGGGTTATGAATGTGTATGAAATTGGTTTTGGGTAAGATCTCGAGTCGGGTATCGTGCATGTTTTGTGCATGATTTTCGTCCCAGCGCGATAAGGATGGATAAATTTATATGCTGAGGGCATCAATTGCAGGGTTTGAGGGTAATGGATGGGTTTAGTTGATGGCAGTTCGAGTTATTGTGATGTGTCTTGGGTTGGTTTTATCCGTGAAAGAGACACAACGTGTTTGAAGTGAGAAAAAGATCGATTGTTGGAGACCGGGTATGAGATGAGACTACAGTGGGTCATGTAGGGTTCATTCTGTTAGGAGAAGTTTTGATGGCAAGGTGTGTTAAGCAAGCCCTGCCAGTTGGTTTTCTTTTCGGGAGATATGTGGGGCTGCTGTGCGTTTCTATATTTTGGCTCAACAGTCAGTCACTTGTCTGGTGTTTCGTGTAGTGGGCAGACAATTTGGGACCATGGAGGTCTCGACTGCTTCTGAAAAGCAGCAGGTGGTAGCAGGAAGAGTCGAAGTGGGTTAAGTGATTTGGGATTCGTGCGTGGAGTTGCTTGTTATTCGGGGTATATGTTGAGTTGTTTATAAATAATTAAAATAATCTCAAAGTGGCTGATTAGACCTTGTTGCACAGCTCTCGTCTGAGTCTAATCGTTGCAGGGATGAATCTTTTACTCAAAGGATTGTTTGAGCCTCCTGTCAAGTTGAGTGTTCTGCAACCGCATCTGATCAGTAACGTTGTTCCTTTGGAAGTCTCAAGGTATTATGGGTGGAAAGTAATTTGTTTAGGTTGATTTTCTTATGGAATAAGTTCGATAATGGTTCAGTGTGGGCGGTTTGTCGGGAAGTAGGTCAATTTGAAGCTTCGAATTTCGGAAAGATAGAGGTGGTTTTCTGCTACGGGGTTTAAGGTTCGTTCCTTTTCAAGTTTGGTAAGTCCTTCTAGGGTTGGTTTTGGTTGCCTTGGGAAGGCTGTAATTATTCCCGAGTTGTGGAGGTATTGACCAGATTGTTGGATGTAATGGGGAAGGTAAGGACAGATTTCGAGGACGAAATCTAATCTAAGTCGGGGAAAGTTGTAATGCCCTGTTCCGAATTGATTCCTAATTTGAGGCTGTGGCCCAAAGAACGGTTATCATAAGTATTAGGGCCTTTGAAAAGGTAAGATTTAGGCCCATTTGGACGTGGGTAATGTAGATATGTGATCCAATAGTTCAATTTGCACTTTGGAGTCAAAGGGTAAAATGGGAGTGTAGTGTTTCAGACTTCTTTATAAATTTTGGATTTTTTTTCCGGAAAGTGTTGTGGTAAGGATGAGTTGATAGATGTGTAGAGCTTCTCGTTACCTTTCCGTGGATATAAAGAACATCGAAAACGGAGTTAGAATGAAGAAGTTATGACCGTTTGAAGTTTGGGTGGTTTTCGGCCAAGCTAAGTACGCTGGGCGTACAAAAAGGTGTACGCTGGGCGTACTA
The DNA here is from genome assembly GCF_052849685.1 of Lactuca virosa. NCBI lineage: Eukaryota > Viridiplantae > Streptophyta > Magnoliopsida > Asterales > Asteraceae > Lactuca > Lactuca virosa. The sequence goes on from NC_136429.1 coordinate 479,858,830, forward strand.
ATGAAATCCTGAGTACGCTGGGCGTGCCAGGAGTATGTTGGGTGTACGCAATCAGTTCCCAAACCTATTTTCGTGGTTTAAGCCCTATTTAAGCTCCTTAACTCCCCCAAACCCACTCCATTCTCAGCCTCCACCCCTCCAACACCCCTTTCATGAAACCCTAACCTTAGATGAGCCTTTTGAGCAAAAAGAAGGTGATTTTGAGTTTTTTCGAGTATGCATGATGCACCTTTGAGAAGAAGGAACTTCTTGTAGAAGTGTTTGTTGCATTGGAGCTTGTAGATCTGGATTTTGTTCACCTTGATCTATCTTCTAGTGGTATAAAGTTTGAATCTTGATGATGCATCTGTTAGATCTAGCTAGTTTTTGATGTGATGAGCTTTTGGTCATTTTAGTGCATAAAGTTTAGATCTTGAAATTTTGTGACCTTGTTATGGATAAAGTTGGAAAATTTTATCCATCTAAACACCATTTTGATTCAGATTTGAAGGTTGGAGACTTGGACTTAATGGATTAAGTTGAAAAAGATTGGCTTTTGGTCCCATTTGATGCTTAAAGGCTAGATCTTGGTGGTTTGGACCATTCTAATGGATAAAGTTGGAAACTTTATCCATTATGGATCTTTTAGGATCCATAAGAATGTAATCTTAATCCTTCTATACCTTCCATGAGAGTGTCATGATGTCTTAATGGATTAATAAGTTAAGGTTTTAGCTTTTGGACCTTTTCTAGACATGGAAAGTCATATAGGTGGAAACTTTATGACTTAGAATGATCTTGTGGGACTAGATCTGAGTGTTGGATGAAAGGACTTAAGAGATTAACCACTTAATGGAAAAGTGTCATTTGGCTGGGTACGCCGGACGTACCTTCGAGTACGTTGCGCGTACTCATATGGGATCCCGATTTTGGTTGGTAAGTACGCCATGCGTACGAGCTGAGTACGCTGGACGTACTCAGCCTGAAGTGTGACTTGTTGAGTTTGACTTCCGTTGACCGTTGACTTTTGACTAAGTTTGACCTTGGGCCAAACTTGAGGGTTTTGGCCTATTAACCTAAGATTTTATCTGGTTCTGGAAATGATAGCTCGGGAAGCCGGCAGGGCAGTAGCTAAGGATTTCTTCCGGGGAGCTTCTGCATTCGAGGTGAGTCTCCTCACCATACCAATGGGTTGAAGGCACCAAAGCCGACCCATTATGTGTTATGTGGTATGCTAGTCGGTTACATGTTAGGTGGTATGCTAGTTGATTATGTGGCACGTTATATGCTAGTTGTCTTTGTGTTACTTACATGAAAGACCATGGGGGTGCCCATGGCACTTGGTTATAAGACCATGTGGGGGTGCCCATGGCATTCCAGGTAAAGACCATGGGGGTGCCCATGGCACTTGGCACTTGGTTATCAGACCATGTGGGGGTGCCCATGGCACATAGGTGTAAGACCATGTGGGGCTGCCCATGACGTCCTGGAGTAAGACCCTGGTGGGTGTCCAGGGCATTCTTATATGTTTATATGCATGGCTTATGATTGATTTGGTTTATGTGGTTATGTGGATTATGTGGGGTATGCTCTGGGGAGCTCACTAAGCTTCGTGCTTACAGTTTTGTTTATGGTTTCAGGTATCATCGATTTGGAAAGGAAGGGCCCAACTTGATCGCAGCGCACACACCCGTGTTTTCTGCAATATGTGATTTTGGGATGAACTCTGATAAATGTTTTTAATTAGCAATGATTTGAAATGTTGAATTAAACGATATCTGTGTTTTGACTATAATAAATATGAAATTTTTACCCTTGATTTTTGGGTCGTTACAAGGCAGGAAGCAAGTCGGACCTTGTCCCCTCTCGGGACAACGGCTGGTAGGAAAAGTGTTGGCGACATCTGCCAACCATCGACTGCTAGAAATGGGGTCCTTAGCCCCATGATAGTCTGGATGTAACATCCCAAATTTCACGTCCAAAAATTTCATTTTTAAATCAATACTTTGGAAAACATTTGTGAATAAACATCGTTTGATCATATCATTTCATAAACATATTTCGTGTCTGAAAACCAAAACATGAAAACAACCATATTGTCAGAGTACAAAATCCCAGAATAACTCATGGTGCGGAAAACATTGTGCGTGTATGATGTGCCGCTACCGTGCCAGCTCCTTCCCCTTCGATGAAGAGGTACCTGAAAACAAAACTGTAACTGTAAGCACGAAGCTTAGTGAGTTCCCCCATTGTACCACATACCATACAAACACATAGCATACATACTGCCGAGCAATTCTGGGGTGCCCGACGTACCCGATACGGCCATTCTGGGGTGCCGATCTACCCGTGTCAAGCCATTCTGGGGTGCTGACCTACCCATGTCAAGCCATTCTGGGGTGCTGACCTACCCATGTCAAGCCATTCTGGGGTGCTGACCTACCCGTTGGTCCTAAAAACCGAACTTGGGGCTATTCCCTTCCTACTACCACTATCACATATAACATAGCATGCCAGCATATAAACATATCATCACATGCTGTCAAACATATCTGGGGTGTCTGACCTACCCTTCGGTCCTTACAACCGAACTCTACTACTATCACTTATAACATATCATGCCAACATATAACATATCAGGTAGTAGCAAAACTAGATGATATCACAAAGACAATCACCTAACATACAACTCCTACTGGTGGGCCGGCATTGTGGCCGTAGACCCACCGCTACTGGAAGGTAACTCACCTCGTAGTAGCTGCTGATCTGCGTGGGAAAATCCTCTGACTGCTACTGCTGCTGCTCCAGAAATCCTCCGGCTATAATTCCCACAAAACACTTAGTCATACACTGCCAACTGCTTTTAAGGTAAAATGACCATTTTACCCCTGACCAAGTCAAAGTCAAAGTCAAAGTCAACTTCCAGTTGACCTGACTCGCCGAGTTGGTTCGCCAACTCGCCGAGTCCCTATCCTTCTATTTGACATTATACTCGTCTCTACTCGTCGAGTTAGGCGATGACTCGACGAGTTTTCCTTCTAATTGAACATCTAATGAATCTTCATCCGACTCGCTGAGTTGTATGAACAACTCGTCGAGTTCATCTTCAACTGATGAACAGGTCCTGTCCTTGACTCGCCGAGTTGTATGAACAACTCGTCGAGTTCATCTTCAATCTTAAGAAGGTTGCCTTGCACTCGCCGAGTCCCATGAATTCCAGAACCATGGCTTAGTCCAGAATGTTGGATCACTCCCCAGGACCTCCCTGAAACCTTTCCACACTCAACTGGGTCCTTGACCCAAAAACAGATAAAGGGAGTCAAGCCTCGGACTCGCCGAGTCCCAAGAACGACTCGCTGAGTTGAGTATGTCCAAGTCTCATTTTCTCGATTTCTGGTGTACAACACTTGCCCAAAAGGTAGATCTAGGCTCCTAGGACTGTTCTAGCACGTAAAGTTACGAACTTTACGTGCATGCATGGGACCTTTGAGCCTAAAGGCCCTAAAATGGCTCCTACAATGCATGGGGCCTTCCTTGAGTGCCAAAAGCCACTCCTTTCTGTCTTGTAACCCCTCCAAGGACCTAGATCTGAAACTTTAACCCCTAACCATGCTTGCAATCATGGTTGGTGACCAAAATGGCTTAGAAAAGCCCTAAAATTTCACAAAATGGGATCTATCAAATGGAAGAGCAAGGTACAGACTTTTTACCTTCAATGAGCTGAAAATGGTGCACAAACTCGGATCCCTTTAGCCTCCTCTTGTTCCTTCAAGCTTTTCCTTCCCTCCTTGGATCACAAAAGCACCAAACTCACTCTAAATGCCTTAGATTGCTTCAATAACGGATAGGGTTTGCTATGGGGGTCTTCTGGGAGCAAATGGGATGAAGGAGGCTGAGTTAAAGTGTTGAAATAGGGTGCAAACCCTCGGATTAGGGTTTTTGTCCAGACAGGGTCTACTCGCCGAGTCCGGGACCCGACTCGCCGAGTCCATCGCTTAAGTCTCGCGTCCCCTCTCGCTTCTACTCGGCGAGTTGGTCCTTCAACTCGCCGAGTCCAAGGCCAAAAATGCAAAATATTTAAAGAACCACTAAAAAGAATACGTACCAAGAACCAGGTGCTACACTGGAGCTCCACAGGCTCCGAAATCCCGGAATATCAATGTGCGCGCCCCCATCATGGTCGCCATCTCAGTGCGGAATACACTCAGCCTCTCATTAAGAATCTCCAAGATACCCTCCTTGACCTTACCGAAGATCACAAGAGTCTGGTCAATGATATTGCATATAGTTTCAGCTGATATAAACTCTCTCATCTGATCATCAAGCTGCCCGACTCCAGAGCTCGAGCCTGATCCGTTGCCGGCGCCAAAACTGCTAACTGGTCTAGTACGTAGTGTCACCATTCTGAAAATACATCATAACAATGATCAGAATACTCATCATAACTCGAGGGATCACACACACTACAAGTTACCTAGTTTTATCTCATCTTTCCTTGTCTCGAGTACGTATCCTCTACTTTCAGTAGTATGGGCCCATACTACCTTCCACATCTATCCGTACTTTCCTCAAGAATTGCCTTGACTCAACCAAGTCCCTTTCACTACTACTGCTCTCCACGCTAATCTCGTCCTAGGCTTACCCTAGGGTAATATCTGACTCACTCTCTGCCATCAGTTGCATAAGAAGTCCCCGCTACCTTTCCCAAACTAGCTCATGAATACCATTACATATTACTAAGACCAGATAATTCTTCGAATGAGAGGTCTCTCCCTACAACGGTTAGACTCAAACAAGAGCTGCGCAATAGGGCTAATCCTTACCTTCTAAAATTATTTAGTCCTTGCAATATGTAACTTAACATATTCGTTTACTAGTTAGTTAACGATATCTAGAACTCCTAAAAGCACAAAGCAAGCAGCATTCGAGCATTGAGTAAACAAAACCAAGCATATCCTAACCAGGCCATCATATCACTGACTAATCAGTACTAGCATGCAGTTCTATAAGCTCATACAGTAGGCATACAAAGCATCATTCCTAGATCCTTAGCCCTAATCTAGCATGCAGTTCACATATTCACATTTCATATCATAATATAAACTTGTATGGGTAATTTAGGTGAACTTACTTGAGCTCGGCTGATTGCATGCACCACACCCTTTTCTCTTTTTAGAATTCGTTTTTATAAAAATGACTTTTTTTAAAAAAATTTCATACCAAGTCCTCAGTTTGAGTTTAGTCACACCCGAGAGTGCACCCAAATCCATCAAACCGAGGCTCTGATATCAACTTGTAACACTCATAAAATATGGTCCCAAAAGTTTCATTTTTTTTACTTATTAACTAAAACCATAGTTATCAAAACGTTCTATCAAACATAAGTCAAAGTATCTCAAAACATTATCATCAGAGTTTCCAAATCAAAACATCAGAGTAAACATCCCAGGCTAGAGATTATGGTGTGTGCAATGCAGTCATCCCGAGCTCTTCCCTTTGCTACTAGAAGTACCTGAAACCAAAACTAAAAACTGTAAGCACAAAGCAGAGTGAGTTTCCCCAAACTACCACATACCATACACATAGATACATACTGCCCCCCCTCGCCCGTCCTCGGGCCCCGCCCAACATCAGGCCCCCGCCTGGCATCAGGTCCCGCCTGGCATCGAGCCCCGCTCGGTATACAAATATGTTCATTCCAGGCCTCACATGTCACTGGGCCTCGCCCTCTATACACATACAATCAATATCACATAATCATGTTAACACATAAAGAAGTCATACACGGTACTATATGTTCTAGTCCTAAGGCCTCGCCTATCATGGGCTATCATGGGCTCCGCCCTTACTCTGCTAATGATGAGATATGGAACCACCCCATCCATAGTTAGCTAGCGATGAGGTACGGGACCCCGCCTACACTCACCTCCCTACCTAGGCACATACAAGTATCACAGACATAAAGTATAACCAAACATGCACATAGTCATCGGGTACCACCCGATATCGAACCGTAGTCAGGAAACACACATACATAAACATTCATCGGGCACTGCCCGTCATCAGACCTTCGTCCAGAAAACATACAATCACAAATATATACGGGACGCCATTGGTGCCTTCGACCCATTCAACCAGGAGGAAACTCACCTCAAATGTTGAAGCTCACTGTAAGAAATCCTTGGCTGCAGCCCTGCCGACTCCCCGAGCTATCAATACCAAAATGTCACCCAATTAGCAATTAGGTTCCAAACAATGTTCTACAACCCTTACTTGGGGTGAAATGACCTTTTCACCCCTGGCCCAACAAGATTCACAACCAAGGCCCAAAACTATCAAATCCATAAAAACCCATCAATGGCCCAATGTTCCAAATTGGGCCCAAACTCTTACTTGGGCCTTTCCCTAAAGCCCATTTACTTTTTTGAACCAATGATTTTTCGATGGCCCAAAGGTCCAAGCCCATTGGGCCCAATCAAGGCCTAACTATATTGGGCCCGCTAAGGCCCAATTCATCATCCAAGGCCCACTAGGGCAAGCCGAACAAGGCAAGCCCAACCAGAACTCCATTACTCTAAAATCCTTAGTCCTTTATGAGCCCAAAACAAAGGGTAAGTCCAATACCAAGTTAGCCAACAATCAAGAGCCCAAAACTTGCAAAGGTGATGCTCACATCGTGAGCACCTTATGCTCACGTAAAGAGGTCGTGACTTTGACCCAGAAACTTCCTCAAACACGCTCTAATGTCGTGAGGCTTCATTCCTCACGTTGTGCGTCCAGATCTGACCAAAAATGAGCATTAAGCTCCTAATCCATTAAGCCTTAACATGGGACAGTCTAGAGGGTCTTCTTTGACCCCAAGGACCATAAAAATTGAAGCTTTTCAGTCACATATGTCGAATACATGACTTAAACACCAAATTAGGTCAAAATGAAGGAAAAAGGGCCAAGACTCAAACTTGGAGTCCAAAACCATGACCAAAGTCCAGATCTAGAACTTATAGGACTAAAGGTACTAACATAATCCATAGAGTGCCAACTTTATGGATTTCATGCATGCTAACCAACCTTACAAGCCATAAAATGCATGGAAACTTAGATCTAGCAAGCAAGGAAAGGAAAGGCATGAGCTTGAGGACTTACAAAGGTCCAAAAGCTCCTCAAATAGCTGATGATGAAGCCAAGATGCTAACAAACGCACCACCAATGATCTTCTTCTTCCTCAAAGGGCTTCAAAGCTTTAAAATCTCTTGAATAACACCAAGAATGACCAAGGACTTCAATGGGTGTTGAGATTAGGGTTTCCAGAGGTCTTGGGAGTGAAAGAGGCCGAGGAGAAGCAACCCTAATCATCTCATACCTTTAAATACCCAAAAATTAGGGTTTTGGTGCATTAGGCGCTCCTCACATCGTGCTCCTTAAATGAGCTTGGTCAACAAGTCAACGATCACTCACCCGAACTACACCAACTTCAAACAGCCATAACTTCTTCGTTTCAACTCCATTTCTGACGTTCTTTATATCCACGGAAAGGTGGCTAGAAGATCTACACATATATCAACTTATCCTCACCTCAAAACCTTCTGAACGAAAGTACAAAATTCATAAAGAGCTCGAACTGCCACTTTACTGATATACCCCTTGGCTCCAAGGCACAACCCAAACTCCCGGATCACGTCAATTACATTATCCATACCTAAATGGGTCTAGATCTCTCTTTTACAAAGGCCGTAAACCTTATGATAACCTATCTTCAGGCCACATTCCCGAATTAGGAAAGCGATTCAGAACAAGGCCTTACACCGTCTGAACCGGGCATGGACTTTGGATAAATTTCAACCTACATTTTTTTCTTAGAAATCTGTAAGTCTTTATTTTGATGGTCGCCTTACCCTTATTAATTTTGGTTCTTGGAATCATCCATTTTTATTACTTTTTTTCTTTTTAAAGTCTCCAAGAAGGTAATTGGTTTTTTGGAAAAAGTTATATGTATGTATAGATCTTATTGTTGGTTGTCTTCAATATTTAAGTTTGAATTTATTGGCTAAATGATGGTGGAGAATTAAATCATAAGATAGTTTATTATAGGCACATGATATTAGATAAGTTCACACATATTGATACTTGGCTTTATATTTCAACATTAAAGAGGATCTCTTATATCGTGGTATTTCTCTTCCCATTATTTTTCAAAAGGTGATGGGTAAAGGAGAAAAAACTACGTTTTGGAAAGACAAGTTTAAAAATTTACCTTTAAAAGAGAAATTTCCAAAGCTCCATGTGGACATGTGATTGAGGTTGATAAAAATTGTCTCACATATCATAGAGTATCCACTTTGACATCTGTGGTTGCCACATTTGCATGGAGTTGTAAATAGAGGATTTATATGGAGTTAAATCCATTGAATTGGAAGACATGGTCCATTAACTTGAAAATGCAAGATTTACAATTTTCAGGGATTGTTGAGGTTGGATTGATAATATAGCATGTAAATTTATTGTTAATTCATTTAGAAACATCATCGATGGTGCCTCTTTCATTCCCGATTCGAATGAATCCAATCTTCACACCGTCCGTTCTGTTCGACATCATACGTATGTGCGTTAGAGGTATGTAGTTTGGCTAGAATTGGTGCAATTTATCTCTTCCTTGGGATTCACGAATTTTTGGTACCTTTGGAAGTCGAGGGGCGCGTTAGTATTTATGAAGGTGGGGATCTTGGCAATGAAAAATGTTGATGGAATACACCCCATTAATTCTCTTCTCATGGATCTAACATAGTGTCAAAATTCGTAGCTTAAATTGGGATGTTTGGTGCATTTCCATTTTCTTAGTTTGTTATTTTTTTACTCATCAGTTCTAACTACAACATCTTGCAAGGGTTTCCAACGCTTTAATACAATCCCTTTTTACAGTTCAAATGCGCAGACTATTTTGAAATAAAACTATAAATTAATTACTAAAAACTAAAGAACACTGTTATTAGAAATTTATGTCGTTTCAATTATCGGTACTTTACTAGTTATCGGAGTTAAAGTATGATTAAGGATGTTTGACGGTCAACCAAGGTCCCCTGGTCCAAGCTGTACGATGGACGTCCATGTGGATTGCCTCTGTTAATTCTGTTTTCAATGATATCCACATAATCTGTAACATCCCAAAATTCAAGTCCAAAAATTTCATTTTTAAGTTAGTAATTCATAAAACAGATTATTGAAAACATCATCAAGTTAACTCATTTCATAGATATCCATAAGTCACACATCTCAAAACATGTGCGGAAAATCGAGTGTGTGGTGCTCTGCAGTCATGCCGGCTCCTTTCCCTTCGAAGAAGAGGTACCTAAAACCAAAAATGTAAACTGTAAGCACGAAGCTTAGTGAGTTCCCCCATCATACCACATACCATACAATAAAATACTGTCAGGCATATCTGGGTGCCCGACGTACCCTTTCGGTCTCTTTCAACCGGTAACCGCCTAGCATATCTAGGTGATGGCCTACCCCTTCGGTCTCTTTCAACCAGATACTGCCTAGCATATCTGGGTGCTGGCCTACCCCTTCGGTCTCTTTCAACCGGTTACGAGGACTATTTCACCCCTACTACTACCACATAATACGCTAGCATATATCATATACTGCCTAGCATATCTGGGTGTTGGCCTACCCCTTCGGTCTCTTTCAACCGGTAACCGGGGACTATTACACCCCTCCTACTACTATCACATAATATCATAGAATACTAGCACATAAAGCATAACAGATAGTAGCATACCAAACAATTATCATAAAGACAATCATCTCAACAATAATCACCTACTAGTGGGCAGACATTGGTACCATAGGCCCACTTCTACGGGAAGGTAACTCACCTCTATAACTGGGAAATAGCTACACAGGCTCTTGCTCTAAAATCAACCACTCTCAGACTCCTACACATAGCATTTCATTTAATTACCCTTTGCATACTCATAACCCCTTTAAGTGTCAACTTTGGTCAAGGTTAAGTCAAAGTCAAAATCCTAGTCACGGTCAACATCCTGGTTGACTCAACTCGTCGAGTTGGTCCATCAACTCGCCGAGTTTCATCGATCATAAACCCTGAAATCTCAACCCAACTCGTCAAGTTCTTTTATGAAATCGTCAAGTTCCTTCCCATAAAAGGATCGGGACATTTCTCTACAACTCGTCGAGTCCTTCCTTGAACTCGTCGAGTTTTTCACCCTTACAGACTCGGGATTCTTCGACCTAACTCGTCGAGTTCCTCTATGAACTCGACGAGTTCTTCAGTCTGTTGATCCATCTTAAGAGATTAAGCTTCTATCCTTCAGATCTGGACTACACACTTCTTCTACACACTGAAAATGTCCTTTTAAGGGTAAAGTTTCTAACTTTACCCGTTTGTAACATCCTGATTTCCGAGGTATAACATTTCTATATGCGAGTATGAGTTTTCCTGGGGTGACTCGACGAGTTGGTGCCACCACTCGTCGAGTAGGGTCGCATCAGGGTGACGAGGAAAATGAATGGACTCAACGAGTCAGAAGGATGACTCGCCGAGTCAGCGCTGTTGGCAAAAAACCCTAATTCTCTCGGGAGTGGGCCTATTTAAAGGCACTTATAGCCTCCTTGACACCCCCATCAGTATCATTCGTCACTTGAGAGAAACCCTGGAGTCATTGGTGAGCAAGATAGGGAAAAGGACTCATTGGAGGTCATTCCTTGGGCAGAAGATCAAGGGTGTTGCAAGGATCAAGAAGAGAGCTTGTGGATCTATTTCATCCCCATCTGCAGCTTCAGATCAAGGTATGAAGCCCTTACCTTTCCTGTTTCATTGAATAGATCCTTTGAGTATGAGAAATTAGGGCTCATATCACTTTTGGTGGGGTTTTGGGTGCATCAAACCCCCTCTTCTGAGTATGCCATAGATCTGGATCTTGTATGATCCAGAGAGTCAGAAAGTAGGAAGCCATTGTTGTGCAAACATGAGGTTTTGAAGTTAGGAAGCTTTAATGGAGTCTAAATGGCATATAGAGCAAAATATGCTATGCATGGATATCAAGGTCGGACCTTTATGTGACTTTTGCGTATAAGGAGGTCAGATCTATAAGTTAGAGTTACAGATCTGACCTCAGGTGGTTGAATGAGAAATCCGATGGAGCCAACTCGCCGAGTACATGGGATGACTCGACGAGTCGTAGCGGGTTTGACTGAGTAGCCTCTTCCCAGTGTTGACCCACCGAGTTGGGAGTCAACTCGGCGAGATGAGTGAGTCCTAGGAGAATTCAGATGATGCGAGGGGACTCGGCGAGTCGCAGGGGTGAACTTGACGAGTTGGGTCAAATATGGACTGTTGACTCGGTTTGACTTCTGTTGACTTTGGGGTTTTGGTCAACATAAGTAATAGAGACCTTGGAGGGGTAAAATGGACTTTTACCCACTTCTAAGAGTTAGAAAGAGAAAGAATTGCCTCCGGTTATCTGAGTCGTGAAAAGAGTACTAATTAGAGATATTCATCCTTTGTGTTAGGAGGAGGCTAGTTCGAGATCCGAGCGCGAGGTTATTTGCTCACCTGCTAGCCGAGGTGAGTCTTCTCACTATACTTTACCTCGAGTGGTAGTTATGTGTGACCGGAAGGTCTTATGTGCTTACATTGAGTACTATGTTATTATGCCTTATGTTTTATGCTGTGCATTATTTCTTTTTGATTTATGCTATGCGGAGTGTTACAGACCGGACCGAAGGGTCCGACGATTTATGAGGCCGGAAGGCTCAACCAGACCGGACCAGAGGGTCCAACGAGTTAGACCGGACCAGAGGGTCCAACGAGTTAGACCGGACCGGAGGGTCTAACGAGCTATGACAGGACCAGAGGGTCCAACGAGCTATACGACCGGAAGGTCCCACTGAGACACATTGACCGGAAGGTCTCGCAGAGTTATAGACTCGAGTGGCTAGTTGTTATGCGTGGTATTTTGGGGAACTCACTAAGCTTCGTGCTTACCGTGTTATGTGTTATGTGTTTCAGGTATCTCAGAGGATCGCGGGAAGGCACCGGCTCGATTGTACACACCAGAGAAAGAGTTATGTTCTGAGGATCCTGGATTATTAATGGAGTTGTGTTTTGTAATTTGAATAAGTGAGATTTCTATACAAAATGTTATGAAAAGTATGCGATTTTAAAATGAAAATTTTGTTTGAAAATTTATGTTGTTACAAGTTGGTATCAGAGCCTTGGTTTGAGGGATTCGGATGCACCTTCGGATAAATCTGGACTCAAACTGAGGATTTGAGAAGAATTTTCAAGGAAATGATTTTTCTAAAACAAGCAAGAGTTTCTGAAAGAACACGAGTTGGAGCAGTGTGTACAATCAGCCAGAGCCCGAGCGGTGATTTCCCAAAATACCCTTACGTTTGTATTATGAGATATTTATGAGATATGCTATGAGATATTATGCATGCTAGAGATAGGCTAGGTATTTCATATGCTAGGACTAGAGGGGCCTGATTTGTGATGCCTTAGCCTAGGAGTTACTGTTATCTGTGATGTGCTTTCGAGCATGTGCTGATTAAGAGTATCCAGTAGGAATCCTTTTAGAGAGGGATTTGAGTAGAGGAGTAATCTAGGAGAGATACCTAGATGAGCATTTGCGGAGCCTATTGAGAGAGTAGTTAGATACCCGCGAGGGGTAAAGTTGCTGAGTTCGGTGATATCTTTTGAGTATGAGTAGAACAAGTGGAGTTATCACCTAGAGTGGGTTTTACGTGTTTATTTGATGCCCAAATGATGCTTGCTTCGTGCTTTTTGGAAATCCCGATGATGGGAGTCAACTACCAAGCGAATGTGACGATATTTAGGAGGTAGATGACTGGCATCATAAGGAGTTTCTCAACAGCTGATGGCGGAGAAGTGTGAGAACCTAGGAAGAGCCTAGAAAGTGAATTTAGTCAGATGAGTATGCTGACAGAGTAGAGCATTTCGCTGAGAAGCGAGCATGTGTGTCGGGATTGGTGATTGAGAAGGTTGAGCAACTACTTAGGGACTCTGGGATGGTCCGTGCAGAAAGTATGGGTAGATGTGGCAGGTAGTATGGGCCCGTTGTAAGGGTCGAATTGTTGTAATTAGTCGAAATATATTTTGTACTCTTCGAATGTTTTGTAATATATTTTACTAGGGCGCTTTTATTCGAAGCTTTAGAGTCAATGCCTTAGTATATTTTTTGTACGCTTTCGGTTCCCTATAAATAGGGGTTATTTACTGGAGTTAGATAAGAGTTTTTACAGACCTATCTATTTTCTCTGTAAACATTCGAAAGCGTAAATCAAGCTGAAACAAGATCATATTTACATCTGGTGTTCAATCTTGCATTCATACTTGAATTCATACTCTGATTAATTCAATATTCAATTCATTGGTTCATCAATTGGTATCAGAGCAGGAATCATATCTCTGATCTGATTTTCACGTTATTCAAAAGGTTTTTGAATCAACTTTTCGATTCAAAAGTTTCCGCACTTTTTGAAAGTGAAAAATTGTCTAGATTTTAGTCTGTGATTCGATTCTGCATTTGAATTGTTGAATCGAGTGTTATTCTCATCAATTCGATTTGATTCATCTAGTTTGTTTTCAAATTCTCAAATCTTTTCAAACTTCTCAAAATCATCTTCCGTACAACAATGGCGAGTTTCAATCTCAATTCGATGACCTCGTTTTCTCATCTGTTAGGTTCATCAACCAAAATTCCAATGCTAATCCCTGAATACTATGATCAGTGGGCTGATCATATGCAGGATTATCTGAATGGTCTGGATGAAGAATTATGGTCATGTATCACTGGAAATGTCAATGTTCCAGTGAATGTTCAACCAATTGAATCATCTTCTACAAATTCTGGAGTTGATAATCAATCTGATCGTCTTAAGAAACTGGAGAAGAGGTGTATGAGGGAACTGCGAGGTGCTTTACCTCCAGTTATGTACAATTACGCTAGAAGTTGTACAACTGCAAAGGAGGTATGGAACAATCTGAAAGATAAGTTTCAAGGAAGTGAGAAAACAAAAATCAATTCAGTCAAACAGTGTTTGGTTGAACTGAAAGATTTCAAACAAAAAGAAGGAGAAACAATTGAAGTTTACTATGATCGTCTGAACGAGTTAATCTATCGTTGCAATCGCTATGGAATTACCAGGACTTCAATGGAATTCAATCCCATCTTTGTAATGGGGCTTCGAAAAGAGTGGAGAAGTGTGAGTATGATGGTGAAGAATCAACAAAGTTTTGATACATCAACTCTCAATGATTTGTACAATCAGTTGAAAACACACGAAATTGAGGTAAATGAAATTGTTGAGGAATCGAAGCTGAATTTGGGAGGTCCATTAGCTCTTGTGTCAAAGATTTCGGAGAAAGAAGCTGAAAATGGTGATTATGAGGAAGAAGAAGGATTCATCATGAATTCGGATGATGAAGCAATAGCATTTTACTCGAATAATCGTGTTAAGAAATTTTTCAAAAAGCCGTTCAATTCGAAGACTAAGCTTGCTGAGGTGAAAGGAAGTTCTGTGATTAAAAATGTTGTTGAGGAGAAAAAGAAAGTTGAGAAGCAAGATTCGAAGATAGCTGAAGGAAAGGGTGAGAAGAAGCTGAAAGGTGATGGCTGGAATAGATTGTCATTATTGCAACGGTGCGAATCATCTTGCAAATGACTGTATGCTTCGAAAGAAGGATGAGAGGAAGAATAAAGTCAAAGATGAGGCATACTATGGAGAGAAGCTTGAGGTGGTTCGTGCTAAAGCAAAGAATTTGTCATTGGTTGCAAAGGGTGAGCATGAGGATGAAGATGGAACTTATCAAATATGGTCATCTGGATCAGATGATGAAGAAATGCGAAATCCGACACATGGAGCGTTGTATGCGAAAATGGAGGAGGACTCAGATGATGAGGAATTTGAAGTGAGGGGACAATGCTTCGTATCCAAAGCAGCTGACAAATCTCCAATGACAACAAAGGTACGTAAAATTCTCAAATCTTTTAATATTCCTACTCATGCTTATGATTCTGAACTAATATCTTTTGATGAAACGGTTACTTATTTTGATTCAATTGTTGTGTCTGCTAGTAATGAGGCCAACAAATTGTCCATGGAGTTGTTAGAGACTAAAAAGAGATTAGACTTGAAAATAAGCAAAATTGAATGTTTGGGATTACAAATTACAAACATTATGTGTGATAGAGATACTTTAACGAGTGATGTCAAACTTTTGCTAGCACAAAGAAACATTTACTGTAATTCTGCGAAAAGACTTTATGGCAAATTAACTGATTTACATCATTCAAGTGACATAAGTAAAGAGCAACATAGAAAATTACTACCTTTTCTAGCATTCGAAAGAGCTAAGGTAGATAATATTTCGTATGATTGTGAGCAAATAATAGCTGATTTTGACAAAGTTCCTGATGATAGATATAAATATGGAATTGTCAAAATAGATGAATGTCTTGATTCAAATGAATTAGTTAACATCGTGAATGATACTTTGACTAAAACTGAACAAATTCAAATTTTGAAAAAGACTGAGAATTCAACATGTGATTCTCAATCTAATTTTGCTGATATTGAAGAGAATTCTGACAATATTAGTGAAATTAGTGAACGTGAAGATGTTGATTGTTCTCAGTTGTCTGTTATTAATGTTGCATCAACATCTAAAGGGAAAGAAAAAAATTAAGGATTTGTTGGTTGAAAATGAAAATGATATACCCTCAACTTCGAAAGTTAGTGATGTGAACTTCGTGGATATCAAAGACAGTCAAACTGATGATAGTGATGATGAAGATGAAGAGAAAATTTCGAAGGAAAAGAAATCTTCAAAGGAAGAATAAAATCCACGAATAGTGGTTGATCAGGTGTATGGTGATACACAAAAGTTCGAAAAAGTGATGAATGAAAAAGGTGAACACTATCTTGAAACGAATACAGTGGTTTATCCAAATTTCAAATGTACAGATGATGTCATTTTTCCAAATCAAGTTTTCGTAACTACTCGAAATGTTGAGAAAATCAAACCAGAATTAAAGAAGTTAGTTGAAGAGGATAATTCAAAAACAGCTGATGAAGGCTTTTTCGCAAATCAAAGCACAGTTGAAAAAAACTTAACAAAGAATTTGTATGTTTTCCAACGTCAAAAACCACAAAGAAAATAGGTTGAAAAATCAAAAATTGAAAAAGAGAATTCAAAACAAGTTGAAAAGGAATGTGAAAAAGTTGTCAAATTAAACTCCAAAGAATTCAAAGATCAAATTGACAAATTTTCGAAGGAAAACAACATTTCAAAAAGACAAGCAAGAAAGAAAATATTTTGGCAAAATGTTGAGTCTCAAAAGGTGTCTGAATCACAATCACCCAAAAATGTTTTCAAAGTTAAAAATTCATCTTTTTCAACAAAACCTCAACATTCATCTCAATCAAATCATTCAAAGTCTGAAGTGAATTATCAACCAAGGTTTTCGAAAGTTTCAGAAACTAATATTCCAAGAAAATTTTCAAATAACTCAAAGCCAAATCAAAAATTCTTTCAACGTCAACATTTTAAATCAACAGTTGATACATCATATGCTAAATCTTTTATAACAAATCCAAAAGTTGATTTTGTTCCTAAAAAACCAAATTTTCCAAATCAAACAAAGAAAGAAACTATGAAAACTTCACGAGAAAAAGGAATAACGTCAAGGAAGAACATTGATCATTGGCTTGAAGGCAAAGGAAAGATGTATCAGTCAAATACATTTTCAAAGGAGCAAATTCACGAAGCATATGAAAAGTATATGAATAATTCATCAAATGGCAGTTCATCGTCTAAGGATTCGAACATTTCAGTCAAAGCTTGGAAACCAGTAATAAAACCAAAGAATGTTCATTCACAAACTCAGAATTCGAAGGGTAATGTCAGTGAACATTCAAAACCATCAAAAACTTATGTTTCGGTTCCTTTAAATGAAGATGTAAACTTAATTGATAGTTTCAAAACAAAAGTTTGTGATTGGGTTAAAAGTTCTTCATTGCATTCGAAAATGAAATCTAATTTCCAAGGACCCAAAAAGCCTTAGGTACCTAAAATTTTCCATTGAATGTAGGTACTATGTGACGAGCAATATGATAACAAGTGGTACATTGGTAGTGGTTGCTCTCGTCACATGACTGGGAAGAAGGAGAATTTACGTGATTTTCAAAGTCTCAAAAATGCTGGAGTAGTGAAATTTGGGAACAATCAAAAATGTGAAGTCAAAGGATATGGGAAGATCACGAATGGACAATTCACAGTGAATCGTGTGGCGTATGTTGAAGGTCTTCAACATAACTTGATAAGTGTTTCTCAACTTGTTGTGGGCACTGGCAATCAAGTTCTTTTTAACGAAGAAGGAAGTGTTATTTCGAATGTCAACACAAGAGAAGTGTTACTAAAATCCAAAAGGAAAGGTGACATGTTCACTTTGGATATCAATCCGATAGTAGGGAAACCTGCTATATGTCTTCTTTCGAAAGCAACAGCAGACTTAAGTTGGTTATGGCATCAAAGACTTTCTCATCTGAATTTTCGAAACATCAATAAGCTTGTGGTACAAGATCTGGTAAGAGGTTTACCTGTACTTAAATTTGACAATGATTCTTTATGTGCAGCTTGTGAAGTTGGCAAGCAACATAAACAAGGTCATCCAATTACAATAGATTCGAAAATTGTCGCACCTCTGGAGCTTTTACATATTGATTTGTGTGGTCCTTCGACTGTTACAACTCTCAACAAGAAACGGTACATTTTAGTTATTGTTGATGATTTTTCCAGATTTACGTGGGTTTATTTTCTCAGGCTTAAATCCGAAGTTGCACAAATCATGATTGACTTTATCAAAAAGATGGAAACAACATTGAAGAAGATTGTTCGAAAAATTAAGAGTGATCATGGAACTGAATTTAAGAACAATGTTCTTGATTCATTTTTGGTGGACAAAGGAATTTCGCATAATTTTTCATCTTCATACACACCACAAAAAAATGGTGTTGTTGAACGAAGAAATAGGTCTCTATGCGAAGCGGCAAGGACTATGTTGGCATATGCGAATCTTCCACAATACCTTTGGGCTGAAGCCGTATCCACCGCATGTTTCACTCAAAACAGATCTTTCATTCATCGCCGTTTTAACATTACTCCATATGAAATTCTCAACAATCGAAAACCTAACGTCAAATTTTTTCATGTTTTCGGATGCAGATGCTTCATTATGAATCTCAAGGATAATCTTACGAAATTTCAAGCTAAAGCAGATGAAAGGATTTTCTTGGGATATTCGCATAATTCAGTCGCATATCGTGTGTTGAACAAAAGAACACGAAGAGTTGAAGAAACTTTTAATCTTACATTTGATGATTACTACATTAAACAAACAACATCACAGTTTGAAAATCATCCTATTCTGACAAAAACACAAGATGAATCTGAATCCTCACAAACATTAGATGTTGATTATGATTTAATTTTTGGAATTTCAGATCATGTTGTTAATGCTGAAATACATGCAAATGATAATCATATCTCTGAACTCACAAAGCTTACTGATGATTCAACATCAACTTCTCCAGAGAAAAGCGAAAGTATGCAAAACAATCTAGTGGAGGGGGAGCAATTGGATTCGAATACTCTAGTTGAGGAAGAGCATTCTTTCGAGGGGGAGAATGGAAGAGTGAATGCTAATGTTGAGGGGTAGCATAATGTTGAGGGGGAGCATTTAGAAAACATTGAGAATAATGATGATTTAGATGATGTTTGTTCGATTGCAGGTTCAGAAAATGAAGATATATACGAAGATGCACCTTTGGAATTTGATCCAGCATATCCGCCAATGGAAAAGTGGACAAGAGATCATCCGAAGGATCAAGTAATTAGGAATCCACAAGAGGGAGTTTTAACAAGAGCTCAAATTCGCGCAAAGAATGAGGTTATTCACAACAAGAAGGAATTGACTATGAAGAAACTTTTGCCCCTGTCGCAAGACTCGAGGCGGTTCTTATATTTCTGGCTTATGCAGCTCACAAAGATTTTGATGTTTATCAAATGGACGTGAAGTGTGCATTTCTAAATAGAGAGCTTGAAGAAACTGTTTGCGTGGAACAGCTGTGACAACTGTCAATTCAGGTCATTCTCGGACTCATGCATCTTTATAAAAACCATTCATGCACAACATGCCATGGCCTAGTAGTATAAATTAGGTCAAAATCTTGCATAAACTAGGATCTAACTAAGATCTAGGACTAATATACTTGACTCTTACGATTCTAGTAAGTTGCTTAACTACAATAGGAAATGCCAATACCATAATTAGAATGAAACTTCAAACTTTGTTACAATTGAAAAAGGGTATAAAACCCTAAAAATAAATTAAAATATTCTAATTACATTCCAATATGATGGTGAATATCAAACAATGTTCCAAAAACTCTAAAGAGCCCAAAAATCCAAATTTATAAACTTTAAAGCTTAAAAACTTTATAAAATTTCTATAAACTTCCTAATATAAAACTTTTATTAATCAAATTATAGATTATAATCAATGAAATAGAAATTTAAATTATCATACATTAATCATAATTTATTAGTTAAAAAAAACAAGATTTTCAAATAAATCAAAAATTGCTTAAAGAGACATTTTATAAAAAGTTAGGTTTTATAAAAATTGAAGGGAGAATTATATAATTTGAATTTTAGGAGAGAGGGAGCCTCTCTCACTCATAAAATTCGTGCATCCTCTCCCCCATGCCCTCTCTCTTCCCAAAACTTCAATCATTAAAACACAATCCCCACTCTTCCACTTCTCTCTTCACTCTCTCTCACACTCCACCCTTTCAACTCTCAAACTCTCCTCCTCTCTCTCCAAACCCACGAAAATCATCAGCCAAGAACACCTCTCCACACTCAAATCTTCATCTTCTAAGGTTGTTCTTCAAGGTATTCACGAAAATCCTTCATTTTCCTTACTTTTCCTTCTTGTTTTTAAAGGGTTTTCTTGTACTTCTCCTCCTTCTACACCATTCTTTATGAACATTCATGAACATGTTCATGAATGTCGTGTTTGATGATGATGGTGGTAGGGTTTCACCCAAGAACAACATGCATGTTGTTTAATGGTGAAATCCAAGGACCAAAACCTATGTCAAACACTAAAGTTCGGATTTTTACAAGTTTTAAAGGTTCATACACCTTATGCATTCAAGTATTTCCTTTAAAAACATCACTATGACAAACATATGTCCATGCATGGTCTTCAAACCGTGATGCATGTGATGAACACCAAGCTAAAGAGCTTGGTGATCAAAGTACATTGTTAATAGTGCATGTAAATGATTTTGTCTATAAAAATATCTAAAAGTTCTTTTCTGTTCAAATCAAAATTTTTCCAGATTCCCATTAAGGTAATATGAACATCTGGAAAATCCCAAGAGTTTTTATCGTTTCCTTGATTTATTAAAATTGTTGCAAGAAAACAAGGGCATAAATCACATAAAATACTTCCAGAGGCCTATAAATCCGGAATAAATTCATGGATGACCCCTATGGTGAATAATGACCTCTCATTAAATTTCATCGACTTATGTTGCTGTTTAGTATGATTTTCGATTTTCTTTTTGTTTGGGTGCAATAAATCACAAAACCACTTTAAATAGTGTGAAAATTGTATCTAACAATTTTCGCAGCTCTTACCTGTGGTGAGAGACTCAGAAAAATAATTTCAGAATTTTTCATCATGCCTTTCTATTTTTCCCAATTTTTGGTAGTTATAATGGCCTAAAAATAGGAAAAATAGTTCTGATTATCCAAAATTCATGAAAATTTACCAGAACATCATGTTGTACATTAGGAGGTTACATAAACATTTTGATGATTTTCCTCTACTGTATACTATTTTTCTCCTATTTGCTAAGGTTAAATACACTTAAATACACTTAAATACACATAAATACCCAAAACCGGATTATACAACATGAAAACCACTTTTGGTATTTTTCCCAGATTACCTACACCGTAAATGATGTTACAAAAGTTTTTGGTAATTTATTTTAACTGTTTATTATTTATTCTTCAATTAATGATTATTTAAGGGCGATAAAACAAGGAAAAATAGAAATACCCGCTGAAAAATATCTTTTGTATTTTTCCCAGCCTAGTTATCTATAATAACAGTTAAATAAAAAGTTTGGGTAATTTTGGAAACTGTTTTCTATTTATTTCAATTTTTATTGGAATAAATGCTCAAAAATCGTAAAATATAATTAAACAGCTTGGAAATCCATTTTTATATTTTTCCTAGCTTAGTAATGTATAATAACAGTTAAATAAAAAGTTTGAGTAATTTTGGAAACTGTTTTCTATCTATTTCAATTTTTATTAGAATAAATGCTCAAAAATCATAAAATATAATTAAACAGCTTGGAAACCCATTTTTATTTTTTTCCTAGCTTAGTAATTTGTAATAACAGTAAAATAAAAAGATTGAGAATTTTTATCCTTTGAATGCTATTTTTCGTGAATTTATGTTGTTATGAAGGCTTAAAAATTTGGAAAATAGTTAACCATATAAAAAATTCAAGGAAAATTTTCTGGAAAACCTCTATTGTATTTAGAATGAAAAATACAAGGTTTGACAATTTTTGGAAACTATTTGATAATATTTTACATTTTTAGGAATTTAAAACACCTTTAAATGTGTTGAAACACCCTTAAATTTATATTACTAAATCTGGAAAATTAATATCCCAAAGTTGTATTTATCGCATGACTTGTAGAATTTCATCATTTCAGAAAAAGTATAACCAATTAATATAAAATCCAATATTAGAACATAAATTGGCATTTCACTATATGTAGAGTTTAATATATTAGCATTAGATTTCGACATGGAAACTCACTAGTGTGTGTTTGATGTCGTAGGATCCCGGCATTAAGACGTTGGTGTATTCCAAGGCACCACTTGTATCTACTCGAAACATTGTGAGTATTCATCACTCTCCTATTTTCAGTTTTTATGTTTTGGGGTGGAAAAGCATGTCCCGAAAAACTATTATTTGCATGTTGTATTTAAATCGATTTATATCAAACATGATTGCTATTGTATTGCTATGTCTCTCTATGTATGTCTATGCAACACGGAACATGAGAACTTATCGTACTAAGGCCCTTCCCTTATCTCTAACCATTAACTCTTTGAGCCAATGGTCATTATGGATAACGCTATTAGGAATTGACAACTCCTCACTCGCCCTATTGCTGGAGTGCATGATACCATATTCATCTATGGAACGATAAGCATAGATCTTGATAGGGCTTCAGTCATAGGTTTGGTTGAGACTCATTGTTTGCTCATACACATACAAACTCGTTTCTCGTTATAGCAATAAACTTGTTATCAATAATAGCAATCAACTTTGTTTCTCATTAAAGCAATGTACTTGTATTTATGAAAAGCCTTATTCCAAATCTTGATTTTATAAACTTGTGAACTCACCAACTATTTTCATAGTTGACGCTCGTTTTACATGTTTTTTCAGGAAATAATTAGTAAGTGGATATAAAGATTCATCATCATAGAGCATGCTGCATCGTGTTGAAGTTATTTATGAAGTTATATTTTGAACAATGTTATTTTGGAAAAACTTGTACTTGTTTCTATTAAGCTATGGGTTGTAAACTTTTGAATATTGCTATGGTGATGTATCTTTATCTTTTGCAATGAAACCGTTATCGCTGTCATATCTTGCGTTTCCGCTTTAGCGGTGTGTGACAGAAGTGGTATCAGAGCTAAAGTTATAGAGAACATCAGTTTTCCTTTAAGAAAACACAACCTATAACCAAAACTTATAAAAATTCTTTTTACATTAAACATATTAATAATATAATTAGGTCGGGAATTGTGTCGTTGGACCTCAATTAAACATAGCCTGATCACCTATGTTTAATTAAGGAAAGATTTATACAAAGCTTGAGCTAATTATAATGGGAATATGTTCAACAAAATTTTTGAGAAAAATTTATTTCAAAAATTCAAAAAGGTTAATTTTGGTGTGTGTAAGCATTGCATATTATAGGCATGCATTGTCATTTATTTCATATCTCATTGAATCTATGTCTCAGTCCACTATGTCGACATCGTCATCTTCTCACGCTACCGCCTTAGCTGATGAGTCCGGCTACGTCACTGTTATTCCTCGACGTGATCCCCCCGCCTCGGTGGAGGAAGACCCCTCGGAAGACAAAGAAGATACAGGAAACTCGGTGGAGATCAGCAATGACAACGCCCCGAATCAGCAACGTGAGGCATCGCCTGCAACGGTGTTGCCACAACCACCACTTTATGGGCTTCGTATTCGGAGGACAGCAAGGAAGAGTGTCCCTATCCCGGGAAGGATAGCAACCAGTACAGCAGGACTTGGCACGGCAGGAACCAGTCGGGTAGGACCCAACATGGCAGGACCGAGAGCACCCCCACCTCAGCGAGTTATAGGGATACCTGTCAGGCGGTCAGGTATGACCCCGGAGGAGTCCCGGAGGATGCATTCGATGGCAGCGGGCCTACATCACAGTCTTGCTGTGATAGCTGAGCATCGGGAAGTTTTGGATGAAGTGTTGACAAGGATGGAAATCCTGTTTCAGCATTCGATGGAGACTGCTGACACTGCTAGTGCTGCTAGACGAGTGGCAGGTCGTGCGATGACCGCATGTTATGTGTTTGGAGGGCTGTTACTGATTGTGGTGTGGATGTTTCTTGTTGGGATAGCGATTCGTACTTGGTTCTGATTTTAGTATTTTATTGTGTCATGAAATGAAAACCCATGTTGGGTATCTTTTGGGGAAAGACATTAAAACTTTATTTTGGGATTGATGTATTGTTTTGGTTTTAAGACTATTTCAAATGGTAATGAAGAAGTTTATTTTATGTTTGAAAACTTTTACTATGAGGTCAAACCCTAGAACTTATTTAGTCAATAGTTGAATAAAAAGATTTTTCTTTTTCTTTCCTTTCTCAAATCTATGTGCATAGTATTAATGCAAACCATTAATTTGACAACACTTATGGTTTTCAAAATAGTAGTGAACTAAAAAAAAGTATACATTATTTTATGTATTCATACGTATTTCTTCTCTTGTGTCTTAGAACCATGTCAGGAAGGCCTAATCGCGGGCGCCCACAGAACGAAACACCCGATGTTGCTCAAATTGTAGCACGACAACTCATGGCAGCAATCCCAAACATTGTCACTCAAGTAACTGCGGGACTTAATGCTAACCAAGGAAGTAGTGGAGGAAACCGGGGAACAATGAAAGAGAATGCAACTACAAGTCCTTTATGGCCTGTAAACCTAAGGAATTCCATAGAAAGGAAGGTGCGGTCGGGTTGCTAAAATGGATTGACAGCATGGAGTCGGTCCTTCACATTAGCAAATGCCTCGAGCGCAACAAAGTTGAGTATGCAACTTGTGTACTCCAAGATAGGGCATTGACCTGGTGGAATACTCTAGTGCAAACCCGAGGTCGTGCAGCGGCATATCAGCTAACTTGGGAAGACCTGAAGAAGCTACTGATAGAGGAGTATTGTCCCAAGGATGATATTCAAAAGCTTGAATCTGAGTTCTGGAACCATTCTATGGTTGGAATACAAATAGAGAAGTACACAGTCCGATTTCATGAACTAGCAAAACTGGTACCTCACATGGTTACTCCTGAGGAGAAACGGATAGACCGTTACATCTGGGGTCTGGCACCAGAGATTCGGGGAATGGTTACTTCAACAAACCCAACTACCATTCAAAGTGCAGTAAGTCTAGCAAATCGACTAACCAATGATGTGATAAGGACGGGAGCATCGGCAAAGGAAAACTCTAGTAGCAAGAGGAAGCCAGCAGATCAGGGAGAGAAGAAGTATGGAGACAAGTCGGGGAGGAAGCAGAAAGTCTCAAGAAACTTTATGGTAAGAGCCCAGGAGCAAGAACCAGTGAAAACTCAGGAACAGAAAGTCATGGAAGTGCAGGAGCGAAAGCAGTACTTAGGACCGCTTTCGAAGTGCAATAAGTGTAACTTCCATCACAAGGGAGCTTGCCCAGTGTGACAAAACTGTAAACAGACAGGCCATTACCCGAAGTATTGTAAGCTGAATAAGGATGGAAAAAGGGCATGTTACGAGTGCGGGAGTACTGATCATCTGCGTAGTGCTTGTCCCAAACTGAACAAGGGGCCTGGTAACAATGGACAAGGCCAAGCTAGGCAAAAATTTCCAAGGAAATCAAGGTGGGCGGCCAAGAGGTGTAGCCTTTGTGATTGGTGCAGAAGAAGCTCGTCAGAACCCTGAGGTGATAACAGGTACGTTTCTCCTGAACAACCATTTTGCATCAGTAGTATTCGATGCGGGAGCATAAAGGAGTTTCGTTTCTTTAGCATTTAGATCGTTAATTGACTTGAAATCAAGAAAGATGAGGAATACTTATACTATTGAACTTGCTGATGGGTATGAAATTAGGGCCAATGAAATAATTCTTGGCTGTACTCTGAATTTAGCTGATAAACTCTTTAGCATTGACCTAATTCCTATCGAGCTAGGTAGTTTTGATGTAATAGTAGGAATGGATTGGTTATCCAAGAATAGAGCGGACATTGGTTGTTACGAGAAAGTCATCAGGGTACCTTTCCCCAATGGAGAAACCCTTATCATACACGGTGAGAAGCCAGGAAGAAGTTTAAACATTGTATCAAGCATGAAGATTCACAAGTACCTGAAGAAGAATTGTATTGCATTCATGGCCCACGTGCTAGAAAGAGAACCCGAAGCTAAGCAACTCAAGGAGATTCCAGTGGTTCAAAACTATCCCGAAGTGTTTCCGGAGGAATTACCCGGTCTACCCCCTCACAGACAGGTCGAATTTCGGATAGACTTAATTCCCGGAGCAGCACCGGTAGCAAAAGCACCATATCGCCTCGCGCCATCCGAGATGCAAGAACTGTCCGGACAACTTCAAGAACTTCTAGACAAAGGGTTTATTCGACCAAGCTCTTCACCTTGGGGAGCCCCCGTGTTATTCGTCAAAAAGAAAGACGGGTCATTCCAAATGTGTATTGATTACAGAGAATTGAACAAGTTGACAATCAAGAATCGATATCCTCTTCCTCGAATTGATGACTTGTTCGATCAGTTGCAGGGCGCTTCATACTTCTCAAAGATCGACCTCCGATCAGGATACCATCAACTAAGAGTTTACGAAGGAGACATTCACAAAACAGCATTTAGAACCCGTTATGGACATTATGAGTTCTTAGTCATGCCTTTTGGACTAACGAACGCACCCGCTGTTTTCATGGATTTGATGAATAGGGTCTGTAGACCATACCTAGACAAGTTTGTAATTGTATTTATCGATGACATACTTGTTTACTCACAAACCAAAGAAGATCATGAGAGACATCTGAAGCTAGTGTTGGAGCTGTTGAAGGAGCAGAAATTGTATGCCAAGTTCACTAAGTGTGAATTTTGGATTCGGGAAGTACATTTCCTTGGTCATGTGATCGGCGAAAGAGGAATTCATGTAGATCCAGCTAAGATCGAGGCAATCAAGAAATGGGAAGCCCCCAAAACCCCGACAGAAATACGACAGTTCCTAGGATTAGCTGGGTACTACAGACGCTTCATTGAGGATTTCTCTAGGATTGCTCAACCATTAACATCTTTGACCCAAAAAGACAGAAAATTTCTCTGGGAAGAGAAACACGAAGAGGCGTTTCAAATCCTGAAAAACAAGTTGTGTAATGCACCAATTCTGGCTTTACCAGAGGGATCAGAGAACTTTGTAGTGTATTGTGATGCGTCTCATCAAGGACTAGGATGTGTGTTAATGCAAAAAGATAAGGTCATTGCGTATGCTTCCAGACAACTCAAACCGCATGAGAAGAATTATACCACCCATGATCTAGAACTAGGAGCAATAGTTTTCGCTCTTAAAATATGGAGGCATTATTTGTACGGAACCAAGTGCACCATTTATACAGATCACAAAAGCCTTCAGCACATCCTAGATCAGAAAATGTTAAACATGCGGCAGAGGAGATGGGTAGAGTTGTTTAGTGATTATGACTGTGAGATACGATATCACCCAGGGAAGGCTAACGTAGTAGCCGACGCTCTTAGTAGAAAAGAAAGAGTGAAACCTTCCCGTGTGAGAGCTTTGGGAATGGTAATTCAGACAAACTTGAAATCTCAAATCATTGATGCCCAGGAGAAAGCTTTATTCAAGGAAAATCTTCCAGGTGAAACTTTACATGGTTTAGAAGTGAGATTTGAAACCAAACCTGATGGAGTTCGTTATTTTAAGGACAGAGTTTGGATTCCAAGGGTTAACAATCTGAGAGACATAGTACTAGAGGAGTCTCATCGATCTAAATACTCAATCCACCCTGGAGCGGATAAGATGTACAAGGATCTTAAAGAGTACTATTGGTGGCCTGGAATGAAAAGGGATATTGCCTTACATGTTGGGAAGTGTTTAACTTGCTCAATAGTCAAAGCTGAACATCAAAAATCATCCGGCTTATTGCAACAACCTGAAATTCCCCAATGGAAATGGGAGCATATATCCATGAATTTCGTTACCAAACTTCCTAGAACTGCTAAAGGTCATGACTCAATTTGGGTCATAGTGGATCGACTGACGAAATCTGCTCACTTTCTCCCCATTCGGGAAGACTTCAAGATGGAAAAGTTGGCCCAAATCTACATCGACAAAATTGTTTCTCTGCATGGTGTACCCCTATCCATCATTTCTGATAGAGATAGTCGTTTTACATCACGATTTTGGTGGATGTTACAGAAGGCACTAGGAACCAAGATAAATTTGAGCACAGCTTACCACCCTCAGACAGATGGGCAGACAGAGAGAACAATACACACATTGGAAGACATGCTACGGGCGTGTGTCATTGAGTTTAAAGGAAATTGGGATACTCATTTGCCTCTAATTGAGTTTTCCTACAATAACAGTTACCACACGAGTATCCAATGTGCCCCATACGAAGCATTGTATGGACGCAAGTGTCGTTCTCCATTGTGTTCGACAGAAATCGGAGACAGACAATTGACTAGACTCGACCTTATCCAGAAAACAACTGACAAGATTGCTATCATCAAAGATAGGCTTAAAGCCGCCAGAGATCGTCAGAAAAGTTATGCGGATAATCGTCGAAAACCATTAGAATTCCAAGTAGGAGACAAGGTACTTTTAAAAGTGTCGCCTTGGAAAGGGCTTGTACGTTTTGGTAAGAAAGGAAAACTAAGCCCGAGATATGTTGGACCCTTTGAAATCATTGAAAGGATTGGTCCGGTGGCTTATAAACTCCAATTGCCCCAAGAGTTAAGCGCCATTCACGCCACATTCCACGTCTCCAATCTTAAGAAATGTCTAGCCGACGAAGCATTGATAGTACCCCTGGAGGAAATTAAGATCAATGATAAGCTAAACTTTGTCGAGGAATCGATAGAAATCCTTGACAGGGAGGTAAAACAACTCAAGCGGAGTAAGATTCCGATTGTGAAAGTTCGATGGAACTCAAAACGCGGGCCGGAGTACACCTGGGAGCGTGAGGACTTCATGAAGGAAAAGTATCCACAACTTTTCCCATGCAATGACAAACGATGACATAGAATGAATTTCGGGACGAAATTCTTTTTAAGTGGGGGATACTGTGACAACTGTCAATTCAGGTCATTCTCGGACTCATGCATCTTTATAAAAACCATTCATGCACAACATGCCATGGCCTAGTAGTATAAATTAGGTCAAAATCTTGCATAAACTAGGATCCAACTAAGATCTAGGACTAATATACTTGACTCTTACGATTCTAGTAAGTTGCTTAACTACAATAGGAAATGCCAATACCATAATTAGAATGAAACTTCAAACTTTGTTACAATTGAAAAAGGGTATAAAACCCTAAAAATAAATTAAAATATTCTAATTACATTCCAATATGATGGTGAATATCAAACAATGTTCCAAAAACTCTAAAGAGCCCAAAAATCCAAATTTATAAACTTTAAAGCTTAAAAACTTTATAAAATTTCTATAAACTTCCTAATATAAAATTTTTATTAATCAAATTATAGATTATAATCAATGAAATAGAAATTTAAATTATCATACATTAATCATAATTTATTAGTTAAAAAAAACAAGATTTTCAAATAAATCAAAAATTGCTTAAAGAGACATTTTATAAAAAGTTAGGTTTTATAAAAATTGAAGGGAGAATTATATAATTTGAATTTTAGGAGAGAGGGAGCCTCTCTCACTCATAAAATTCGTGCATCCTCTCCCCCATGCGCTCTCTCTTCCCAAAACTTCAATCATTAAAACACAATCCCCACTCTTCCACTTCTCTCTTCACTCTCTCTCACACTTCACCCTTTCAACTCTCAAACTCTCCTCCTCTCTCTCCAAACCCACGAAAATCATCAGCCAAGAACACCTCTCCACACTCAAATCTTCATCTTCTAAGGTTGTTCTTCAAGGTATTCACGAAAATCCTTCATTTTCCTTACGTTTCCTTCTTGTTTTTAAAGGGTTTTCTTGTACTTCTCCTCCTTCTACACCATTCTTTATGAACATTCATGAACATGTTCATGAATGTCGTGTTTGATGATGATGGTGGTAGGGTTTCACCCAAGAACAACATGCATGTTGTTTAATGGTGAAATCCAAGGACCAAAACCTATGTCAAACACTAAAGTTCGGATTTTTACAAGTTTTAAAGGTTCATACACCTTATGCATTCAAGTATTTCCTTTAAAAACATCACTATGACAAACATATGTCCATGCATGGTCTTCAAACCTTGATGCATGTGATGAACACCAAGCTAAAGAGCTTGGTGATCAAAGTACATTGTTAATAGTGCATGTAAATGATCTTGTCTATAAAAATATCTAAAAGTTCTTTTCTGTTCAAATCAAAATTTTTCCAGATTCCCATTAAGGTAATATGAACATCTGGAAAATCCCAAGAGTTTTTATCGTTTCCTTGATTTACTAAAATTGTTGCAAGAAAACAAGGGCATAAATCACATAAAATACTTCCAGAGGTCTATAAATCTGGAATACATTCGTGGATGACCCCTATGGTGAATAATGACCTCTCATTAAATTTCATCGATTTATGTTGCTGTTTAGTATGATTTTCGATTTTCTTTTTGTTTGGGTGCAATAAATCACAAAACCACTTTAAAGAGTGTGAAAATTGTATCTAACAATTTTCGCAGCTCTTACCTGTGGTGGGAGACTCAGAAAAATAATTTCAGAATTTTTCATCATGCCTTTCTATTTTTCCAAATTTTTGGTAGTTATAATGGCCTAAAAATAGGAAAAATAGTTCTGATTATCCAAAATTCATGAAAATTTACCAGAACATCATGTTGTACATTAGGAGGTTACATAAAAATTTTGATGACTTTCCTCTACTGTATACTATTTTTCTCCTATTTTATAAGGTTAAATACACTTAAATACACTTAAATACACATAAATACCCAAAACCGGATTATACAACATGAAAACCACTTTTGGTATTTTTCCCAGATTACTTACACTGTAAATGATGTTACAAAAGTTTTTGGTAATTTATTTTAACTGTTTATTATTTATTCTTCAATTAATGATTAGTTAAGGGGATAAAACAAGGAAAAATAGAAATACCCACTAAAAAATATCTTTTATATTTTTCCCAGCCTAGTTATGTATAATAACAGTTAAATAAAAAGTTTGGGTAATTTTGGAAACTGTTTTCTATTTATTTCAATTTTTATTGGAATAAATGCTCAAAAATCGTAAAATATAATTAAACAGCTTGGAAATCCATTTTTATATTTTTCCTAGCTTAGTAATGTATAATAACAGTTAAATAAAAAGTTTGAGTAATTTTGGAAACTGTTTTCTATCTATTTCAATTTTTATTAGAATAAATGCTCAAAAATCATAAAATATAATTAAACAGCTTGGAAACCCATTTTTATTTTTTTCCTAGCTTAGTAATGTGTAATAACAGTAAAATAAAAAGTTTGAGAATTTTTATCCTTTGAATGCTATTTTTCGTGAATTTATGTTGTTATGAAGGCTTAAAAATTTGGAAAATAGTTAACCATATCAAAAATTCAAGGAAAATTTTCTGGAAAACCTCTATTGTATTTAGAATGAAAAACACAAGGTTTGACAATTTTTGGAAACTATTTGATAATATTTTACATTTTTAGGAATTTAAAACACCTTTAAATGTGTTGAAACACCCTTAAATTTATATTACTAAATCTGGAAAATTAATATCCCAAAGTTGTATTTATCGCATGACTTGTAGAATTTCAACATTTCAGAACAAGTGTAACCAATTAATATAAAATCCAATATTAGAACATAAATTGGCATTTCACTATATGTAGAGTTTAGTATATTAGCATTAGATTTCGACATGGAAACTCACTAGTGTGTGTTTGATGTCGTAGGATCCCGGCATTAAGACGTTGGTGTATTCCAAGGCACCACTTGTATCTACTCGAAACATTGTGAGTATTCACCACTCCCCTATTTTCAGTTTTTATGTTTTGGGGTGGAAAAGCATGTCCCGAAAAACTATTATTTGCATGTTGTATTTAAATCGATTTATATCAAACATGATTGCTATTGTATTGCTATGTCTCTCTATGTATGTCTATGCAACACGGAACATGAGAACTTATCGTACTAAGGCCCTTCCCTTATCTCTAACCATTAACTCTTTGAGCCAATGGTCATTATGGATAGCGCTATTAGGAATTGACAACTCCTCACTCGCCCTATTGCTGGAGTGCATGATACCATATTCATCTATGGAACGATAAGCATAGATCTTGATAGGGCTTCAGTCATAGGTTTGGTTGAGACTCATTGTTTGCTCATACACATACAAACTCGTTTCTCGTTATAGCAATAAACTTGTTATCAATAATAGCAATCAACTTTGTTTCTCATTAAAGCAATGTACTTGTATTTATGAAAAGCCTTATTCCAAATCTTGATTTTATAAACTTGTGAACTCACCAACTATTTTCATAGTTGACGCTCGTTTTACATGTTTTTTCAGGAAATAATTAGTAAGTGGATATAAAGATTCATCATCATAGAGCATGCTGCATCGTGTTGAAGTTATTTATGAAGTTATATTTTGAACAATGTTATTTTGGAAAAACTTGTACTTGTTTCTATTAAGCTATGGGTTGTAAACTTTTGAATATTGCTATGGTGATGTATCTTTATCTTTTGCAATGAAACCGTTATCGCTGTCATATCTTGCGTTTCCGCTTTAGCGGTGTGTGACAGAAGTGGTATCAGTGCTAAAGTTATAGAGAACATCAGTTTTCCTTTAAGAAAACACAACCTATAACCAAAACTTATAAAAATTCTTTTTACATTAAACATATTAATAATATAATTAGGTCGGGAATTGTGTCGTTGGACCTCAATTAAACATAGCCTGATCACCTATGTTTAATTAAGGAAAGATTTATACAAAGCTTGAGCTAATTATAATGGGAATATGTTCAACAAAATTTTTGAGAAAACTTTATTTCAAAAATTCAAAAAGTTTGGATTGACGAATATACGAAGAATCTGCTTGAAAAGTTTGGATTGACGAATAGCACAAAGTTATGAGTTCTAATGGCAACTGGCATAAAGTTGACACCTTCGTTAGATAAACCTGCAGTTGATCTAACTCTTTACAGGAGCATGATTGGTTCATTACTTTATCTTACAGCAAGTAGACCTGATATCATGTTTTCTGTATGTAATTGTGCTAGGTATCAGTCAAATCCACGAGAACCACATCTCACTACTATGAAGAATATATTTCGTTATCTTAAAGGAACAATTTCGTTAGGATTGTGGTATCCTTCGAACACTGGGTTCTTTGTACAAGCATATTCGGATGCAGACCTGGGTGGTTGTAATCTTGATCGAAAGAGCACAAGTGGTGGATGTCAATTTCTTGATGGCAAATTGGTGAGCTGGCAGTCGAAAAAGCAAACATGTGTATCAATTTCAACAGCTGAAGCATAATATGTGGCTGCTGCTGCTTGCACTTCACAAATAATATGGATCCAAAGTCAATTGCGTGATTATGCAATAAATATGAAAAATATTCCATTATATTGTGATTCTCAAAGTGCAATAAGAATTTGTCATAATCCTGTGCAGCATTCGAAGACTAAACATATAGCACTTCGTTATCATTTCATCAAGGATCATGTGGAGGATGGGAATATTGAAGTACATTTTGTGAAAACAACTGATCAGTTAGCTGATATTTTCACGAAACCTTTAGATGAAAAATCTCTTGTGAGAATTATAGAGGGACTTGGAATGATTGATGGAAATTCTGTTCCATGCGAAAAAGAAGAATGATGCATGATAAGGACTGATTCAGAGGCGCTGAATGAAAGACAAAGCAATATCCATCAGCATTCAGAGGTTACTGTTCATTGTCAACGCTTCGACCCCTTCGAATTCGTAAATTTGTCACTTATTTTAAGGGTTGATTCAGAGGTTACTGTTCATAGTCAACGCTTCGACCCCTTCGAATTCGTGCATTTGTCACTTATAAGGGGATGATAAAATTTCGCATTTTTGCAACAAGTACTGTTTCATTTTCTATAATTCAAAAATCCAAAATGATTTTCGTTTGTTTTGTCATTTAATTTTCGAAAATTCAAAAATCCAAAAAGATTTTCGTTTGTTTTGTCATTTATTTTCGAAAATTCAAAAATACAAAAAGATTTTCGTTTGTTCTGTCTTTATTTTCGAAAACTCAAAACAAAAAAAATATTTTGATTCTTATTTTTTTTTTAGTATTTTGTTGCAGATAATCTTGAAGACACAGAGTGGCTTGTGCTTCAGTTCTAGGGTCAGGTACATTTTTCGTATGAATCGATAAATTTTTCATCATTTGAACTAGTTAAGTTGTCCCTAGAAGCATGTTGCTGCATGTTGTCCAAAGCGTGTATGAAAGCCTTAATGAAATATTTCATACGAAAATTTCTTCCCAATCAGGCTTATATTCACATTAGTCTCTGAGCTAGCTGACTCTTCTCAAAATGAGTTAACAGTTTACTGTTTGGTCCAAACATAACAGAGGTACTTTTCGTGTCTTACACCAATCTTTTTCATCCATAAAGTTCTTACACGATCACACACGAAGACATATGTCCGAGTGGTCTCTGATCAAACCCATCGAGACTTAGACATATCAAAAATATGTGTTTATGATCTGACATCATGAGACCGTGATGAAAGTGAAACTCAATTTTCATTACCTTTTTAAGGAATTGACGGGGAACTAAGTTCCAGATTTTCACGAAACTTTTGTTTCTGTATCAAAATTCGAAACTCCAAATCATATTCATTTCGAATGAGTGGTCTTGATCAAACATTCGAAACCCACGATGTTTGTTACCCAACAAGATCCAGCACACAAATTTTTTCTTGAATATGATTTCCGTGTGAGTTTCATTCGAATGTCCTTGTCATTTCAAATTTTATCAAAGCCAACTTGTCACTGACTACACTGGTCAAACAAGCAATTTCTGTTACAATTTCTCACCTTATGTTTAGGATGACATGTAACGAAAATTTTGAACTACCCACGCAGCATTATAAAAGAAGCCCTTCGATACTTGTCAACAAGTATTCGATTGTAATTCACGGGAACCCACACAAGCTATTGATCATTTCTCTTAATGATTAATGAAGTAATCTTTGCCCGAGATTTTATCTGCTTTTATGTCAATGGTTTGACATCACAATATCTCATATTTTTCTTATTTTTGTTTCTTGTCTATATTCTTTGGAACACTGCACTCATGAAATCCTTGAGGCTCTGAGTAATACCAACTCAGGCTGATGATTTCAAACTTCTGGCGTATGACTTCGCTTTTTATCCAAAAAGTGAAAGAGCCTTGCTTCCATTCGAAGGGTTCTGACGGTTACAATACTCTTGGGGATAACAAGACATGCTGTTTATAAATGACGTATGGTATTCTGTCAGGTTTTCAAGGTGATGTGCCAGCTACTTTTTGACGCATGGCTACTTTTCCGCAGTAATGGTCCGACTTTCAAGGTTTCCACGTCGGATATCATTAAATACACATCCCGCTTCAAATTCAAACTTCAGGGTTACATATAAAATGGGATTCAAGGGTTCATTGTCAGTTTACGCGATCAAAAAGCAAATTTCACAAATTCTCTGTTCATTATTATCTTCAAACGCTAACAATGGCGACTTCTGCTCATGTTGATTCTCATACCACTGAAGATGCCTCTTCATTACCAATAATGAAGTTTCAAGCAACAAACTATTACTTGGAGGGTGAAGTTTCTCAGTACCCGGAAGAATTGAAGATGCTAATAGTTGCCTTGAAGAACTCTGTTTTGGCTAAGGCGATGTTCAATTCTTTCTCTGTTCCATTGTCCTGGCTTTCTCAAGCAGGATCAACTGCGACTTACAACAAAGCATCTGATAGGATTACTTTTCATCTGGTGAACGACAAAAAGGTCAGGCTATCCAAGAAACTCTTCTGCCAAATTCTTGATATTCCGAATTCGCCACCATATGTTTCATTTACTTTTCCACAAATCGTTCACATGTTTAATGAAATAGGATATCAGCCACCATTGTCCAAGATTAGTGATTTTAAGAAGTCTGGTCTTCCACGCCTATGAAATTTCTTATTTGGTATTTTTCTACGATGTTTGACTGGGAAATCTGCTGGTCTTGATAAAGGAAGAATGGAGGTTTATGCCATGGTTGCTGGCATTTATTATGATCTTCAAGTAGATTATTCTACACAGTTGTGGAAGGAATTTCAAAAAGGTGTAGAACACACGAATGCTATTCATGGTATTTCGTGTGAAAGATACTGGAGTTTGATTTTGCAATACTTTTACAATAAGGAAGGGATTTTGGTACCCAATGATGAAGACAAAGCAGTTTTTCAATCATACCACTATCCGAAGGATGTCACAGATAATGCTCAAGCTTTTCCATCAGTTGCTCGTATTCCAGATGTTATGCTTAAAAGAGTTGATCCTTTGAACTCTGTCTTGGTGGCTGTAACATCCGGATTCCCAGGTATCTTATTTTAGTTATTAATATTGGATTTTATGGATCCGAAGGATTAATGACTGGACTCGACGAGTAGATGTGTGGACTCGACGAGTCCGCGCTGTTAAATGAAACCCTAAATCTCAGGGCCTGATCCCTATTTAAAGGCCCTTATGGCCTTCATTGGCGGCTACCATCCCAGAGAGAGAACCCCCATCGATCTTGAGCGTGTACAGTGAGAGAGAGGAGACCATTTGAGCTTTTGGTGTGATTTTGCAAGAAGGGAGAGGAGCTCCAGCAAGAAGGATAAAAGGATATTGCTATTCTGCGTTAGCTAAGCAAGGAGTTCACCTTGAGGTATAAAATCGGATCTCTCTCTCTCTCTCTATTGTATGGATTTCATTGATTTGGGGTTAAGGCTTGAATCCTTCCTTTTTGGGGGGTTTTGGATGCCTCCAACCCCCTTCTTCGAGTTGTAATAGAGATCTGGACCCTTTTAGGTCCAGGAAGTCCCAAGCATTCAGCTTTATGCAAGCAAATGAGAGATTGGGGACTAGGTTGCCATTTTTAGAGTTATTTCTCCATTTATGACTTATTGAGGGTTGCATGCACTTAAAGGTTGCACCTTTACGTGACATTTGAACACTTGAAGGATAGATCTGATAATTAGGGAAGCGGATCTGACCTTAGAAGGTCATTTTAGAGATGTTATGGAGGCAACTCGTCGAGCCCATAAGGGACTCGACGAGTCGAGTCGGGTTGCCCCGCGACTCGCGACCTGTGTTAACCCGTTGAGGAAAGGGCTGACTCAGCGAGTCGAGTGAGATCCAGGGGCGAAGTGGACATACATGTACTCGCCGAGTCACACTAGTGCACTCGACGAGTCGGGTCAAAGTTTGACCGTTGACTTTCGTTGACTTTTTGGGTTTGGTCAATGTTAGGGTCTTTGAGCCATGAGAGGGGTAAAATGGTTTTTTACCCTTCTGAGGGATTATAGAAAGGGATTTAATCTAGCCTTTGTGAGCCACTATTTATTTGAGGATATTATGTATGTGATTAGGCGGGGGCTAGATCAGTATATTCGTGTGCGAGATCATCCGAGATACCCGAGGTGAGTCTTCTCACTATACATTACCTAGAGTGGTATTTACGTGTAGACCGGAGGGTCTTGTGTGCTATGTGTATGTATGAGATTATTTGCATTGTGATATGTGTATGCTATGTGTTGTATAGACCGGACCGGAGGGTGCAACGATACAGACCGGACCGAAGGGTCCAACGAGCTATGACCGGACCAGAGGGTCCAACGAGCTACGGGACTGGAGGGTCCCGTTGAGACACATCGACTAGAGGGTCGTATTATAGCCTCGAGTGGTGTATGTGTTGTATGTGGTATTTTGGGGAACTCACTAAGCATTTATGCTTACAATTGTTGTGTTATGTGTTTCATGTACTAGCGAGGATCGCGGGAAGGCGTCGGCATGATCCGTACACACTCATAGAGATTATGTTTTTGAGATTCTGGGATTTGTTCATTGTGATAACATGTGATACATTGGATTACTATGATGTTTTATGAATGAAAGTATGTTTTAAAAATGAAAAATTGTTTTGGAAATTTTCGTTGTTACAGTGGCATATTTGAAGACTATTGATTCTTCAATCGAAACTGGCATACTCTTGGATAGAGATGATACGAAATCCAAGAAGAAGAAGAAGAATGAAACTGAGTCAAAATGTTCGAAATCTCCAAAGAAGAAGCCTGAAACCGTTGAAGTATCTGTTGCTGAGACTCAAGTGATTGAGCCCATTCTTGAAGAATCACAAGCGAATCTAATCATTCCTTCGAAGACTGGAATGTTTCGAAGAATCAAAATGAAGTCCACTCACAAAAGCAAGTCTCCTACACACAAAGTGGTTCGAAAACCTCAAATCACTCATCAAGGTGTGTTAATTCGAGAAGTGCCAGCACCTATTTCTCCGGTGTCCAAGAAACGAAGGGCTGAGGATATGGCCAAACGTTTGTCAAAGAAGAAGAAGAAGACTCGAAAACTTGTGATTTCTACTGAGTCAACAGAAGATGATGATGAAAGAATTACAGAAACCCCAGAGTTCACTCATCTCACAGAAAGTTCCACTCCTGAGAAGACAGTCGTCATACCACCCGAAGATTCTATTGCCAAATCAGTTTCTGAGGCGGTTCGAACATCAGGCATCCCTGCACACGTATCTGATACGGATGCAAATGTCGATATAGGTGAAGGAGGTTCGAAAAATGAAGCTCAAGGTCACGTTACTTCTGCTCCTTTTGAAAGTATTGTTTCTTTACCATTATCCACTACTCCTCTTACTTCAACCACAGATTCCCCAACATTCGAACACATTCTTGATCAACCCTTTACTTCTATTTTTTCTTCACAATCTACTGAGCCACCCAAACCAACTTCACCTGTTCAAGAAACCGTTTTTATGGAGACAGAGACTGATAATGAGGGGTTTGGTGGTATGTTTGATGAATTGGAATTTCATGAAGAAGAAGAACAGTTTCCCGATCATATGTTGATGACCATGAAGCAGTTCAAAATTCTGAATCAGAAATTGAATTCAATAATTCAATCTCAAGCAGATCTAGGGGGTGGTTCATCTGTTTCTAGTTTGGAGGTTGATTCACTGTTGAAAATGCTCGAAGCCAGAGTGGTTAGCAAAGTATCTGGAATGATTACTGACTCTGAGTCTCGAATTCTGAAGAAGGTTGATTATAATGATCAAAATAATGAACTTCAGATCAAATTTCAAAATTTAATGTTTACCAGTGATGTGAAAAATTTGAAGAATGTCACAAAGGAAAGGCATGTTCTTTTTGTGCAAGAAGTGAAGAAGGTCAGGGAGGATGTAAATTTGCAGATTCACGAACTTCGTGAAGATATGCAAAAAGAAATTGTCACTGTTCAACAAGATTATGCATCCTTAAATCAAAAGGTTGATATCATTTGTGATGCAGTCACACGATTTGTTAAATTGTATGAAAGTTTGAGTCCTCAAATAACTCAACTTTCAACATCCGAAAGTGCAAGCTTTGACGAAGTGCTTAAGTTGCTTAAGGAGTTAAAAGAGCTTTATGATAGGTCGGTTTCTTCTCCATTGATTACTCCTGAATTTTTATCCCAGAAGTTTATCCAATTCGAAGTCATTCTCAATAAGCAACTTGCTCCTCTCTTTCGCATATCAACCCTTCTTCCAACAACAAATGCCCCGCCTGTTTTCACAGGGGTGCAAGGGGGAGAAAGAAAAACTACTGAGTCGAAGGCTAGTGGTGAGGATGCGAAAGTTGTGGGAAAAGTTTTTTCTTCAAAAATCCCAACAACAAAACCAATAATAGTTTCTGCTGAACTGGTTACTTCAACTGTTGTAACAACAATGCCAATTGCATGACCAATTTTGAAAGGAATTGTTATTGGTAAATCTTTAGAAACTGGTGGGAGTGGTTCGAATCCAAAAGAGACAATTGTCAATCCAGCCTTGAAAGATAAAGGGAAATCAATTGTAGTGGAAAAGTCGAAAGAGGAAAAGAAGGCCGAAACAGAAGCTGAACTTGAAAAACTGAGGATTATTCAAAGCATTATGACTCAGCGTGCTAGTGATCCGAAGGGAATGGATAAAGGTGATCCAGCTAAACACTATAATTACGAAACAATTGAGGCCAAGGTTGCTTTTAATCACATGTATACATTCGAGAAGAAACCAGAGCAGAGTTATTTGGTCACGAATATTGATGCAAGCCAGCTGGATTTTCCCATAAACGAAATGATGTTTATCATGCCTCAGTTCAAAGCAGAAGGGAATTTTAAAAATAAGGATGAAGGTACACACATGAAAATTCGTTTTCATGTTGTTCTTGGAAAAGCCCCTGAGGAAGTTTGGTCTTTAATAAAAATCAAGAAGGTCATAAGTATGAAAAAGGATGTGATTTTCGAAAACACAATCCATAATGTTAAGTATGTGGTTGCCAGGGCAAATGGAAATATTTGCGAATTCACTGTTGCTGATTTTCCATTGATGAACTTGTATGATCTTATACAAGTTGCATTACTTCTAAAAGAAAAATCATTTTCATCCCTTCAAAACACTGAACCAGATGAATTCAAGCTTGGAGTTGCTCACATCAAGATTTTTATCGAAAACTATTATGAGTGCTTGGCACTAACAGATGTGGAATTAGCTACTGCCAAAGGAATGGAAATAAAAGCACCGATGGCTCCTACGAAGACTCAGGCGGAATTGAAGAAATATGCTGATGGTGAAATTTGCCTGAAGCCTTTTGGAATGGTCTTCACAGGAAAAGACAAAGTTGGAAAAGCTAAACGGTTATTATTCCAAGCAAGTGAAGTAGAGGGATATTCAACATCTCAATATACGAACTTGATTGTTCGTATGAATCATTGCAAGAAGAACAATGAAGGAGACAAGAAAGAGCTGAAGAAGATTATCTCCTGGTATACGGAGATTCAAAGAGTGTTACTGTATTCCATCACACTTCTTACGAATTTAAGACTTCGACTATGATTACAAAGGGGGAGATTGTAAGGGTCGAATTGTTGTAATTAGTCGAAATATATTTTGTACTCTTCGAATGTTTTGTAATATATTTTACTAGGGCGCTTTTATTCGAAGCTTTAGAGTCAATGCCTTAGTATATTTTTTGTACGCTTTCGGTTCCCTATAAATAGGGGTTATTTACTAGAGTTAGATAAGAGTTTTTACAGACCTATCTATTTTCTCTGTAAACATTCGAAAGCGTAAATCAAGCTGAAACAAGATCATATTTACATCTGGTGTTCAATCTTGCATTCATACTTGAATTCATACTCTGATTAATTCAATACTCGATTCATTGGTTCATCACCCGTACTACTGAAAGTAGAGGACCTATACTCGATGCAAGGAGTATTCCGGAGAATCTAAGTAGCAGATCGAGAGGTGATGTCATGGTTCGAGTACCATGATTTGTAGCAGATCGAGAGGTGATGTCACGGTTCGAGAACCATGATTTGTAGCAGATCGAGAGGTGATGTCATGGTTCGATTACCATGATTTGTAGCAGATCAAGAGATGATGTCATGGTTCGAGTATCATGATTTGTAGCAGATCGAGAGGTGATGTCATGGTTCGAGTACCATGCAAAGTGACAGATTGATTGGAGATGCCATGGTTCGAGTACCATGCCTTGTAGCAGACTGAGAAGAGAGAACATGGTTCGAGTACCATGATCCGTAGCAGATTAAGAGGAGATAACATGGATCGAGTACCATGGTTTATAGCAGATCGAGAGATGGCCACATGGTTCGAGTACCATGACCCGTGGTGGTTAGTGTTATTGGTTCTACCTGTTATTCTGTTGTGATTGGTTAGACCGAGATCGGATGCGATAGAGTATGAGGTCAGAGGGTCATATAGAACAAGTTCCAGCAAAGCATCCCTTGTGAGGGAAATCGAGATGATTCCAAGTTATTTTTGGTGAGATGTCAGATGAAGTCGTAAGGCTCAAGGATGATTAGAGATGGCGTTTATGGAGGATTGCGGCATGAGTTGAGCAATCAGCCGATAGTGGAGATGTCACCTTCTGTGACCTGGGTGGTATTATTTCTGTTTCTTGTGGGAAACATAAGAGGTGTCGAGATTTCGGTTTCTGAGCTTGGGGGTAAAACCCTGCGGGTTAGCATTGATGGCGGAGTTCCTGTTTGGGTTCAAGTGACCATGGAGGAGGATATCGGATTGGTTTGAGAACCTTCCGCGGTGCTTTTCGGGTTTTGGGGTTCGATCTATGTATAGTTGAGGAACGATTTCGAGGGCGAAATCAAATTCAAGTGGGGGAGAATTGTAACATCCTGATTTCCACGGTATAACATTTCTATATGCGAGTATGAGTTTGCCTGGGGTGACTCGACGAGTTGGTGCCTCTACTCGTCGAGTAGGGTCGCGTTTGGGTGACGTGGAAAATGAATGGACTCGACAAGCCGGAAGGATAACTCGCCGAGTCAGCGCTGTTAGCAGAAACCCTAATTCTCTCGGGTCTGGGCCTATTTAAAGGCACTTATAGCCTCCTTGACACCCCCATCAATATCATTCGTCACTTGAGAGAAACCCTAGAGTCATTGGTGAGCAAGATAGGGAAAAGGACTCATTGGAGGTCATTCCTTGGGGAAAAGATCAATGGTGTTGCAAGGATCAAGAAGAGAGCTTGTGGATCTATTTCATCCCCATCTGCAGCTTCAGATCAAGGTATGAAGCCCTTACCTTTCCTGTTTCGTTGAATAGATCCTTTGAGTATGAGAAATTAGGGCTCATATCACTTTTGGTGGGGTTTTGGGTGCATCAAACCCCCTTTTCTGAGTATGCCATAGATCTGGATCTTGTATGATCCAGAGAGTCAGAAAGTAGGAAGCCATTGTTGTGCAAACATGAGGTTTTGAAGTTAGGAAGCTTTTATGGAGTCTAAATGGCATATAGAGCAAAATATGTTATGCATGGATATCAAGGTCGGACCTTTATGTGACTTTTGCATATAAGGAGGTCAGATCTATAAGTTAGAGTTACAGATCTGACCTCAGGTGGTTGAATGAGAAATCCGATGGAGCCAACTCGCCGAGTACATGGGATGACTCGACAAGTCGTAGCGGGTTTGACTGAGTAGCCTCTTCCCAGTGTTGATCCACCGAGTTGGGAGTCAACTCGGCGAGATGAGTGAGTCATAGGAGAATTCATATGATGCGAGGGGACTCGGCGAGTCGCAGGGGTGCACTCGACGAGTTGGGTCAAATATGGACTGTTGACTCGGGTTTGACTTCTATTGACTTTGGGGTTTTGGTCAACATAAGTAATAGAGACCTTGGAGGGGTAAAATGGTCTTTTACCCACTTCTAAGAGTTAGAAAAAGAAAGAATCGCCTCCAGTTATCTGAGTCGTGAAAAGAGTACTAATTAGAGATATTCATCCATTGTGTTAGGAGGAGGCTAGTTCGAGATCCGAGCGCGAGGTTATTTGCTCACCTGCTAGCCGAGGTGAGTCTTCTCACTATACTTTACCTCGAGTGGTAGTTATGTGTGACCGGAAGGTCTTATGTGCTTACATTGAGTACTGTGTTATTATGCCTTATGTTTTATGCTGTGCATTATTTCTTTGTGATTTATCCTATGCGGAGTGTTACAGACCGGACCGAAGGGTCCGACGATTTATGCGGCCGGAAGGCTCAACCAGACTGG
Organism: Lactuca virosa; assembly: GCF_052849685.1. Taxonomy (NCBI): domain Eukaryota; kingdom Viridiplantae; phylum Streptophyta; class Magnoliopsida; order Asterales; family Asteraceae; genus Lactuca; species Lactuca virosa. The sequence goes on from NC_136429.1 coordinate 479,902,275, forward strand.
ACCGGAGGGTCCAACGAGTTAGACCGGACCAGAGGGTCCAACGAGTTAGACCGGACCGGAGGGTCTAACGAGCTATGACAGGACCAGAGGGTCCAACGAGCTATACGACCGGAAGGTCCCACTGAGACACATTGACCGGAAGGTCTCGCAGAGTTATAGACTCGAGTGGCTAGTTGTTATGCGTGGTATTTTGGGGAACTCACTAAGCTTCGTGCTTACCGTGTTATGTGTTATGTGTTTCAGGTATCTCAGAGGATCGCGGGAAGGCACCGGCTCGATTGTACACACCAGAGAAAGAGTTATGTTCTGAGGATCCTGGATTATTAATGGAGTTGTGTTTTGTAATTTGAATAAATGAGATTTCTATACAAAATGTTATGAAAAGTATGCGATTTTAAAATGAAAATTTTGTTTGATAATTTACGGTGTTACACCGTTAATAGCCCTTCATAATGGGTTTCGCTCAAACCCTAATTCTTTAAGACCTAAATCTTGACCCAAAAGCCATCATACTTCACACTAAAGCATAACAACTGAAATCTAGGCCCTTGAAACCATATGAATACGTAAATTCCCTGACTTTCCTTCTATGCATGGCCTTTTGGAGCTTAAAAGGCCAAAATGACACCTTAATGCTTGCATGGGGCTTCCATGGCCATAAATTTTGCACCTTTATGCCATGAAACCCCTTGTAGACCCCATATCTGGAAGAGTAATCACTTGGGATGTCCAAGTCTCCAAAGCTAGCATTCTTGGACCAAAAACCCCATAAAAGTGAAATGAAGAGATCTAAGAAATCATTGAGCAAGTTTGAGACTTGCTTACCCGAAAATGCTGCAAATGAAGTGAAGTTTCTGGATCTACTCTCTTCTTCTTGAGTCCTCTAGCTTCATCTTCTTCTCTCAACAATGCCTCACAAGCTCACACAAGGCTCTAGGGTTTCGTGGCTAGGGTTTTGGGACTTGGAGGCTATAAATGAGGCCAACAATTGGGGTGTTAAAACCGCTGTCGTGCACGATTTAAACAAAAAATATATATATAAAACTGCTCTATTACACTAACAGGTAGTATAGGTAAGTAGGGCCGGATCCTCAGGGACACGTCCTAAAGTTTACACATCTTTGCGTAAGGCGTGAACTAATTCTTGATGAGTCCAATAAACATAAAAAACGGGGGGTTTATTTCTGAAAATTTAGACTAATAAAAATAAAAAAAAATGATAAAGAATAACTAAGTTAAAAGAGATGAAAATTAAAATAAGAGAAAGCAATTCCAGTTTCGCCGTGACTCCCCTGATCATATAATTAACCTTCAACACAATATTTGACTGTGCACTTGTTCAAACTGGTATTGAAGTTCATTAACAAGCTTTAATGACCTCTATTGCAAAAATTATTTAATCAAAATAAGTTCTTTGAATTAAACCTAACTTTTACCAAATTAACCAAAAAAGTTCTTGATTAACAAAGAAAAGTTGCATTAAACACAATGTAATTTCCCAGTAAAGTTCAATACCTCTCATAAGCTCAGAGGCGTAAAAACTTGTTTGATCAATCCATATTAGAGTTAACCCTAAACGCAGAATTAATCTAATATATATGTCACTTTTTACTAATTAATCTAGACAATTACGGATCTAAACAATTAGATGACCAAAATGATTCACAAACAATTTAAGTGGCCAACAGAAATTGAAATCAAAATCAAACACTCAATTAAACACAGAATTGATCAAACTAAACAGTAATCACAGTCAAACATAGTGCCTAATGATTAATCATACGAAAATGTTATGTCTTGCGAAACTGAAATCTGAGTTTTTAGCCTGACATGGCTAAAAACGGATTACAAACAGTAGAAAATAGAGTCTAAAGATAAATCTTAATAAATAATGAAAAGAAATTGAATCGTCTCCTTTAGATCTACGTTCTTCACTTGAAACAATCTAAAAATCGCCTTATAATCGCCAATTAGGGTTACTGCATGAGTATCGGGCTCTATTTATATGTCTAGCTGTAAAAACGCCATACCTGCGATCGCATAGGAACAACCTGCGATCGCATGTATCACCCAAAACATACCACGTGCCTTTTAAATGAAGTACATTACCATTACGAAGCATTTTGGCCAACCTGCGATCGCAAGGGCACAACCTGCGATCGCATGTACATCTTTTTTCCAAGTCTAATGAATTTTTGGCACGAAAAAATATGAAGTGAAGCTGCGACCCAACCTGCGATCGCATAGGGGCAACATGCGACTGCATGTTGTCATTTTCGCTTCTTTTGATCGTCGTTCCTCCTTCCAAGTAGTTCTTGATCATTTCTCGGCATCCTTCCTCGGTCTAAACTCCAGTTAAGCTCCACAGCATCCACTAACGCATCCTGAACTCGCGCAATCATCCATGTGTTCCAAATTAGCCTAAAAAATCATAACAAAAGTGAGCAGTACAGGCATTCTACAAAATAATCACGAAACACGAAATACATGAGAATAATCGGGAGTTAGTTAGCTTTTTATAACGAAATAACAAGGAAATTGTGCTAAAAGATGCATATAAAATGCATCCAACAAACCTCCCCAAGCTTAGACCTTACTCGCCCTCGAGTGAGGAAAGGACAAACGTGGTAATCAGAATAGAGGGAAAGGGTAGTAAAGGAATAAACTAGACACACTAACAACTAAAAGAAAAACCTAACTACAAGAACGGCAGAAAATAAACAGAAAAAAAAAGAAAATATGCATGCCAAAAATAAAGAGAATGAATAATGAACGAAAATAACATGAAAAATAGAAACGAACAACTAAAACTAAACATGATTTTTTTTAATATTTTTTTATTATACGATCAGACTTTACATCGAAAATGGGCTCCAATCACTACCACCAAAGCAACCATCCTGCTACCTCTCATGTATCACAGACTCCCAAAGTGAGGAAGACCACAAAACAGTGTAACCCAATAATCCAACTCTAGTTTTATTTAAACTTTATACCTTAATTAGCTTTATGAGCGAAAATAACACAGTCCGGATCTCATGTCCTTAAGACTAGATGGTCAAGAATCAGAATCGATGCATCCTTAAGAATCTGCATGACCAACTCAGCTTTCGCCGAAGCAGCAAGGGACAACCCCCGTAGGAGCCCGAGCTCTATGCTTTCACTTTTTCGAGAGCCACAAGTATCATATCTTATTCGCCAGATGTAACTTTGAAACGGCTTCTAACTTGATTGAACTTTGATTTGTATTTCGTTTTGAGCTTGAATTCTTTAATCTCTTTTTTTTGGAATTTCTTGAAATTTCTTCACTTGAGCACTTGAAATTCTTTGATTTGGGAACTGGATATAACGTTGTACCCTTTCTTCTTTCTTTGACTGTGTAGGTCTGATACTTAAGCTCTCTGTTACCGCAAGGTAAACGCGTGTCAACAAATAGGGCCATGTTCTGTGGGTTCAGAGTTGCCGATAAAGATTCTTTTTAAACATTCAAAAGCAAATCATCCTAAATCTGATATTACCGCCCACAAAACGTTTTAGTACGCCATTTTTTTATTATCTAAGGCTAGGGTCTCGAATCACGGTGTCTTGGGTCCCCAAGTTATGACAGCTGATTCTACACTTCCAATAACAATCAGGTCGCTTCGGATTTCTTCATTTTTAATTCTCAATATCCCACTTCATGGAGCTATCGTATGTAAACAATGTCATCATCTCGTATATTTAATTTTTTTATATATGCAAATGCAAAATGCAACAAAATGAAAATCAGAAAATCTTTTTGGATTTTTTTTAAACTTCTTAATTTTTTGGATTTTTTTTAATGAAGAATGACAAATAAAAACTTTTTACAAAAGGATAGCAAATCCCTTCCCCAAGCATAAAATTAAGCATCGTCCTCAATGCTTAGGGAGGATTGGAAAACGACTACTTGGGTGAAGATGGAAAGCGACAGAAGAACTCGTCGCGGAAATCGGTAAATTCCTCACGATAACCTAAGACCTCGTCACGATACCCGGAAACCTGAATGATATAAAGCTGATAATCGAGGCGGAGACCAGTCATAGTCTGCTGAAGAGCAGCAATATCCTGACGGAGGTCAAGATAATGCTTATAAGTAAAGGGAGAGTTGGGGTCAGGATATGGTGGCTGGGTATGATGGGGTCCGTCCTGAAAGTTAGTCTGCATGGGATCGGGCTGGCTATAGGAGAGTGGTGTAGCGTCTGTGTAATTAGGGTGCATAGTGGACAAAGATGGTCTGTTAGGACGCGGACGCGAGGGGGCCTGTTGTGACCTACGTAGGCGAAGTGGTGGTGGAAGGTTCGACGGAAGAACCAACACAGTTTCGCTAATGGGGTCAGCGAGGGCGATGTCAACAGGACCAGTGACCTTGAAATAAGTGGATCATCCAAGCATCCAGACATTCCCACCCGGAGCGGGACGTAGCATGTGCATGGCCCGAAGGTTCTACAGAGTCAAGCGAAAGGAGTCACCCAAAAAAAGGTGTACTCCGGGGGAGAGTGCGAAGGTTCAAAACTCTGAGGAATCTTTTGATGATTAAATCATCAAAATGAGGGCGGTACAATCTGGTGATCATGAACCATAAGATAAAAAGCTCGGCGTTGCCGGCTTTGGTAGTCTCAACCTGCGCGTAAATAATATTACAAATAATTTTCAAAGCGATTTTTAGGACTGGGTGGACAATGCTGGTCTGAACGGATTGGGACGAATCGTAAAAGTCCAATCCGGCAATGGAATGCCAAAAATCGCGCACGTCGAAAGCAGGGGAAGGCTGAGATAAGTTGGTGGCAGGGGTATGGAAAAAGGTGCACAACTGGTCAATATGGATTGAGTGAGGGGTGCTAAAAATGCGAAAAGGGAAGTTTCCCTCCTGGTTGACCTCACTCAGTGTATCTAGGAACTCTCGGGTCAATAAAGGACAAGTACCAAAATCTGCATTTAAAAGACGCTCCCAGCCAATATCGGTGAAGAGCGCACAAATACCATCATAAATATGGAGTTCCCGAATTAATGTGCGGCTGGGGCCCAAAGCTGTGGTAAATTTTATCGTTCCTGAAGCCGTTGAAAACAGTCTAAGGTAGCATGGGAGCCTAAATCTATGGTCACATTGTCCACTTGGACGGTGTACAACGGGTCTGGAGTGTCAACATTTCTGCGTGAATGTGAATGTCTAGGAGGCATTTTTCTGGTCAAAAACTGGGACAAATTTGGCACAATTTCCAAATAATTAATTATCAAGCAAAAATAAAATTTTCTAACTACTCTCAAAGCGGATACGCAATCCCGAACAATTATACGACAAAAACAAAAGAATTCAGTTTCAGAACGAATATACCTGACTGCGCGCTGAGCAGAAGTATATTTTTCGCGTCTGAAAAATTTTTGATTTTTGAAATTCTGTTCGGATGAACCTCTTCTGAATTGCGTCCCGAGCAAACGTTTCAACTCTTCGGGGCCTGCGGAGTGATAACGGAGCGTAGACATGAGCTGAACATTATTTAAATAAATGACATGCAAATGTACAAAATATGATGCTAAAATGATAATAAAAACTACCCTATAGGAAAAGTAGAACCTGCGACCACGTAGACGGGACCTACGATCGCAGGTTCTTAAAAAATATAACCGTTTGTTGTTTTATCGATGCATGAAACGTCCAGATGCAAAAAAAATCTATACATGCGATCGCATGTATAGAACCTGTGATCGCAAGTTTTTATAAAAATGCTGGATTCGATCGTTTAACATTCAAGGTATAGTAGTGATAGAATATGTGATACATGCGATTGCATGTACTGGACCTGCGATCGCAGGTTTCTTTTTTTTCGTCAAAAATGTTCCAAAAATACCTCGATGACTTTCTGCAACCAAAAAAACATAACCTGCGATCGTGTAGACTGGGCTTGCGATCGCAGGTTCCACCAAAACTGAATTTTTTTTAACATTTTTCAAATTCTCTCTGTTCCCTTTTTTTTATATTAAAACCCCGATTCAGTTAAAAAGAGACGACCTAAGTAACTAAAAACGCACAAAAATTAAAAAGAAGTTGCAAAAATGAAAACCAAAACAAACGCCCGGGTTGCCTACCGACAAGCTGCCCGTTTTTACTGTCGTTGGCTCGACATTGTTACTTGGTTTCCTCAATTGCGGTAAGTCGGGACCTCGACTACCTCCACTTCTTCATTTGTAACTTGAAACCCCTTGTAAAATGGTTTGAGACGATGACCATTTACATTAAAAATCTTTCCTGTTTGTTCACTCTTAATTTCTATGGCACCATGATCAAACACGTTAGTAACAACAAAAGGTCCCACCCAACGAGACCTCAATTTACCGGAAATAAGTTTGAAACGAGAATGATATAAGAGTACCTTTTGACCTGTAGTGAATACCTTTCGTGAGATCATCTTGTCGTGAAAAGCTTTTGTCTTCTCCTTATAGATTGCTTCATTCTCGTAAGCATCGTTCCAGATTTCTTCTAACTCTTAGATATCCAATCTTCTTTTCTTACCAGCTTCATCCATGCTCATATTCAACTTTTTGACAGCCCAATATGCTTGATGCTCCAATTCTACCGGTAATCGACACAGTTTGCCAAAAACGATTCAATATGGTGACATACCGATAAAAGTTTTGTATGATGTCCGGTGAGTCCATAATGCATCATCCAATTGAATACTTCAATCTTTCTTGACCGGATTGATGGTTTTCTTTATAATGCCCTTAATTTGTCTGTTTGAAGCTTTAGCTTGCCCGTTGGTTTGCGGGTGATATGCTGTGAAAACCCGATGCGTGACACCATATTTCTTGAGGAATGCTTCGAGGGTGCGGTTGCAGAAATGCGTACCCCAATCACTAATAATGGCTTTTGGTGTCCCAAACCTAGAAAATATATTTGATTTGACAAAATCAACTACAAACTTGGCATCGTCTGTCCGTGTAGCTTTTGCCTCGACCTATATGGATACGTAATCCACAACAAGTAAAATATACACAAACCCAAAAGATGGCGGAAACAGACCCATGAAATCTATACCCCAAACGTCAAAGATTTCGCATACTAATATTAGAGTAAGTGGCATCTGATTACAAGATGTCAAAGACCCAGTCATTTGGCACCTTTCACATGTTTTGAAAAACAAAAAAGAGTCACGAAAAATATGAGGCCAATAAAGACCGCTATCCAAGACCTTGTGTGAGGTTCTTTGTGGACCATAATGCCCTCCACAAGCCTCTGAATGGCAGAAATTCAGAATTGACTTGACTTCATCTTGAGGCACACATCTTCTATTCACCTGATCAACACAGTGTTTCCATAGATACGGCTCGTCCCAAATATATCTTTTCGCCTCCTTCTTTATTTTATCTTTCTGGGATCGGGTAAGATCTGAAAGGAGTTCTCTGGAGACTAAGTAGTTCACTAAATCAGCAAACCAAGGAGGGTTCTGAACCGCGAATAGATGCTCTTCAGGAAATGTTTCACGAATCTGTGTCGGGTCTTCAGGTGGAGTAAGTCGGCTCAAATGATCAGCCACCAAATTTTCTCTCCCGCTTTTGTCCCTGATCTCTATATCAAATTCCTATAGCAGCAAAATTCATCTAATCAACCTTGGCTTTGAGTCTTTTTTGGCAAGAAGGTATCGAATAGCTGCATGATCAGAAAAGATTATAACTTTCATGCCCAACAAATATTGTCTGAATTTTTCCAATGCAAACACAATTGACAACATTTCTTTTTCTGTGGTGGGTTATTTTTCTTGGGTGCTATCCAAGGTTTTTGATGCCTAGTAAACTCCAATCTGGGGGCTGAATAATGGGGGCAGAAGTAAGAAGATTTTTCAGCACATCAAAAGCCTTCTTGTAGTCTTCATTGAAGTCAAACTCAACATCTTTTTGCAAGAAGTGGCACATGGGAACGAATATCTTCGAAAAATCTTTTATAAACCTCGTGTAAAAACCTGCATGGCCACGAAAGGAACGCGCTTCCCGAACATTCTTCGGGTAGGGTAAGCTTTTTATAACATCTATTTTTGCTTTGTCGACTTCCAAACCTATTTTTGAAACAACACGACCAAGAATCAGACCTTGGTCAACCATGAAGTGACATTTTTTAAAATTTATGACTAGGTCTGTTTCAAAACATCTTTGTAAAATTTTTGTGATATTTTTCAAAAAAATATCAAAGAAGTCTCCATAGACAGTAAAATCATCCATGAAGACTTCTATGGTATTCTCGACATATTCAAAAAATATACTAACCATACACCATTGAAAGGTAGCGGGTGTGTTGCAGAGTCCAAAGGGGATACGCCTATACACGAATGTCCCGAAAGGGCAGGTGAAGGTTGTTTTCTCCTGGTCTTGTGGGGCAACTGGAATCTGATGGAAACCTAAAAATCCATCCAAGCAGCAGTAGTGGGATTTTCCAGCAAGCCTCTCTAGCATCTGATCTATAAATGGGAGAGGAAAATGATCTTTCCGGGTGGTTGCGTTTAATTTTCTGTAATCACTACAAACGGCCCGTCCATTCTGAACCTGAGTTGGAACCAGTTCTCCTTCTTTGTTCTCTACCACTGTCACTCCAGCCTTTTGGGTACAACTTGAACTGGGCTGACCCATTTGCTGTGAGATATTGGGTATATCATCCCAACATCCAATAACTTCATAACTTCTTTTTTAACCACCTCCATCATTGGTGGGTTTCATCTTCATTGGGCTTCCCGTGATGGCTTATAATCTTCTTCCATCAAAATTTTATGCATGCAGAGAGATGGGATGAGTCCTTTGATGTCTGCAATAGTCCACCCAATTTCACTTTTATACTCCTTTAAAATTCTGATCAGTTCGAACTCTTCTTAATCTGACAACTTGTTGGATATGATAACTGGTAATGTTTCTTTTTCTCCAAGATATGCATATTTCAGATGTTCTGGAAGTGTCTTCAGCTCCAAGATGGGGGCTTGCACTACAGAAGGAAAAAGCTTGGAGTTAGAAACTGGTAATTTAAGAGTTTGGGTACCATACCTCAACTTTCTCTACTGGTCCATATGGGCTGCCATCTCTTGAACTTCTCTGTCAACCACATAATTTTCTGATATAACCTGAGTTGCATTAATAGACAAATTTATGTGGAGCACTAATGCTAGTGACTCACGGTTAGCAATCTCAAAATATTCTGCAGATAATGGTTAAACTACATCAATGAAATTAAGGGCTGAAACATCACCAGGATAACGCATGGCATCATAAATATTGAAGTTGATAACTTCACCATCAAATTCCATTGAAAGGGTACCATCATAAATATCTATTTTGGTTCTGACAGTTTTTAAAAATGGTCTCCCCAAATGAATGGAACCTGAATTTGGTGAGTCGTCATCTCCCATATCTAAAACATAGAAATCAACTGGAAAAATGAGTTCATTCACTTGAACTAAAACGTCTTCCAGCACACCTTTTGGGTGCACCAGAGAACGATCAGCTAACTGAATGATGACTCCTGTTCTTTTTAAAGGCCCTACCCCGATAGTTTTAAAAAGTGAATATGGCAAACCATTTATAGAAGCTCCTAAGTCCAACATAGCTCGCGGAACTGAAAGGTTCCCCAACTTGCAAGGCACAGTAAATACTCCTGGATCCTTACACTTTTGGGGTAGCATTTTCTGTAAAACAGCTGAAACATTCTCGCTTACTTTAACTGTTTCGTTTCCTTTTAATTTTATTTTTGAAGTACATAACTCTTTTAAAATTTTAGCATATCGGGGTAGTTGTTTAATTGCATCAAGAATGGGAATATTTACCTCAACCTTTCTGAAGAAATCCATAATATCTTTGTCTTCGTTTTCTTTTTTCGTTTTTTTTAGACTTGAGGTAAAAGGAGGAGGGGTAATTTTCACTTCAAGTTCAGTAGGTCTATCTTTTTTCTGCACCTCTTCAGTTGCCTTAGATTCTTGCTCAACCATGATCTATTCTTCCTCATCTTCTTGCTGATCTGGTCCTTTGTAGTTTTTACCACTTCTGAGGGTGACAACACAAACATTGTGCTTCGGGTTTTTCTCAGTCTGAGATGGGAATTTTCCTTGTGTTTGTGCTTCCAATTTGCTCATAGAGTTCGCGAATTGTGATACATGCTGCTCCAGATTTTTGATGTTGGACTTTGTTTCATTCTGGAAAGCTTGGGTACTGGTAGCAAGACTTTTAACTATGTCTTCTAAAGACATGCTGGAACTACTAGCTTGTAACTGAACAGGTGGTTGTTGAACGTTGCTTTGGTGCTGATTTTGCTGGAAAGGTTACTGAAATCCAGGTGGAGCTTGGTGTTGGTTCTTTTGCTGGAAGTTCTGTTGAGGCCTTGGCTGGAAATTGTTATTTTGAGGTCCTCCTCAAGCTTGGTTGTTGCGATGTTGATCATGTTGGGTTTTAGTATACTACAACATCCTATGGTGCACATACAACCCTAAATACCTTGGATCTATGTTTTCTCTATTATACATGCAAATGGTTTCCAAGGCATTAAACCTATAACTAGCATGCATTTGACATAAACCATATAATATACTAGTTAGGGAAACATACCTTTTATGTGGCTTGAAGTCTTGATGTATTTGGCCTTAAGAGCTTAGCACCAATAGTATGAAATGCCTCAAATGGAATCACAACACACCTAGGACAAAGGTGGCTCTTGAGAGAGAATTCCATGCACCAAAACACCTCCATATTTCTCTAAGAAAAGAAGTGGTGATTTTGGCTATGGAGTAACCTATTTATATGTAGGATTCCAAGGGTCATGGGTATAACCCATAATCCATACCCATGGGTTTTATGATCCATGGTTCATGTGGCCCAACTCTTTATGTATCCATACATAAACTTGGTCCAACATGGATCATAAGCCCAACACATATAAATATAACTAATTATCATAATTAGTCCCCATAGATTTAATTAGTCTCTTTTGATCACTAAATTAATTCCAAATTAATTCTTGATCGATACTAATTAAAACATATGATTTCATTTTAATATATTATAACTTATAATATATTAATAAACCATAAATAACCTTCTCTCAAAAGTCCATCATAACAAATTGTCTTGATGATATGCAACCCAAATGGACCATACTACTCTCGGGTCAAGTACATACCAATAATAGTTATGGGCTTAGACATCTAATCCAACAGTCTCCCACTTGGATAAGTCTAAAACTATTATTGCAAGTACGACTTCATAACCCGACTAGCAATCGTAGCTCTTAAAGCCGCTGTCGAACTCTGAACAAATCAATGACGCGTCCATTAGATAAGGGATCATATATTCCTCCATTCTAGATATCATATGGACTGAGACATGGATTATAATCATTCTCTCTGTCCATTTGTTGTTTCCCGATTTTCAATTTATGATGACTGGCTGATTGAACAAATCAAATCAGTCCTGGCTTGGCCAAGCACTCACATGTGTCATCGCTAAATCATCGAGGGGCCCACAGATATCGCTTTTATCCCGAAGGTAAAAGGAATGGATAAACTTCGACTCATATGGCTTGTTCTACTACTTGTTGAATCATACACAAAGGCACGTTTTATAACATCGAGTTACCAAATGCGTTTTCGTGCAATCAATGTATAACCAACTCATAGTAACAACTCATATCTCTAGGTTTGAAGAATATAAGATATTATCGTCTCATGATCACTCGTGATAAAATCCATGAAGTGATTCAAATGAGCGCGGGTTGAATCCAATACTCAGAACTTATGAGCACTCATGAGTGTTGTAGCACCACTTTGTCCACCAACTTGGACCTCTACAAACCAACCCATGACAGTCTTGATTCATATCTACTTCCAACATATGACCGACTGTGGATGGTTTGAATAACTTAATCATTCAGGAAGAGCGACTTAGTTATTCTGGAAGTCAAAACATGCAAAGTGAAACACAAGAATAAATGAATCAAATATGCTTTTAAACCCTATGAATATAAATAAACACTTTTATTTATCACCATACTGATTACTCATTATTCATTGTTTCGGTTTTATCAACTTTATACTTGAATTAAAAACACTAGTTGTCCCATGCTCCAAGCATGTACACAATGTTTTTCTTAAACAATAGCTTTGCCATACACCAAGTATGCACTCTATGTTTGTCTATGATCCTTACTTTGTGAAATAAACCAATTGAACATAATTTCAATGATTCTAATTTCACACTCCCAAATCCTTATCGAAAAATGTGAGAATTTCAAATTCCTATCATTTATCGAAATCTGTTTAGATTTTAAACTTATATGCACTGACCCTCCTGTAATGAATATGTACAAAGTCACAAAGACTTGTCAACAGTCATTATAAGGTATTCCAATGGAGATCAACTCCATGGAAACTAAGTCTCATATTCAAAGTACATTGCTTTGGACATGCTTCTTGCATTAAGTTTTCTAATCTTACACAGATAACTTCCACCTATGGAGACAACTCCATATTCTCATTTTGACTATCACTTCTGAACAAGAGATGCCTCTTTTCAGAATATGTCAATATGGTCCTTCCAAAATTAGCACTATACTTCCAACTGTCCCTGAGCAACCAATCTTTGGTAAACCTCAGATTGTCCTCGACAATTGCTTAATCATTTTAGTCATATCCAATTCTAGACCTTTTTTCCCTTCTTAATGCCTCTGGGCATTTGGAAAAATTTAGAAATGACAAATATTATAGCACATGCAATCGATCCTGTACCCAAAGCAAATGGTACACGATTCATGATGTCTCACATAAAGACATGATTCTAGACCAGTCTTTTGCTACAATATTTTTATTTGCCATGTTTTCAAAATTTGACTATGAAGAGGGATGTCATAATCATAATCGAATTTTGAGAACGCAATATATAGAATTTCCTTGAGTTGAACCAATCCAACATGAAATTCATATATATATTCTTGACTAAAGATGATTAAGGTCTCAATCTAAGCCTTTAGAACTGAAATGAAGTATATCCTCTCCCTTAATTATAGCAAAACAACTTTTTCAATCCCTGCAGCCTCACGAATTGAAACTTTTGTTTTCTATAATTAACATTGCTAACTTGCAACACTAACAATAATTATCATGCTCCCACTAACATGATGATTATTAGCATAACACTTATGCTCCCACTAGCTTTGACATGTACTCATAAATCAGCTGGACTTCTAGAAATCAATACTTTATTGACTTTCTTACCAAAGTTCAGATTTCTGATACGAGATGCTTTGATAAAACTTTATCAAAATCATACACCTTTCCTTAGATAGCATGCATGTTTGTCTAAACAATTTCAGAACTATGAAAAGGGATGCCGTAATCATAGTCTCAATTGTTTAGACCTTTTGCCATCTACTTCAAATCAACTTGGTGGAAGTGTTTCCTCACCATCATTTTCATGAATCGGAGAGAAACCTTATGACCCTTAGATTTTATGGTGTATGTGTTCTTATCCATGTGAATCGTCAAAACCATAGTTACAAGACAAGGATAATGACAAATCCAAACTCATATTGACTGAACTTATGCAATCTTAACTTCTTGCCACCTGGCAGTACAGGGCCTGCCATTGCTTCCAAGTTGTTATGCAACCAATTGAGAACTTTCAGAACTCCTATGCAAAGCCAACTTTAACTGGAATGGGCACAGAATATGTCAACACGATTGGTTATAAACCTCAAGTCGTGTGCTAGTGAAGAACCTCAGGTTTTATTCTTGATTAGTTCTTGAAATTATTTTTAGGATCTTTAAGACTCCCACTATCCTCTTGACATATAAGACTATCTTGCCAAATATTCAAGAGATAGTGCGGATTCTTTATCAAGACAAACACTTCACACAATTGGCCTTAGTTGGTCTTTGTTTTATCCAAAACATCACAACTTACCAATTTCAAATGTACAAGAGTAGGACACTTTTACTCTTACATTTGACAAGTGTTTTAAACCTTTCTTTAAGATATGTCACTCAAGTTACAATCTTGGAGTATGACTCTAAGAATTGTTTTGGAACGAAGTATGACTCATCTTCCTGATCTAACCATTTCAACAATTCATGACTCCTCTTCTTAGTCATAAGAATGCACTAAGATGACCTTTAGAGGACTAATTGTGATATGATTTCTAAATCATTAAGATGATCACAAGCATGATACTAAAGTACTCTCCCATCTTTTCAGATTTAAGAAACTTTTATCTTTCTGCCTAATTTGATTCTTCCCATTCGTTCTGCCATACATTGAGACTTTTCCAATGTTTCAGAATTATACTTAAACCTGTAAGTATAATCATATTTACTAAACTTTAGTAAATCAAATAGTCTTAACAAGCTTTGTGGTGGACATGACCAATGCACAAGAATGTGTACTCGATCCCTTTAGTCCTTCGCTTGACTCACACATCCATGTGAATAAGTAATTAGTCTTGATTTTCCAATGCTTGAAAGTTCTCATTCATCATACTATTCAACTTGCATGATTCCAAGTTTCGGTCCAATTGAAACTTGGGTGATGAGGAACTTTCCTGATTTGGTAAATTTAGACACTACCACAGATGAAAGAATCAAATCCATTTTCCAATATTGCTGTCAGTGGAATCATATAAGCAACAATTTTCCACAAATGCCATTGTAAGGATACTTCAAATAAATAAAATTAAACAATTGTCTTTTATTTTAAAACTTTGCGGAAAAACTTATCCTTACAATCCACATGGAAAATTGTTGTTATCTATTCCTTAGCAATATATCATAACTTCTTAAGCAACTGCTCAAAATTCTGATGCGATCGAAATCCACCTTCGCGATCAGAATCAACATATACTTCCTTTAAGATTTCTCTCTATTCTTTGATTCTTAAAACATCAACATGTGACCCAGTCACATCATGTAATGAGGATCTCAGAATAGAACTTAACAGAGTTAGATAATGGGCTCTACCTGATGTAGAGTCAAACTTATTGACTTTAACATCCTTAGGTAAATTTGGCAGCTTTGCAATCAACACCCCTTCCTTTGGCAAAATAAACATATGGACCCTTTGGTAATGGGACTATCTCAGACTTAGCCTTTCTCTTTACCATTTGGTCAACCGGGTTGACTATGGCCAATCCCTTTCCATTGGGAAGAGAATGCTTTTTCTGGATTTCCAGTGTCACCATTGTCACTGTCCATGAAGTTTTTGGGAAGTTGATCTTCTAATCAAATTTTCTTTACTATCGTTCCAAATCATTGCTGATTCAGCAGCACCAAGCAAATAGATATGATCATTAAGGTTCATGTCATAGTCTGTTTCATAGTAGTCACAAAGGAACTCACTATGTGACTTAGAAAGTGATTGAACATCCAACTTTCTCAAGACTTTGACACCCAACTCTCCCGGCTTGTCAATATGTGACTTCATCTCTAAGATGTGATCACACATAGACCTTGCTTGCCATTAGGGCTTGAGTGACCTTGAACTTGTGGGTTAGGGAGAATAATTGGAGGAGGTGGAGGAAGAGAAGTATGAATTCCATGAGCCAAACTTGGGAAGTCATATTCATTAGGAAAGCTTGGTTTGGGAAGATCATTGTTGTCTAAACCAGACATCAACAATGGGAGAAATTCACGTAAAGTTGATTTAAGTCCTTAATATAACACCCAATATGATATATTAAGGCTAGGACCCAACAAACTATTTTATAACTTGGAAGAGGGATGCCGTAATCCAAGCTATAAAATATTTGAAGGTAGGTGAATGACGATTCACCAATTTCCACCAAGATAAACGAAATGTATTATTAGGTTTTAATTGGTTTTGAAACTCCTAGATTCTTTTGAGATTCATTGAACTTTTCAATGGCATGTTTCAATCTCGAGTGTGCCCTTCAGGTTTTGTGACTGGGATGTCGAGGATCACAAAATAAGGTGTGAAGTAACCATGCAAATATACTTGGTAGCCTTATTATTTACCCCTCAATCGATGTGCCGGTTAACCACACACGCTCCAACGATACTATGATAAACATTAAGTTACCCTTTGCCTACCTTGTTAAGTCCAGGTTAGTGTGCCGGTTAACCACACACGCTCCACTAACAGCTTAAACAAAGTGCAAAGTGTAATTTCATGGATTAGCACCTTATTCACATTTTCGTAAGTAACTAAGATTGGGAATTTATAAGTGTTTAGTTACTTAGTATTTATCATTATACTTATAATGAAGGGAGAATTATAGTCCTTGTCCTACCTGTTCGGCTAACGACCCTCCACCGGTCAAGGAAGCGGTGAGTGAGAGTGGACACCCATTAAACTGCCATTTTATAGGCAGTAACCTTATACCCCCCTTATAGACCGGCTTCGTGAATGAGGCCTACTAATGGTAAGACGACTTTATCTTATACATATCTATATAAATAAAATTATAATAATAGTATAAGGGTTGAATTTAAACTTTTAAAATTCTAAGGTCTAGTTTGGAATTAAAGTATACATGGGGGGTAACTTTACAAATTCCAAAACTTGAGGACAAGTTTTGAAACCTTTCAAAACTCTTGGATTTTTCATAACTTATGAGTTTAATTAAGGTTTAATGAAAAAAAAAATTCAAGTTCCATAACTTGAGGACAAGTTATGGAAGACATTAAATCATTTAATGATGACATTAAAAATAGTGACTCTTCTATTTTCATAACCTATGAGACTTAATGACACTTTAAAAAGAAAAACTCTTCACTTTCCATAACTTGAGGACAAGTTATGGAGTTCATGAAAACCATTAAGATCAAATATTCCAATTAACACAATAATCAAATAATTTTTCTATGATCTAGATTAAACTCATAAGTAAAGATAATTCACATCAACAATTTTCAATTAATTAGATAATCATATAAACTAATACAAATCTTGAAACTTTGACAATTATCCTTTGAAGACTCTTGGAATTCATAACCTAAAGAGTTAATAAATGAGACATTTCACATCCATAACTTATGGAAGTTTCAAAACTCTTAAGATCATAACTTTAAAAAAAACTTTTGAGTTCCAAAATTTTATGACAAAATTTGTAACTCCTTAAAACCATTGAGATCAAACTTTTAAAACAAATAAAATAATCATATCATTCTATCTTTTAATAAATTGACCTAATTCAACTCTTGTAGTAAAGTGACTCAAATTTTATAAATAGTTAGTTTTTCATAAAATCAAGTAATTATCATAAAATTAGACAAACTTCATGTTTTTTTTTTCTTTTTTTTTTCCTTCAACTTGAAAAAAAAATACATTTGCATCAAATATAATAGAAAACAACTCATGTCTCTGATACCACTGTTGGGTTTTAGTATACTACAACATCCTATGGTGCACATACAACCCTAAATACCTTGGATCTATGTTTTCTCTATTATACATGCAAATGGTTTCCAAGGCATTAAACCTATAACTAGCATGCATTTGACATAAACCATGTAATATACTAGTTAGGGAAACATACCTTTTATGTGGCTTGAAGTCTTGATGTATTTGGCCTTAAGAGCTTAGCACCAATAGTATGAAATGCCTCAAATGGAATCACAACACACCTAGGACAAAGGTGGCTCTTGAGAGAGAATTCCATGCACCAAAACACCTCCATATTTCTCTAAGAAAAGAAGTGGTGATTTTGGCTATGGAGTAACCTATTTATATGTAGGATTCCAAGGGTCATGGGTATAACCCATAATCCATACCCATGGGTTTTATGATCCATGGTTCATGTGGCCCAACTCTTTATGTATCCATATATAAACTTGGTCCAACATGGATCATAAGCCCAACACATATAAATATAACTAATTATCATAATTAGTCCCCATAGATTTAATTAGTCTCTTTTGATCACTAAATTAATTCCAAATTAATTCTTGATCGATACTAATTAAAACATATGATTTCATATTAATATATTATAACTTATAATATATTAATAAACCATAAATAACCTTCTCTCAAAAGTCCATCCTAACAAATTGTCCTGATGATATGCAACCCAAATGGACCATGCTACTCTCGGGTCAAGTACATACCAATAATAGTTATGGGCTTAGACATCTAATCCAACAGATCAAATGGCCTTTTCTGAAAACCTCCCATAGCTTGAACAGATTCAGTGTCTTCTTGAAGTAGTGGGCACATATCAGTTGGGTGCCCGGTTTTGCAGCAGATCACGCAAGGTTTGACTTTTGCTTCAATACCTTTTTCTTTTGTCAACAAAAGGACAGCCTTTGTCAATTCTGAGATCTGAGATTCTATGTGGGCATTGCTCATTTCTTTGACTCCTCTTGGATGGTCTGGGTACCATTCTTCTTCAGTTGCTGAATGCTTAGATTCATTTGCCAGCTTTTCAATTAAGGTTTGGATCTCTGTTGGTGTCATATCTGAATGTGACCCTCCACTTGACGCATTTATGAGTCACCTTTCCATGGGTATCAAGCTTTCACAAAAACACTGGTATAACTGATAATCACTAATGCCATGTTGAGGGCATTGGGCTAACAACTTCTTGAAACGCTCCCAATAAGTGTGGAGACCCTCTCTTTTGCCTTTCTTTATACCAAGAATCTCTCTGCGCAGGTTTGACACTTTAGCCTCAGGAAAATATTTCTCTAGAAAAAGTTTGGCGAGTTCGTTCCAGCTTGTTATTGAACCAGATGGGAGGTCATATAACCACTCCTTTGCTGCATCTTGAACTGAAAAAGGAAATGCCCTTAGTGTGATCTGGTCTTCAGTAACTACGTGGGGTTTCGTTCCAGAACAGACGACATGGAATTCCTTGAGAAATTTGTGAGGGTCTTCATTCTCAAGGCCTCGGAACGGGGGCAACAAATGGATTAAACTGGATTTGATCTCAAAGTTCTGAGCTTCTGGAAAGGTGATACACAGAGGTTTCTGGGTAACCTCTTGTGTTCCCCATTCGCGGAGAGTCTTTTCAGCATCGTCTTCGTTTTCGCTCATGATGGATTCTGTTTCGGTTTTAGAAGAATCGGTGAGTTCGGGTTTGTCTGAAGATGATGATGAGTATATTTTGAACGAGCTGTTAGTGGGTGAAGTAGGTGGTACTTTTGGAAAAGGTTGAAATGAGGCTTCAGATTCGTTCCACAACGGGGTGCCTTGTAGTGTGGGTATGTTGGAATGTGAGGAAGGGGAAGAGGCTGAGGTTCCTGCTTGTTGCTTCTGAAGTTTTGCCTCCTTCTTTAGCTTCCTAGCAGTCTTCTCAATCTCTGCATCAAAAATTAGATCACCTGTATGTGAAGATCTTGGCATAAAACTATTAGTGTTTACCGTGTCCCCGGTAACGGCGCTAATTTTTTAAAACCGTTGTCGTTCACGATTTAAACAAATAAAAATATAAATAAAATTGCTCTATTGCACTAACAGGTAGTACAGGTAAGCAGGGTCGGATCCGCAGGGACACGTCCTAAAGTTTACACATCTTTGTGTAAGGCGTGAACTAATTCTTGATGAGTTTATTTGTTTAAACATAAAAGGGGGGGGGGGTTTATTTCTGAAAATTTAGACTAATAAAAATAAAAAAATGATAAAGAATAACTAATTTAAAAGTGATGAAAATTCAAATATGAGAAAGCAATTCCAGTTTCGCGGTGACTCCCCTGATCATCTAATTAACCTTCAACACAATATTTGACTGTGCACTTGTTCAAACTGGTATTGAAGTTCATTAACAAGCTTTAATGACCTCTATTGCAAAAATTATTTAATCAAAATAAGTTCTTTGAATTAAACCTAACTTTTACCAAATTAACCAAAAAAGTTCTTGATTAACAAAGAAAAGTTGCATTAAACACAATGTAATTTCCCAGTAAAGTTCAATACCTCTCATAAGCTCAGAGGCGTAAAAACTTGTTTGATCAATCCATATTAGAGTTAACCCTAAACGCAGAATTAATCTAATATATATGTCACTTTTTACCAATTAATCTAGACAATTACGGATCTAAACAATTAGATGACTAGAATGATTCACAAACAATTTAAGTGGCCAACAGAAATTAAAATCAAAATCAAACAGTCAATTAAACACAGAATTGATCAAACTAAACAGTACACAGTCAAACATAGTGCCTAATGATTAATCATACGAAACGTTTATGTCTTGCGAAACTAAAATCTGAGTTTTTAGCCCGACATGGCTAAAAACGGATTACAAATAGTAGAAAATAGAATCTAACGATAAATCTTACTAAACAATGAAAAGAAATTGAATCGTCTCCTTTAGATCTGCGTTCTTCACATGAAACCCTCTAAAAATCGCCTTAGAATCGCCAGGAATCGCCAATTAGGGTTACTGCATGAGTATCGGGCTCTATTTATATGTCTAGCTGTAAAAACGCCATACCTGCGATCTCATGGGAACAACCTGCGATCGCATGTATCACCCAAAACGTACCACATGCCTTCTAAATGAAGTACATTACCATTACGAAGCATGTTGGCCAACCTGCGATCGCAAGGGCACAACCAGCGATCACATGTACATCTTTTTTCCAAGTCTAATGAATTTTTTGTACGAAAATACTACGAAGTGAAGCTGCGACCCAACCTGCGATCGCAAAGGCATACCTGCGATCGCATAGGGGCAACATGCGATCGCATGTTGTCATTTTCGCGTCTCTTGATCGTCGTTCCTCCTTCCAAGCAGTTCCTTATCATTTCTCGGCATCCTTTCTCGGTCTAAACTCTAGTTAAGCTCCAAATCATCCACTAACGCATCCCGAACTCGCGCAATCATCCATGTGCTCCAAATTAGCCTGAAAAATCATAACAAAAGTGAGCAGTACAGGCATTCTACAAAATAATCACGAAAAATACATGAGAATAATCGGGAGTTAGTTAGCTTTTTATAACGAAATCAGAAGGAAATTGTGCTAAAAGATGCATATAAAATGCATCCAACATGGGGATTAGGATGCTTAAATAGGGTGCAATATCCATAAAATTCGGGTTTCACTATGCCAGCCCTACTCGTCGAGTTGGGGCTCCCAACTCGTCGAGTAGGTTTCTTAACCCGTGTCCCAAAATAATACCTACTCGACAAGTTTGGGGCCTCCGACTCGTCGAGTTCTCATATAAAAGTGAATAAATTTTATTTAAAATACATACCAGGAACCGAGTGTTACAAATCTCCCCCACTTATTTTAGACTTCGTCCTCAAAGTCTGCTGCGCCTGGAAACAGCTCGGGGTAGTGCTCCCTCATCTCATCCTCCGGCTCCATGTCCACTCCGAGCCCTTGCAGTGCTGCCACTGCACCATCATCAATACTACCCTCTTGTTCCTTAGGTCCTTCGCCTTCCTGTCAAGGATGGCTACCGATCGCTCGATTTAGTTTAGGCTGTCATCTACCTGAATATCCTTTAAGGGCACCACTGCAGAGTCATATTCTAAGCACTTCCGCAGCTGGGAGACATGAAAGGTGTTGTGGATCTGACTAAGCTCGGCTGGCAGATCTAGTCGATACGTAACCTTGCTCACCCCGGCTATAACCCTGAACGGTACGATGTATCAGGGGCCCAACTTGCCTCGCTTCCTGAACCGGATGACACCTTTCCAAGGTGACACCTTCAGGACGACCATATCTCTGACCCGAAATTCCAGGTCTGATCGTCGTCTCTCGGCATAGCTCTTCTGTCGACTCTGGGCCATCTGGAGCCTACTCCGGACTTGCTAGATCCTCTCTATCATCTTTAGTACCACTTCGGTACTCCCCATGACCCTCTGTCCAACCTCACCCCAACATATCGGGGTTCTGCACTTCCTCCCATAGAGCATCTCAAAGGGAGGACGGTCGATGCTGGCGTGGTAGCTATTATTGTAGGAAAACTCTGCCAAGGGGAGGTAGGTATCCCAGCTACCATCAAAGTCTAAGACGCACACTCACAACATATCCTCCAAGGTCTGGATGGTTCGCTCACTCTGACCATTCGTCTGTGGGTAAAAAGTCGTGCTAAAGTGCAAACGAGTACCCAACTCGTCATGAAATTTCTTCTACAATCTGGAAGTGAATCATACATCTCGGTCAGAAATCACGGAAACTGGAACCCCATGATGAGATACTACCTCTCTGATGTAGATGTAGGCCCACTTCTCAGCTGAAATGCTCTCCTGGATCGGAATAAAATGGGCGCTCTTGGTCAACCGATTCACGATGACCCAAATCGAGTCCACTCCCCGTGCGGTCCTGGGAAGCTTCGTGATGAAATCTATAGTAATATCTTCCCATTTCCACATAGGGATATCCAACGACTGTGTCTTTCTGTGAGGTCTCTGGTGTTCGGACTTGACCTTCCTGCAAGTCAAGCACCTCTCAACGTACCAGGCCACATCCCGCTTCATGTAGGGCCATCAATAATCAGGACGAAGATCTCTATACATCTTCATCGCCCCGGGATGGATAGAAAACATGGATTTGTGGGCCTCCTCCATCAAAACCTGGCTCAAACCTCCATGATACGGAACCTACACTCTAAGATGGAGTGTCAACAACCCGCGATTATCATAGTCGAAGCAGGAAACCGGACCCACAATACGCTCGCTCTTCTGGTGTTCCTCCTTCATAGCCTCCTATTAGGCCTCCCGGATCTGCTCCAACAGCGGAGTCACTACTTTCATCCTCAGACAAATGTCTCTAATTGGGGCTGTGAATGCCTTGCGGCTAAGTGCATCGGCCACAACATTGGCCTTTCCCGGGTGATAAAGGATCTCACAGTCGTACTCCTTCACCACATCTAACCACCGATGCTGCCTCATGTTTAGATTCGGCTGATCCATGAGGTACCTCAAGCTCTTGTGATCCATGTAAATGGTACAACGGACTCCATAGAGGTAATGTCGCCAAATCTTGAGGGCGTAAATAATCACCCCAACTCTAGGTCATGCGTCAGGTAGTTTGCCTCGTGAGGCTTCAGCTGCCTCGAAGTGTAGGCGATGACGTGCCCCCTCTGCATCAGTATTGTGCCCAAACTCAAGATGGATGCATCACGGTAAACCACAAAGTCATTAATGCCCTCTGGCAGGGCTAAGATCAGCGCCTCGCACAACCTCTGCCTGAAAGTATCGAACGCTGACTGCTGCTCAGGCCCCCAACGAAATACAACCGCCTTCTTTGTCCGTCGGGTCAGGGGTACAACTATCTTGGAGAAATCATGAATGAATCTCTGATAATAGCCTGCTAAACCGAGGAAACTCCAAATCTCAAATGGAGACTTCGAAACCTCCCATCTCATCACGGCCTACACCTTGGCCGGGTCAACTAGAATACCGCTCTGGTTGACAAGGTGCCCCAGAAACTGCACCTCACGCAACAAGAACTTGCACTTGGAGAACTTGGCGTACAAGTTCTCCCTCCTCATGGTGTCCAACACCTCTCACAAGTGCTCCTCGTGCTATTCCTGCATCTTGGAGTAAACCAAGATGCCATCGATAAAGACTATCACAGACCGATCCAACATCGGTCTGCATACGCGGTCCATGAGGTCCATGAATGTGGCAAGAGCATTGGTGAGCCCAAAGGACATCACCACAAACTCGTAATGACCGTAGCGAGTCCAGAAAACAGTCTTCTATATATCCTCGTCTCTGACTCTCATCTGATGATATTCTGAACGCAAATCGATCTTGGAAAACCAAAATGCCCCCTGTACCTGATCGAAGAGGTCGTCAATCCTTGTGAATGGGTAACGATTCTTCATCGTTACCTTGTTCAGCTCTCGATAGTATACGCACATCCGGTGGGGCCCGTCCTTCTTCTTCACAAACAGGGTCGGGGCTCCCCAAGGCGAACTGCTCGGCGTGATAAATCCTTTGTCTAACAGCGCCTACAACTGTGTAGACAACTCCTGCATCTCCGGAGGAGCCAACTGATATGGTGCCTTGGCTATAGGTTCCACACCAGGAACAAGGTGAATCCGGAACTCCACCTGCTTCTCCAGAGGTGTCCCAGGCAACTCCTCTGGGAACACGTCCGGGTACTCCCGCTCAACTGGCACATCGCTCAAGGTCGCCATACCCACCTACCAGGTATGCATAATGTACGCGACATAACAGGCGCAACCCTGCTAAAGGTAGCGCCTAACCCTTGCTGCCGAACACAAAGCTGGCCCACGCTGTGACATCTCGCCCTGAATCACCAACTCTCCCCTACTTGGGGTCCTGACCCGAGCCAATTGCTGCTCGCAGTTGATCACCACCCCCATTAGGGCTCAACCAGTCCATGCATATGATAACCTTGTTCCCAAGAAACAGAATGGGAACCAAATCCACGAGGTAACGCTCGTCGTACAACCTCAAGACGCAATCTCTGAAAACCTCTGACGCCCGGACGGATCGGTCGTCTGCAATCTCGACCTCTAAAGGACAATCCAATGTGCCTGATGACTCATTAAAACTTTTGCTGAGTGCAAGGGATACAAATGATCAGGTAGCCTCCGAGTCAAATAACAGCAAAACTCTTTCAGGTCTGATATTTGAAAGGTGGGGGTAGGGGCAATGCAATCCCTGCCAAAGTGCCTAGTCTTGCCGCACTTATAGCAGCCCGATGCCCCCAATCTGCAAACTCCCTCATGTGACTTGTCGTATTTCCCACAGCGGCCCCGACCCTGCTAGCCCTTCGACCTCGAGTCGGATTCCTTGGGTTTCTTCCCAGAAACCCCAGTCGCCTGCCCACTCTCCGCATTCCTCTTCCTGATGTGCTCTATATCAATCTCCCTATCCCTCGCCCTCGCACTCATGTCATCCAAAGTCGGGCATGCCGAGTAGCCGACATGTTTCCGAAATGTCAGCTCTCAACATGTCGTGGTACCGGGCCTTCCTCATCTTCTCATCCCCCGCATACTAAGGCACCAGTAAGGACCTCTCCCTGAACTTGGCGGTAATCTCCGCCACAGACTCAGTAGTCTGCCTCATATCCAGAAACTCCCTGGCCAGCTGCTGAAGCTCCACAGTCGGCGCAAACTCAGCCCTAAACCTGGTCATAAAGTCCGACCAGGTCATAGCCTCAAGGTCTAGGTCTCCCAATGTGTCACTGACCGCCTCCCACCAGTCTCTAGCTCTATCTATCAAACACCCAGCAACATACCGGACCTTCGACCCCACATGGCAGAAGCTCGTCAACTGTGCAGACTCGATATCTGCAATCCATCTCCTATCCATGATGGGGTCCTTCACCCCATGAAAGTCTGGCGCACCACATCCCTTGAAATCCTTGAAGGAGAGTGTGTGAGTCCCTGAATGGCTCAGTGCCATGTCGCTCCTGAATGGCCTAAGGCGATCCTCCATCAGCTCAATGATCCTTTCCTTGATCGACCCAAAAATCACCGGGGTCGACTCAAGGATGCCTCTCGTAATCTCGGATGCTATGAACTCGCGCAATCCGTCGTCAATCGGCTCGGAACCCGCACCCGAACCTGAACCTGATCCTGACCCAAACCCTGAACCTCCTACTCTGTGACGTGTCACCACCATTCTGAAACAAAACACATAATTGTAAGGGCCGTACATAACCTCGAGAGGTCTCACATACTACAAGTTCCCTGGTTCTATCTCATCCCTCCTTGACTCGAGTACGAATACTCTGCTTTCAGTAGTACGGGCCCATACTACCTTCCACATCTATCTGTACTTTCCTTAAGGATTGCCTTGACTTCACCAAGTCCCTTTTACCACTCTCGCTCTTCATGCTAATCTCATCCTAGGCTTACCCTAGGGTAATCTCCGACCTACTCTCCGCCATCAGCTACGTAAGAAGTCCCTGCCATCCCTCCCTAACTAGCTCGCGAATACCATTACATATCACCAAGACCAGATAATTCTTCGAATGAGAAGTCCTACCCTACAACAGTTGGACTCAAACAAGAGCTGCGAAATAGGGCTAGACCTAACCTTCTGAAATTATTTAGTCCTCTTAATATGTAACTTAACGTATTCGTTCACTAGTTAATTAAAGATAACTAGAACTCCTAAAAGCACAAAGCAAGCAGCATTCGGGCTTTGAGTAACCAAAACCAAGCACATCCTAACCAGGCCGTCATATCACTGACTAATCAGTTCTAGCATGTAATTCAATAATCACATATAGCAGCCACATAAGGCATCTTCCTAGATCCTTAGCCCTAATCTAGAATGTAGTTCTCATACACATACAGTAGGCATATAAAGCATCCTTTCTAGATCCTCAGCCCTAATCTAGCATGTAGTTCTCATAATCATATCATATCATAACATAACATGTATGGGTATCTTGGGGGAAACTTGCTTGAGCTCGGCCGATTGCACGCATCACACTCCTTTTTATTTCTCAAAACCTTAATTTTAAATTTTAGAAAATTTATTTTTCTTGTAAAAAACTTTCAAACCCTCGATTTGAGTCCAGACACCCCCAAAGGTGTTCCGGAATCCCTCAAACCAAGGCTCTGATACCAACTTGTAACATCCCAAAATTCAAGTTCAAAATTTCATTTTTAAGTTAGTAATTCATAAAACAGATTATTGAAAACATCATCAAGTTAACTCATTTCTTAGAAATCCATAAGGCACATATCTCAAAACATGTCATAAGATAATAATGTCAGAGTACAAATCCCAAGAATCTCATGTGCGGAAAATCGAGTGTGTGATGTGTTGCAGTCATGAAGGCTCCTTTCCCTTCTGAGAAGAGGTACCTGAAACCAAAACTATAAACCGTAAGCACGAAGCTTAGTGAGTTCCCCCATCATACCACATACCATACAATAACATACTGTCAGGAATATATAGGTGCCCGACCTACCCCTTCGGTCTCTTTCAATCGGTAACCGCCTAGCATATCTGGGTGCTGGCCTACCCCTTCGGTCTCTTTCAACAGAATACTGTCGAGCATATGTGGGTGCTGGCCTACCCCTTCGGTCTCTTTCAACCAGATATGGGAACTATTTCACCCCTACTAATACCACATAATACCCTAGAATATATCATATACTGCCTAGCATATCTGGGTGTTGGCCTACCCCTTCGGTCTCTTTCAACCGGTAACCGATGACTATTACACCCCTCCTACTACTATCACATAATATCATAGCATACTAGAACATAAAGCATAAAAAATAGTAGCCTACCAGAAAATTATCACAAAGACAATCATCTCAACTATAATCACCAAATAGTGGGGCGACATTGGTGCCTTAGACCCACTTCTACAGGAAGGTAACTCACCTCGATAAGTGGGAAATAGCTGCAAAGGCTCCTGCTCTAAAATCAACCACTCTCAGACTCCTACACATAAGCATTTCTTTTAATTACCCTTTTCATACCCATAACCCCTTTAAGGTTCAACTTTGGTCAAGGTCAAGTCAAATTCAACATCCTAGTCAAGGTCAATATCCTGGTTGACTCAACTCGCCAAGTTTCATTGATCATAAACCCTAAAATCGCAACCCAACTCGTTTAGTTCTTTTAATAACTCTTCGAGTTCCTTCCTATAAAAGGATCGGGACATTTCGCTACAACTCGTCGAGTCCTTCCTTGAACTCGTCGAGGTTTTCACCCTTATAGACTCGGGATTCTTCGACCCAACTCGTCGCGTTCCTCTATGGACTCGACGAGTTCTTCAGTTTGTTGAGTCATCTTAAAAGTTTAAGCTCCTATCCTTCAGATCTGGACTACACACTTCTTCTACCTACTAAAAATGTCCTTTTAAGGATAAAGTTTCCAACTTTACCCGTTAATAGCCCTTCATAATGGGTTTAGCGCAAACCCTAATTCTTTAAGACCTAAATCTTGACCCAAAAGCCATAATACTTCACACTAAAGCATAACAACTGACATCTAGGCACTAGACACCATATGAATACGTAAAGTCCCTGACTTTCCTTCCATGCATGGCCTTTTGGAGCTTAAAAGGCCAAAGTGACACCTTAAGGCTTGCATGGGGCTTCCATGGCCATAAAGTTTGCACCTTTATGCCATGAAACCCCTTCTAGACCCCAGATCTAGAAGAGTAATCACTTGGGATGTCCAAGTCTCAAAAGCTAGCATTCTTGGACCAAAAACCCCATAAAAGTGAAATGAAGAGATTTAAGAAATCATTGAGCAAGTTTGAGACTTGCTTACCCGAAAATGCCGCAAATGAAGTGAAGTTTCTGGATCTACTCTCTTCTTCTTGAGTCCTCTAGCTTCCTCTTCTTCCACAAGCTTCAAAAGCACCAGTTTTCTCTCAACAATGTCTCACACGCTCACTCAAGTCTCTTAGGTTTCGTGGCTAGGGTTTTTGGATTTGGAACCTGTAAATGAGGCTAGCAAGTGGGGACTAGGATGCTTAAATAGGGTGCAAAAACCCTGAAATTAGGGTTTCACTCTGCCAGCCCTACTCGTCGAGTTGGGGCTCCCAACTCGTCGAGTAGGTTTCTTCACCCGCGTCCCAAAATAATACCTACTCGACGAGTTTGGGGCCTCCAACTAGTGGAGTTCTCATATAAAAGTGCATAAATTTTATTTAAAATACATACCAGGAACCGGGTGTTACATAATCAATCTAATATTGGTACCCTTTAATTTTCATTCACTCCCAATTTCATCAATTTTCGAATAATAATTAAAGTATATATATATATATATATATATATATATATATATATATACACACACATATAGAAAAAACATCATAAATGGTCCATGTGGTTTCCCTAGATCTGAAATTTAGTCCCTATGGTTTAAAAACATCATAGATGGTCCCTGTACTTTCAAAACTTTTGACAATTGGTCCTTATCCCTCACACCGCTATAACCTAACCGTTAACTCTTATGTTATTAAAATAATATAAGGGCAAATTGGTCGTTTCACGTGTACCCTCTTATTTATAACCAAATGCATGTATGATCATTTTGAAAACCCTTCTCGCACCCACCCTCATCTACTCTCACTCTACTGTGCATCCATTTGAAAAACTCTTCAGCAAGTGTCGAAGATGGTGATTTGTAGATATGGAATCAAAACAACGAAGGTGACCTCATGGATGGATCGAAACCCCAGAAGGCAATTTTGGAACTGTTCAATATCTGGGTTCGTAAGGTGGGTTGACCCTTCGATGTGTGCTAGGGCATTGGTGGTGATTCCATGTTTGATAATACCAATGAATCGATTGGAAGTGAGGGTTGTGATTACAAGTGTAAAACTGTAGAACTAAAAGATGATTTTGTTCTGTTCATGGATGTTGTTTTTGGTTTTATTTTAACTAGTAAGGTGGTTGAAGGATTTGGATGGTTATAGGATGGGGTTTTTTTGGTTTCTTTTGTAAGCATCTACCTATTTCAGGGGGTTTGGATTGTGATGGAATGGGATTTTTGGTTTCATTTAGTTGTATGAAGGTTTATGTAACACATTAAGTCAATAGAAGTTTAATGTAATGTACCTTGTTATAAATCAGTAGTTTTGATGTGCATTTTCATAAATACATTGTTATAACTGCATCTTGCAAATGGTTAGGAATGGTATTTCAAATGTACATTGTTATACATGCATCTTTTTTAGAAGGGGCTGGAGATGGTAATTCATAAGCAAACTGTTGATAAAACCATTACATACGAAAGTTTAAACATGAGACTTCGTTTGAAAATACTTAATGATGGATGGTCTTAACCCATACAAACATTGCAAATTTAAACAACCAAACCATAATTTAAGTTTCAAAAGACCTAATTACCCAAACATCCAACTAACTACTTAACAGAATTTCCAGCCACCTTTCCTTGTGTCTTCCCCTTTCCCTATGTGTTCCCCTTTGCTCCAACTTCACCAATGCCTCCGTGCCCTTTACCTGTTCTGGAATTGTGCTCCTTTTTATGACACTTTGAACATGTGACTGCAAGAAATTTCCTACTAAATTTAGTGGTTTGGCTGTTGGGCTCATCAAGACCTCTCATTCTCTTCTTTTTTGGCCTCCCAACCTACACATATGCATATATATTATAGTTAAAACACAAACATACATGTTGGCATTCAAAGTTCATATTTAGTCTAGTTGACATAACAACCTGTTTGTGATGTTTTGGTGGAGTTAAAGTGAATGGACAATCACTTTTTGCCCACATTGAAGGACCATTTATTAGATCAATTTTTTTCAGATACATGGCTCTCCATGTTCATAACTTATAGCATGGATGGACCTAATCCTCAACATCAGGGGCATCTTCTCCTTTTTTAAATTTTGTTCCATATAGCAGAAACATCATGCCTAAATAGAAAATCTGTAATCTCCCAGAGCCTACAAGTGCAACTTCTATCATTAAATTTTACCACATATTGATCCTGCCATGTGCTTGTAACTTGGTACTTTCCTGCCCCATTATACTTAGCTACATACTTTTCTACGTCAGTCTTAATCTCCTCTAAAATTATAGTTGCAGTAGTACTTAGTTCCCCGTGAAACTTATCTATTTCTTTTTGCACAACACACAATCTCTTCTGAGATACTCCTAATATACTGTAAGCAGGTGATGATTGGTTTATCCTTATATTCATCTATCTTAGCATTGAATACCTCACAAAGATTATTCAAAAAACAATCAGTGTGTGCCCTACCTGTGTAAAACATATTCAAAAATAAAATTACACGTTTTATATTAAAAAACTTAAAACTCAAAAACTTGTTAGTGACATACCGCTGAAGTGAGATTTAGACCATGTCTCCGCAGGAATCTTACATAACCAAGAATGAGATTCATCATTAATTTTCTTCAAATCATCGATTACATATTTAAAGTGATTTAATGTTGTTGCTATAACACATTCCCGAACCTTGTCACTTAACTCTTTTCCTTTCCACTGTTTATTCATATTCTCCTAAATATGCCTCCAACAAAACCTATGTTCTGTATTGGGGAATACCTTTGCAACTGCTGGTATTATCCCCTTAACAAATACAAATATACTCAGATTTATTTATAAAAATAGAAATTAAGCTACAGTAACATGAGAAATAATAAGGTGAAACATACCTTTTGTCTATCAGAAATTAAGGTAAAGTTTGAATTTGATCCCAATTCCAAGTCTTCTCCTAACAGTTCCATGAACCAGGTCCAAGAACTAGTTGTTTCTGCCTCTACCACTGCATATGCTACATGGTATATTCCTTTATTTGAGTCTAGACCCACAACAGTTAGTACCTGCCCATGATATGGGCCTTTCAAGAATGTACCATCCACTCCCAGTAAATCCCTTAACCCAGATTTGAATCCCAACTTCAATACACCTATACATACATATATCCTTCTAAAAGTTCTTGTAGTAGTCGAAAAGCATGCTTCGGGATACACATATATCCTAATAGTTCTACCAGGATTAGTGTTTTGCAGTTCTAAATCATAATCCCTCAGATAGACATATTGTAGTTGGTAGTCCCCACTGATGACACCTTAAACCATTTTCTTTGCCCTAGAAACCTTTTGAATTGACATACCAAGCTCCAGCTTCTTACACAACTCCTCGTGTAAATGTTTGATTGGAATTCTAGGGTTACTCTGAATTTGTGGAATAATTAAGTTTGCTAAATATTTGGAAGTACAAGCTTCAAATGATCTCGTCTGTAAACATTTATGGACATCTTGTACTTTTTTCATCAACCAATCCTAATTTTCATTTGGCCTGCCCAAGGAGATTTTCCTTTTTTACTAATCACATTTTTGCCCTTGCATTTTACCTTAATTCTAGTTAATGGGCCACCATGTTCAACTGTTTCGGTAGATTGGCCCACAACACCTCCACATTTCACCCTTATCCTGATTTTATCATTCTTTGCTAAGTATAGGGACCTCCTTGTTTTTACAGCATGTGAATGCATGTAATCCACAACTTCCTTCTTTGTTTTGAAACGCTGACCCACCCTATACAGTCTGAAATAGATCTCCCCATGTGAGCATGGAGTTGACCTACTCATCTCCTTAAGCATTCTTTTCCTTTCATCTTCATAAAGTCTTGCAAACTGATAATCATCACTTTGAATAACTTCCAACTCTTCATGAAATATGTTATTCCCTACAGTTTTGGTTTGCTTGTTTAAAATTCCATGTTCATCTACATCCACACCACTATGGAATTCACTCATGTCTACATCCACATCAAATTGCAAGTTAGACTCATGTGTAATGTAGTCACTATCATCAGAATCATCTCCACTAAAATCATAACCATCTCCACTCTGACTATAGAAAGCATCTCCACTATCGTCACTTAACATGCCCTCTAGAATTTCCACTCCTACTTGAGTGTCTTCAACATTTGGTACACTGTACTCAACATCAAACTCGGCATAATATGAATAATCCTTTGTAAATGCTTCAAATTCATCAAGTCTTACACTTTGGTCTCCACCAATATCTTCACAAATTGGTTCCTCTGCATGATTGACTAAATTACCCTTATATACTTCTTCTATGTGGCCCATGGTCTCTCCTTCATACACATAGATGACATTACTTTGTTCTCTTACTTGTGAAATTACATATGGGACAATAGTCTTGGAATGATCATGACTTTCATCGACATCTATTACTTGTGACTGGTCAACAACATAGTTGACAGGGTGGTTTAAATCAAGCTTTCTACTACATGATCCTACTTATCTTCTACAAGTTTTTTTCTGTTAAGTTCCAGTGATGCACTCTCAGGTTCTAATTCCTCAATAACAATTTTGGAAGGAGACTTAAAATATGTAGGTACCATAGTCTGACCAAATTCAATATACACCTTTACAAGCATGTGTTTAGGGACACACGAAACCAATTTAAGTACGTCTTGGTCATTACCTAAAGGCAATAACCCGTAGTCTAGGGGAAATTCAGGGATACATAAATGGTAGTAAAGGGTCTGTTCACCTTTGTAGCCTAATTCTCGAACCATGTCATCGAGTTCATGGACTGAAAATAAATCAGTGTGAACGGCATCCACATATGATACTGTATCGTTAATATATTTCCTTCCATGTGACTTGGTGAAGATACCACCATACTGTGTCTTCAATGTGAAATAGTTGTCATATCCCTCTACAAACACAAAAATAGACAGGGTAAAGAAAATGATTTATCTTCATGAATACATTCAAGGAAAACAAAAACTGAATTTTTTTTTTTGAAAAATCATACCATATCTCGATTGCAAGTCCTTCAAGCACACATTTTTTTTCACGCAAACACCATATCGAGAGAACCATTGTCCTTTACTGCCACGTAAACCCTAAACCCCAAATTCGTGTCTTGGATGAGAGTGGTTTGATGAAGATGAAGTCACTGTATCTTAGGAGATGAAGAATTGTTTGGGAGTTGACGTGAAGAAGACAGTAGTATAATCATTTCCCCCATTAAAGAAGAGGGTACACATGAAAAGACCAATTTGCCCTTATATTATTTTAATAAAATAAGAGCTAGCGGTTGAGTTCTAACAGTGTGAGGGATAAGTACCAATTGTCAAAAGTTTTGAAAGCATAAGGACCATCTATGATGTTTCTAAACCACGGGGTCTAAACTTTAGATCTGAAGAAACCACAGGGACCATTTATGATGTTTTTTCTAAATTAAATCTTTTTATAGTCAAAAAATAAAATCAAATTAAAAAAATGTTTTTCCAAACAAAAATAATTCTTTGAAATAAAATAAAATATTATCAAACTGTTAATATCAATTGGATATTTGTATTCATATGCAAGTGACATGTAATGTGTGCTTATAAGGTAATCAATCCTTTTATTAATCATTCATATACGATAATTTGTTAAAGCTCTCTTACTTAAACTTATTCCAACTTTTATATCCAAATTTTGCTCACTCGTTATGCCTAAACACCTAAAACCATTACTAAGGAGATGCATGGTCTCCAACTCGCCATGTGTCGAGAGGTTACTACTATAGTATGATACTATTTGCAACAACAAAAACTCAAAGGCATACAATAGCGTAAAGTTAGAATCAATTTAGACTTTGATGGAATGCATAATCTAGATTACTTCTGAGCTGATTACAATATGATGTTTGATGAGATCACCAAACTAAAAGTATATTTCAAATAGATTATTAATAAAATAATTTATAATTTAAAAACTAACTTTTTCATCTATTTTGCTGACAAAGACAACCTTGATACGAGATATAATCAAGTTATAGACGTCGAGTGGGATAATCTTAATATTATTATTTCTTACCGTCCACTCAATCGCGCAAACAAACTTTATTCCCGCATTACTTATGATCGTTAAAATATAATTGCAAACTCTTAAATAACCATATTTTACGGGATGAACCATGTTAGAGATTATATAACCATATATATATATATATATATATATATATATATATATATATATATATATATGGTTATATAATCTCTAACATGGTTCATCCCCGTAAAATATGGTATATATATATATATATATATATATATATATATATATGGTTATATAATCTCTAACATGGTTCATCCCCGTATATATATATATATATATATATATATATATATATATATATATATATATATATATATATATATATATATATATGCTTAGATTATTGTGTTCTAAGTAATTATTGTATGGATGTAGGAATAATTGTGAGCCAATCATTTAAGTTATTTTAAGAAAATGATTAATAAATATTATTGAGTTAAAAATAATTGAAATTACCATCTAATTTCATTATAAGGGTTTTTGTTAGTCAATTAGCATAAATTTAAAAAAGGAAAATTACATATTTTAGGAGATAATTAATTCACTTATCTTTAAAAATCTATTTTTTTAATAATAATTGTATTAATTCTGACATTTTAAAAGAATGTGTTCATAATTTTCTTGAAAAAAACATTCTATTCTGACAGAATATTATAAACATCTATTATCATGATGAATAATTTTTAATGAATACAAATTTTATATGAAACAAATTTTAATATTTTAGAATCAGTAAGTACATTCATTTTTAAAAAATACAACTATGAACATAAATTACATTCATTTTGAAAGAATACGACTAATATAGTTAACATTTACATTTATTCTTAAAGATTGAGAATAATTAAAAATCAAATAAAAATATTGAAATCTAAGTAAAACACTAACAAATTTTGAGAGAATGTTGTTGCTAATTCATTATGGCATTAATACATTTCTAATCCATTCTGAGAGAATATATTTGCTAATCCATTCTGAAAAATATTGTTGCTACTTCTCACATGGGGACACTATGTATTTCCATCCGATGTGATTGTCGTGAGAAAAACAAGCTTTTATCTTCTGTTCATGACCTGCAAAAATAATAAGAGCATTCCGTGAAAAACATATATCATAGTAATAAAAAGAACGTGAATAACTTATAAGTTATAACCCTATAATGATATAGTAATATAAAATGGAAGTAAGAGTGATGAAAGGGAGCTACATTTGATCCCCTGTAGGTGCACGCTTTTAGATACACAATCTGCCAAATTGTTATAACAATGTACTGCATTGAACTCCTTGTCTTTAGAGGCTACCATATAGGAACAATGGTACTTGATTTACGTGGTTTAGTCATTGTGGCCTTTATCTCAAAACTTGGATAATCTGAAAGAAATGAATGAAAAGAGTTAGCTTAAAGTAGTGGGCATGACATTACATGGGATTGATATGTGTATAGATAAATAAGTAATTGAGTTGCATATGTACCATTTGTTCCAACGTGCGTTAGATAAGGTAGCAACCTTCTGTATCTATTAAATGAGCTTCGACTTATGAATACCTTCTTGCTACGCAAACCCGTCAACTGTCATAGATTACACAAAGATATAATCATGAGAATTAGTAATTGTACAATGAACAACATGAGTAAGATATAAACATGTAATGAATTTACAGTTATACGGGATTTGAACAAGGCCCCACCTTTTCTCTTATGCATGTGTGTGTACTGGTAAAATAAAAAGCAAGAATCAAGATTATCTCCTTTCTTCTCTGATCTATGCTCTCACTTCTTTTCATAAATATCAATTGACAACCACCAAAAATCACAGCTCCTTCATACTAAAATCGAATTGCATGGTTAATAGCATCCCCTCTCTCTCTATGTGTGTATGTCTTAGTGACAAAAATAGAAATCACTTTGTTTCTATTATGGGCTATTGTGCTAGTGCTAGATGCTTGAACATCTCCATTAACAATGACCATGGTTCCTTTGGGTAATAATAGATATAAAGACACAATGACATATGTTACAAAACAAAACGAAATAAATTTTAGAATGTTAAGTAGACTACCACGAATAGAAGAATTGCACTGGTTAGAAAACCAATTTCTAGGGCAAGAAAATAACGAAACGAACTTGAAGCACCAGTTGAAAAAACGCAACAGTACAAACATCAATAACAGAAAATTTGATTTTGATTCTGATCCACTCCCAAAATCAAAAATAGTAGACAGAGAATTTGATTGAAATCGATGCTAAAAAGATAAAATACTTTCTGATTCTTATTTGGATTCCAAAATCGATGAGTAGATAAAATAATGGATCTTAATCGATGAATTTTACTAACCTTAATTAGATTTGTATGATCTGAATACCCTTCTGCTCGATACTTTTGTAATATGGAAACGATCGAATTGAGATTTGGGGGATGCAACGGTGGCTGGGGATATGGTGGCGTTGGGAATGGCGGAGTTGTTGTTTTTGTTTTGGGATCCATTTTTGTTGGGAGGAGGAGTACGAAGGAGAATCAAATTGAGGGAAGATGATTTGCGTTGGGGATTAAGACAAATGTTTTTCAGAATAAAGGAATGGAAGAAATCGAAGGTTTGATTATTGTCCTGTGGAAAGAAGACAACGGCGCCGGTAGCAGTAGGGAAGAAGGAGGGTGGAGGCGGTGGTGGAGTCATCTGAGTAGAGAGCAAGATGTTGAAAACGTCGACAGAAAAAGGCACCGAGGTCATGTTAGTTTAGGTTTAATATCATCACATTGACTTTCAGTGGTTGTAGCAACTAGAAAAGTAGGGTCGTATTATAAACTTGTGACTAATGGGTACCAATATTTTTTGATGTAATCAAGCATTTTGTCTATTAACTGTGACCATAAACGTTTTGTAGACACACAAAAGTTTTTTATAGTGATTATTGTTCATCCAACAACCGCCTTAATTTGATTTTAGTGTGACCATTTTTATTATTTAGTCACAAAAAAATGTTTATTAAGACTTTAGACACATCAATTTAAGAAAATTATGGCCAAACATGTTGTTATAATCAATCATTTTCTCTATAAATGTGGATATAAACTCTTTCCAAACACACAAACAAGTGATATTTAGTAGTGACTATTGTTCATCCAATGATCATACAAACATTTATTCACCGCACCCTTTGCTATTATTTAGTTACAAAAAGGATTGATTTGTGAGAGTTTGGACACATCGATTTAAAGAATGCATGTCCAAAAGTATTTTGCAGAAATATGATTGTTTTTTTAAATATGTTTATCCTTTAACTTACATCTACACATTTTTTTTTAAGAATGACTATTGACACCATTAAGACATACATATGTATGTAAATGTGACTATTGTATATAGTATCAACATAGACAATCAATCAAATGATTACTATAAGTGTACTACAAATACATATTTGTTGTCACTATATATCATCATTATTCACTTCATGATCCCAATAACTTGTTTTCACTATGGCCTATGTGAAAGAACCCCTTTCTAAACTTTCGTATTTCTAGAAGGCCCAAACTTTCATACTTCACAATAATGTTACTCCAAAACATGCTACATGCATATTCATAAAACAATATTTTACATTGATAATTTATTTACATAGACTTGATACAAACCGACTATTAAGATTTTTACAAAGTTGTATATATATATATATATATATATATATATATATATATATATATATATATTACATACTTTCCCAGGAATACAATACAAAAGTTATAATATTATCTATTCTACATCTCCTACCAGTACATGACTATACTGAATGCTTATCACCTGCAATAGATTAAACATTGAGAGGGATAAGCGGGTGACACTTAGTGAGTTCAATAACAGTTACAATATAACATTATGCAATATACATATCAATATAACAGAAGCAAAGAGGGACAAGGAACAAGAAAGGTAATGAGTATCATATGACAAGCTTTCCATATCAATAAATAATCTGATTCAAAGAGTTGTAATCAATGAGACATATCAATTTCAATACTTGATATACATCAATAAGACTTCAGCCCAAGTGGCGCAGAAAATAAAATTTCAGAATATTATTTTGCTAGAATACACAGGCTTTCAGCCCTATTTTAGCATTCTGCTAATGCCAAAGTCATGCTTATGTCATGTACTTCATGGCCAAAGGCTACATACCAATACCCAATTAATGCTTAAGTCATACACTTTGTGGTCAAAGGTATAGCTCTTTATCATAATAATATGGGAAAGCACATTAAACATATAACACATAACATACAATTGTCCCTATATTGAACTCACCGTGAAATAACTGGGAATTAAATGATAATTTGGGCAGCACTTTGGCTCTAAATATGACTTTCTGTGACGAAACCAGGGATTTTAGTTGAAAACCGGCCTTATTCGGGCAGAGTTTCGGCTTGAAAATATGATTTTCTCGGGAACTTCGGAGTGTTGGGACTTGCTTCGGGTGTCGGGGATGATATCGGGACTTCGGGGTTTAAAAATAGGCTAAAGAAGGGTTTTAGAGTGAGAGAAAGTAGGGTTTGTAAACAAAAACTCGGAGGTCTTCAGTTTCTATTTATAGTAGGAGGCTGATCCCTCGAACGCAGCGTGTTCCCGAATGCAGCACATTTCGGTGGGTGCGTGGCTTCGGACGTGTAAGATGCGAGATACGTGTCCACTTCATCCGAACGAGGGGCGTTCCTACGAACGCAGCGCGTTCCCTTCGGATAACCTTCGAAGTTTCTGCCCAGAACTTCAAAAATTAATATCTTTTGCATAGAAGCTCTGTTTTTATGTTCTTTATATCCACGCATAGGTGAGATTATACTCTACAACTTTCGTTTAGACTCTGTCGGCTAATTTTGACTTCATTTCTAATATTATATTTTTAACGGGCCAGGACAGGAAAAGTCCGTTAAAACTTCATAACTTCTTCATCTGAGGTCCGTTTCGTCTGTCTACTGCTATACCGACGAGTCCTTCGATTGTCGTTTAGGTTATGTCGGCTAAAAATCACTCGATCTTTATTTTGAGATTTTAGCTGTGTACTGCTATACCGAATATTAGAAAAATCATAACTTCCTTATACGAAGTCAGATTTTAACGTTCTTTTTATGATAGTTCTTGGATTAATGAATACAACGACTTTCATTTAGATCATAAACGCTAAAAAGTAGTTTATCAAAAACTCACTTTTTACGTCATATGGCGTCGTGCCGGTTCTGTTGCGGATCTTCGATTGGTCATAACTTCTTCGTTATAACTTGGATTTCGATGAGGTTTTCGCCTAAATGTTTCTAACGGAATTATCTAAAACTTTCAATAATAAAATTTTACTTATTTCAAATTTTATATTTTCGTTAAATTTCAATCTTTGACATTAGATTGGAATCTCATAAGACTTCCAAACATTCTGAATGATTCTAAACATAGTTTTACTTTAATTCAAGTAAAAACTATCTGTTAGAACTCAATACTCAAATTCATATATTATTTCATAATATTATTCATTATAAAACTCGATAACTGAATGTGGATGTTACAAATACCTCCTCCTTTTGAGGATTTCATCCCCGAAATTACAACGATTTAAACAAATGTGGATATTTCGTTCTTATCTTATTCTTATTTTCCCAAGTATAATTTGGGCCTCAATGGTGTTTCCACTTGACAAGCACCAACTCTACTTCTTTATTACGTAGACTAGTCGTTCTTTCGTTTACGATCTCTTCAGGCTCTTCTACATATGTTAACTTATTATCCAGTTTCACCTCGAATAATGGAACCGCTTCATCATATATGCTTAAACATTTACGCGGATAACTTACATGAAACACATGATGAATACCTGCCAAATCTTCGGGTAATTCCAAGCGGTATGCTTGCTTACCAATTCTCTGGATGATTTTGAAAGGACCAACAAATCTAGGACTTAGTTTTCCTTTCTTCCCAAATCTCATAATGCCTTTCCACGGGGATACCTTCAGCATTACGAAATCACCCACCTGGAATTCTATGGGTCATCTCCTCTTTTCTGCATAGGACTTCTATCGATCCTGGGCCGCTTTCATTCTTTCTCGTATAATTTGAATCTTGTCAGTGGTGTCTTGAATCATTTCAGGGCCTCCAAGGATTTTCTGTCCTATATCACGCCAACATAATTGAGTACGGAATCTACGTCCATATAGTGCTTCATATGGTGGCATTTTGATTGAAGCGTGGTAACTGTTATTATATGAAAATTCTACAAGAGGTAAATACTTATCCCAGTTACCACCGAACTCCAAGACGCATGCACGAAGCATATCTTCTACTGTTTGGATTGTTCTCTCCGTCTGACCATCTGTCTGGGGATGATAAGCTGTGCTGAGAGCGATCCGAGATCCTAATTCACGTTGCATACTCGCCCAGAAATGAGAAGTAAAGCGAGTATCACGATCAGAAATAATCTTTAGTGGCAAGCCATGTCTCGCAATGATTTCATCTAAGTATAATTGTGCATATTTTTCCATTGGGGCTGTTTCACGCATGGCGAGAAAATGGGCACTTTTAGTTAGTCGGTCGACAATTACCCAAATGCTATCATGCTGTCTAGCAGTCTTTGGAAATTTGGTAATAAAATCCATGGAAAACTCTTCCCATTTCCACACAGGAACACTAAGACTTTCTGGAATTCCATAAGGATTTTGGTGCTCTATTTTGACTTGTAAACATACTAAGCATTCATGTACGTATCTTCCAATGTCTCTCTTCAATCCAGGCCACCAATAATCAGCTCGTACATCATAGTACATTTTACTTGTACCAGGATGTATTGACAATTTTGACTTATGGGCTTCATCTAAAATATTCCGTCTTAATCCACAAATCTTTAGAATCGATAGTCGATTCTTGAATACCTTCAATCCTCGTGGATCATCAAGTAAAACATCAGCATAATGCACCATCCCTTCTTTTTTCACATTTTCTGGCTTTAAGGCCTCTACTTTCCATTTCTCTAGTTCATCAAGAAAAGTGGACTTTACTGTAGTGTGAGTAATAACATAACACACACAATTACAATAAACCTTCCTGCTAAGTGCATCGACAACTACATTGGCCTTTCCAGGATGATACAGGATTTCACAGTCATAGTCTTTGATCAGCTCCGTGGCTTGCTGTTGTCTCATATTCAAAGTTTGCTGACTGAATATATACTTGAGACTTTTGTGGTCGGTAAACAATTGGCATTTTGTACAAAAAAGATAATGTCTCCAAAGTTTTAGGGCAAATACCAGTGCAGCGAGTTCGAGGTCATGGGTAGGATAATTCTTTTCATACTCTTTTAGTTGTCTTGAGGCATAGGCTATCACTTTACCACGCTGCATCAACACGCAACCTAGTACTAGCCTTGAAGCATCGCTATATACAGAAAAATCATTATCACCTTCTGGAAGTGATAAGATCGGAGCATGAGTCAAAAGATCTTTTAGAGTTGAGAAAGCTTTTTCTTGGGCTTCACCCCATTCGAACTTTACTTCCTTTTGTGTAAGACTCTTGAGAGGTACGGCTATATGCGAAAAATCTTTAATGAATCTCCAATAATAACCCGCGAGACCCAAGAAACTACGAATTTCAGAAGCATTACGAGGCGCTCCCTAATTCTAAATGGCT
The DNA here is from genome assembly GCF_052849685.1 of Lactuca virosa. Taxonomy (NCBI): domain Eukaryota; kingdom Viridiplantae; phylum Streptophyta; class Magnoliopsida; order Asterales; family Asteraceae; genus Lactuca; species Lactuca virosa. The sequence continues at coordinate 479,944,203 of NC_136429.1, forward strand.
TCGATTTTGGTAGGATCTATGGATATACCATCACCAGAAATCACATGACCGAGAAATTGAACTTGTCGAAGCCAAAATTCTCACTTCGAGAATTTAGCATATAGTTTCTCCTTTCGAAGAAGTTCTAATATTTCACGAATATGAATGGCGTGATCAGATTCAGACTTGGAATAGATTAGAATATAATCAATGAATACGATGATAGATTTATCGAGCATTGGATGGCATACCCGATTCATCATATCCATGAATACAGCAGGAGCATTTGTCAGACCGAATGGCATGACAAGGAATACGAAATGCCCATAACGAGTACGAAAAGCAATTTTCGGTACATCATGCTCGTGTACTTTCAACTGATGATAGCCAGATCTCAAATCAATCTTCGAGAAATAGCTAACACCCTAAATTTGATCGAACAAATCATCAATTCGAGATAGTGGGTACTTGTTCTTGATAGTTACCTTATTTAGCTCACGGTAATCAATACACATTCGCATCGAACCGTCTTTCTTCATGACAAACAATACCGGAGCACCCCAAGGATAGGTACTCAGTCGAATAAAGCCTTTGCCAAGTAATTCCTGCAGTTGGATCATCAATTCCTTCATCTCAGCTTGCGTAAGACGATAAAGAGTCTTTGCAATCGGAGCAGCACCAGGCACACGACCAATTTGGAATTCTACTTGTCTGTTCGGAGGAAGTCCAGGAAAATCATCGGGGAAAACATCAGGATATTCATTAACAACAGGAACGTCATTTACAGTTTTCTTCTCCTCTTTTGAGATATCAACGGTGTAGGCTAGATAGATAGGGCACCCCTTCGATATAAATTTACGAGCTTTTAGGAAATAGATGATTTTTAAGATTTTGAGTCTTTCTTCACCGTAGACATAAATACGATCTTCCCCATCAATAGGAATGCGTACTATCTTTTCATAACACAAGAGTTCTGCGTGGTTCTTTGACAACCAATCCATGCCGAGAATAATATCAAAGTTGGGCAAGGAGATAGGAATAAGATTAGCAAGAAAATTATAGCCTTCAATTTCTACGACACAATTCCTATAGATTTTATCAGCATGTAATGATATACTTCCCACAGTATCTACGTGAAATGGTTGTGCGAGTGCATATCAAGAAATTTGAAAAGAATGCGCAAATTCATGAGATACAAAAGAATCTGAGGCACCAGAATCAAATAAGATGTGAGCGGGTCTAGAGTTGACAAGAAATGTACCCGTCACAACATTCGGGTCCTCGCGTGCCTCCTCTGTGGTAATCTGGAATGCAAGGCCCTTTGATTTTGGCACCTCCTCCTTTTTAGTTGGAGTACTCCTTGGTTGTTGAACATGAGCTTGACTTCTCGCCGGTTGTTGAACAGAAGCTTGACTCCCCGCCACCTGACTGGTAAGAGTAGGACAGAAGCGCTTCCTGTGGCCAGTAATACCACAAGCAAAACATGTAACATCCTTCATTAGGCAATCAGGCTTCTTGTGGCCTATTTCTCCACATCCAAAAAAGACTACTGATGCTTTTTCTAGTCTGCATTTTCCCGGATGATTCTTTCCACAATTTCGACACAATGGCGACTGTAGAGAAAAAGATTGTGACCTACCACGGCCATGAGAGGTATTATGAGATTGCACTTGCTTGCTAGGTTCAGTTTGAACGGATTGAGCCGGTGGAATAGAGGAAACAGGAACAATTCGATCGATACGTGGATGTTTTGAAACAGAAAGAGTGGCACCACGTATTTCTAAGTCATGCTCTCGCTTTCAAGCATACTCAACAGCTTTTTCAAATGATAGAAGATCCCGATTGCTCACAGATCCCGATTGCTCACAAAATCGTGGATTTCATATCGTAATCCTTCTATGAATAACTGAATTTTATCATCTTCAGTTGGAATATACTTTGTAGCAAACCATGCCTTTTGATTGTATTGCGTTTCATATTCATTCATGGTCATCCCTCCTTGTTTAAGTTCAAGAAACTCTTTCTCCAATCTTCTTCTCATATCTATAGGACAATACTTTTCTAGTAAGCAAGTTTTGAACATTCCCCAAGATAAATTCTCCTGATCATACTCTTTAAGAGCTTCAAATGTTGCCTCCTACCAGACCAAGGCTTCTCCGGTGAACATTGCGGAAGCATAATTGACCTTGTCTTCATTATCCACATGAGAAATACGAAATACTTTCTCTGTGTTCTGAATTCAAGTCAAGAGAACTATGGGATTAAGGACATCTAAAAACTCCGTAGCACCACTACTCTTGAAATCTTTGAACGAGGGACGCTTCACCTCCCCTTTTGAAGGTTCTCCAGTGGCTTTCTCTTTGCCTTTATCATTATTCTTCTTGTGTTCTTCGAGAGTCTTCCGAATAATACCAGTAAGTTTACCCAAGATTCACTCCTCACGAGGGGATACTAGAGTGTCTCCTTCATCAGGACGAGGATCTCCACCCACCTCTAGCGTATGGCTACTCACCTGTTCAGCCATTGCACTGAAATTTGGAGTAATATAATATTTTTAGAATATTATGATTTATTATTACCTAATACTTTACTTAATTCTTTCCTATGGTTTGTATCCATATACTTATAATGAATATGTTCATATATTGAACTTCCAACAGTTTAAGTCTAAATACCAATATGTGGTATTTAGTTCACTTAAAAATACTGCACGGATACCATGATTGAAAGAACCCCTTTCTAAACTTTCTTATTTCTAAAAGACCCAAAATTTCATACTTCACAATTTTATTACTCCAAAACATGCTACATGCATATATTCATAAAACAATATTTTACATTGATAGTTTATTTACATAGACAGGATACAAACCGACTATTAAGATTTTTACAAAGTTATATACATATATATATATATATATATATATATATATATATATATATATTACATACTTTCCCAGGAATACAATACAAAAGTTATAATATTATCTATTCTACATGTCCTACCAGTACATGACTATATTGGATGCTTATCACCTGCAATAGATTAAACATTGAGAGGGATAAGCGCGTGACGCTTAGTGAGTTCAATAACAGTTACAATATAACATTATGCCATATACATATCAATATGCCAGAAGCAAAGAGGGACAAGGAACAAGAAAGGTAAATGAGTATCATATGACAGGCTTTCCATATCAATGAATTATCCGATTCAAAGATTTGTAATCAATGAGACATAACAATTTCAATACTTGATATACATCAATCAGACTTCAGCCCAAGTGGCGCAGAAAATAAAATTTCAGAATATCATTTTGCTAGAATACACAGGCTTTCAAAACTATCTTAGCATTCTGCTAATGACAAAGTGATGCTTATGTCGTACACTTCATGGCCAAAAGCTACATACCAGTACCCAAGTGATGCTTATGTCATACACTTCGTGGTCAAAGGTATAGCTCATTATCATAATAACATGGGAAAGCACATTGAACATATAACACTTAACCTACAATTGTCCCTATATTGAACTCACCGTGAAATAACCGAGAATTAAATGGTAATATGGGTAACACTTTGGCTCTAAATATGACTTTTTGTGACGAAACCAGGGATTTTAGTTGAAAACCGGCCTTAATCGGGCAGAGTTTCGGCTTGAAAATATGATTTTCTCGGGAACTTCGGAGCGTTGAGACTTGCTTCCGGTGTCGGGGATGATACCAGGACTTCGGGGGTTAAAAATAGGCTAAAGAAGGGTTTTAGAGTGATAGAAAGTAGGGTGTGTTAACAAAAACCCGTAGGTCTTCGATTTCTATTTATAGTATGAGGCTGATCCCTCGAACGCAGCGCGTTCATACGAACGCAACGCGTTCCCGTGGGTGCATGGCTTCGGACGTGTCAAGATGCGAGATATGTGTCCACTTCATGCGAACACGGGGCGTTCCTCCGAACGCAACGCGTTCCCTTCGGATAAGCTTCGAAGTTTGTGCCCAGAATTTCAAAAATGCATATCTTTTGCATACGAGCTCCGTTTTCGAGAAATTGGAAATGGTACCGTTTCTGTCCCACGCTCATCCTTACACATGAATTATGACTAGTTTTGTTCTCTTTAATTATTATTTCCTAGAAACAAATATTCTCTTTATGTTGGTAAAATATTATTTTCATAAAATAATAATTTTCCAACTAATTAATATATATATATATATATATATATATATATATATATATATATATATATATATGATCAAATTCTTATAAATAATATATTAACGTCAATTTGTTGTTAGTGTTACCCTTTAGGATCATATATTATCTAGCAATATCATCATATAATGTTTCTTGAACATAAAGATCTTTCATAGCAAAAATTTACTAAATGTCAATGCATTATTTTGTCAATAAAACAATTTACTTTTGTTGGTGAAATTATATTTGCTGAATATGGATAGTTAGGTAACACATTTCTATGCGCCGTTAGATGAGCTAAAACTTAAGTCTGTTACCTTTTTTCCTTCATTTGTGTGGATAGTTTATAAGTTAGTCTTCTTGTTTCTCTGGTTAACATTTCTCATTCTACAGTTCACACTCAAGTTCTGCAATTCAATATTTTGAATATCCATTTGTTAAAGGACCTATCAATATCTGTTGGAAGCCACTATAAAGCTAAAACCTTTTAAAAATCCACCTCTTTCCTTCCCAAATACTAATGTTAGGGCATTTGTATCCAAATCAAGGTTCAGGCCTCCATCCTTGATATGTGTTTCACTGTAGCCATGTACATAGAAAAATGTAAAAATAATACGGTGAGATGTTTTCTTAACAAAGTAAACATCATATGTAACGCCCGTGTTTCTAGGCTAGGCATTAATACTGACGTAATAGTCTAGGATAACCTTTGTAACTCATTTTGAAGAAATGAAAAGGAATTATGTGATTATTATGTGAATTAAGTGTTTTATGCTTAATTATTAGGATTTAATTAATTAAGAATAAAAATTAGCGTCGAAAATAAATATTAGATAAAGCCGATATCTATTAAGAAAGTTGTAGTGGTCGTGACAAGGATTCCAGATATATAAAGAATACCGAAATCCAAGTTATCACGAAGAAGTTATGACCTGTCGAAGTTCCGCGACAAAACCGACACGGTGCCGAATGACGTAAAAAGTGAGTTTTTGATAAACTACTTTTTAGCCTTAGTGATCTATTTGAAATTCGTAGTGTTCGTTAAACCGAGACTATGCATAAAAAGAACGCCCAAATTTGTCTTCGTATGGGGAAGTTATGATTTTTCTAATTTTCAGCTTAGCAGTAGACAGCTAAAAACTCGAATTTTAGATCGAGTGATTTTTAGCCGACACAACCTAAACGTGAATCGAAGGTCTCGTAAATAGTAGTACAACGGTAAAACGACAGACGAAAACGGACGTCGGATGAATAAGTTATGAATTTTTAACGGATTTCTTGTCCCGATCTGTTAAAAATAATAATATTAAAATTAAAGTCAAAATTAGCCGACGAAGTCTAAACGAAAGTTGTAGAGTGTAATTTTACCTACACGTGCATATAAAGAACGTCTAAAACGGAGCCCGTATGCGAAAGTTATGGATTTTAGAAGTATTGACACAAAAATAAAGAAAAATCCCAAAATCCGAGGAATTTCGCATGGTCAGACGTCGGCCACGTCACCCTCGCTCGGAAGCTGCCCCGTGTCTGCCCCGTGTTCCGATCTGATGAGTCATCCGAGCAGCTGGCAGCGCATATCGCACTCCCTCGCATCCGAAGCGCTAGTCCAACCGCGGAGCGACGCGTGCCCTCCTTGCGTGTCCGAGCTTCGCAGACGCGCCACCTCTCCACCCCTCGGACCCTAGACCTCGGTCCAATCAGAAGCTACCACCTGGAGCCTCACATGCGAGCCGCATGTTCCCTTATCTTCCCCCTCGGTCCGAAACCTCCCCCAATAAATAGAAGGGTGCGAGACCTCTCGGGGATAATTTAGAAAATTCTCATTTTACACCCCTAAACCCATATTTCTTCCATTCCAACTTCCCCCAAAGCCCCGGTATTATACCAAACACCCAAAATACGTTCCGAAGTACCCGAAGACCCGAAAAAATTTATCTTTTTGGTTTTGAAGCCCAACCCTCGCAGAGCCCGGTTTCTTAATAAAACTCTCGGTTTTATTAGAAACGATCGTTTTAGGAAACGAAGTGCTGCCCGATTATCATTAAATCAAGTGAGTGTGTAGTCACTTTCACCTTACACATAGATATGAAGTATTTTATTTAAAATACGTGTTATGTGTAATTATATTAATTGTTTATTTGAGGTGACTGTTTAATAGATATTTTATACAAGTTTTAAACTGTATATGTATTTTATCTACAAATATGTTGGGTAAAACATGGGTAGACGAAATAGTCGATGTGTGTTAAAATGATGAGAGGCCTCAACGTTGTTGTTGTTTTTGTTGTTGCAGTCGTCTAGCGAAGTATAGATGACGACCACAGACCTTTCTAGACAGTCCAGTAGAACACTAGCAGGTTCGCAACTTGTAGGTGTTAGTGAACTATATGTTCATTGGCGTACTCCATCCCCCTCATGGTTGCCTTTAGGACATGTATGGATGAGGAGTCCCCTTAGCAGTAGTGTCCATCCCGATGATATTCCTTAGGCTAGGTCCCTTGTGATAGGTGTTCCGGGACGTAAAGTGAGGATAACGGGAATGTGTAATCAGGGTTATTGTTGATTGATGAATCTAATAGATTTATTATTATTGTGGGTTGAAAACCCTATATGCTCACCAGGCTCCCAAGCCTGATCCACTCAACTTTTATTATTACATGTAGTGGACCCCGAGCATAGTCAGATGATAATGAGAGATTTTTGGATTATAGGCCAGTAGTTGTAAATAACTGTTGCAAGGCTTATAATGTCTTGTTTATGCTTTTGATCTGTATCGGAACATGACATCCCGAGGTTTTGATATAAAATGAAAATATATGTTTGTTTAAGAAAGGTTTTGATAAAATTTTATCATGTTTTGTTTTGGGGATGAATTTCGCAACATCTTTTAAAAAGATTACTCTGATTTTATTTTAAAAGCATAAATTAAATCGGTCTTTTCTGGCCGAGAAATTAGGGGATGTCACAGTTGATATCAGAGCATTAGTGTAAGCAAACTAGGAGTTTGTAGGATTTCTAGACTTAAACTTAGAATGCTAAGTGATGATTGTGAGATGAGTGTCTACCATATTTTAGACACGAGCACTAGTTTAGTTTAGGAAAGATGCCTAAAATGCTTTTATGTGCTAAATGCTATATGTTTGCCATATATGACATTATTTTTTCGGATCTGTGGTCTGTTGCCGACCGGATCTGGAAAACCTTATATGTGTAGGATTCTAAGCGTATGATTATGATATTAGAACTAACATGTAAACGTTTCAGAGTGATAAGAAGAATTTAAATATCCATCAAGGATAAAGACCTAAATTCGCCTTATTCGGTGTATAGATTTTAATGGAAAGAACACGAAGTGGAGCTGGAAATGCAAATAGAAACCAGCAACCTCAACCCCAAGTGGTGGAACAGGTGCCTATAGCAGGAGCTGCACCAGAACCCATCACCATGGCTGGAGTACGAGCCATGATTCAGTCAATGATGGCTGAACAAAGGGAGGAAATGAGGCAAATATTGTTAAACAACAGGAATGAACCTTCAATTCCTGTTGAACAACCTGAATTAAATGATGATTAACCTGAAGAAGGAAACAACAGTAGATCTGTTGGTCATAGTGAACCGCTTATGGTTGGGAGAAATAACCACGAGGATAAAGTGGAGAGAAATGGATGCAAGTATAAAGACTTTATGACTTGCAAGCCATCAACCTTCACTGGAAAGGAAGATCTCGCAGAGTAATGGATTGGATCTCGAAAATGGAATTGGCTTTCATGACATGTTGTTGCCAAGGCAAGTTACAAACCACATTTGCAGTGCGTCAGTTCAGAGGTAGTGCTGCTCGTTGGTGGAACACTCTGGGGAAAACACTAAGCCCTAATGAGCCACTGCAACTGACTTGGGCAGAGTTCTTGGTGCACTTCAAGCGCAAGTACTGCTCGGCCCAAAATGTGCTTGAGCTAGAAAACCAATTTCTGACATTTAAGAAGGGAAGTATGACTGTTGATGAATACACAAATAGCTTCACAGTCAAAATGGAGTTTTCTTTGCGTATCGTCCCAGATGAGCTGACAAAAATTAACAGATACGCAAAGGGACTTCCATGGGAGTATGCAGTGCCAGTACGTCAAGCACTTACTTTGGAGGCAGCTATCTGGGCTGCCAAGTATGTTGAAGATATGATTAAGGGGAGAGTCGCCGGTAAGGTTGAAGTTGGCGAAAAGAGAAAGTTTGAAGGAACTTCAGGTTCCAATAAAAAGAACAAATTCTTGAAGACTGGTTCGAGGAAATTTGGAGGAGGAGCTGAAGCCAAGTAGTGTGACAAGTGTAAGAAGAAACATGCTGGGAAATGCAGCGAGGAAGTCACTTGTTACAAATGTGGAAAGCATGGGCATTATGCCAATGAATGCACCTTCAATAAGAACGTCTGTTTTGGGTGCAATGAAAAAGGGCATATTTTGAAGGATTGCCCGAAAAAGAAGGATGCAGCAAAGTCCAATCTTCCACCAAAGCCGAAGGTGAGAGCCTTTCAGATGACATTTGAAGCTGCGAAAGAAGAAGCCGATGTCGCTTCAGGTACCTTTCTCGTAAACGAATTGCCTGCCCAAATTTTGTTTGATTCTGGAGCCAATTACTCCTTTATTTCGCATGAATTTGGTAGAAAACTAGCTTTGCCTGTAGATAGACTAGTTAATGCTTTAATAGTCGAGGTTGCTAGTGGCAAGTTTATACCTGTTAGCCATCGTATGAAAAACATCCTCATTGTCTTGAATGGGAATAAGTTCCACGAGGAATTATTACCTATCCAGTTAAATGGTTTCGACATAGTTTTAGGAATGGATTGGCTTAGCTCCAATGATGCCGAAATATTGTGTAGAAAGAAGATAGTAAAAGTAAAACCGCCAGGGAAAGAGTCGTTTATGGTGTATGGAGACAAACGGAGAGTAAACTCTGGAATCATTTCGCTAATGAAAGCCAGAAAGTGTTTGGCCAAGGGATGTACATCATATCTAGCATTTGTGATCGATGCTAAGAAGGAAAAGAAGGAGGTGCAGAATATTTCAGTGGTGTGTGACTATCCGGAAGTCTTTCCCGAAGATCTTCCCGGATTACCCCCTGATCGACAAGTAGAATTCCCTATCGACTTGTTACCAGGAACGACGCCAATAGCAAAAGCACCGTATCGATTAGCACCAACAGAGATGAAAGAGCTTATGACACAACTTCAGGAGTTATTGGACAAAGGTTTTATTCGACCTAGTTCATCACCCTGGGGAGCCCTGATGTTATTTGTAAAGAAAAAGGACGGGAGCATGAGAATGTGCATCGATTGTAGAGAGCTGAATAAAGCGACAATAAAGAACAAGTACCAGTTGCCGAGGATTGATGACCTGTTCGATCAGTTGCAAGGTTCGAGCTATTTTTCGAAGATCGATCTTAGGTCAGGTTATCAACAACTAAAGGTAAGAGAGCAGGATATTGAGAAGACTGCGTTCAGAACAAAATATGGATACTATGAGTTCTTGGTTATGTCGTTCGGACTAACCAATGCACCAGCGGCTTTCATGGATTTGATGAACAGGGTTTGTAAACCATACCTTGATAAATCTGTGATAGTGTTCATAGATGATATTTTGATTTATTCAAAAAGCAAGCAGGAGCATGACAAGCATTTGCGTGAAGTGCTAGAAGTTCTGAAAAAGGAGAAGTTGTATGCAAAGTTCTCCAAATGTGAATTTTGGATTCAAGAAGTCCAATTTTTAGGTCATGTGGTTAACCAAGAAGGGATAATGGTTGACCCTGCGAAGATTGAAGCTGTGATGAAGTGGGAACAACCGAAAAGTCCTACAGAGAGCCAAAGCTTTTTAGGATTAGCCGGATATTACCGAAGGTTTATCCAAGGATTTTCTTCGATCGCTACTACATTAACAGGTTTGACCCACAAAGGAGCTACTTATACTTGGAATGAGAAGCATAAGGAAGCTTTCGAGAAGTTAAAGAAGAAATTGTGTGAAGCACCGATTCTTTCCTTGCCTGAAGGAGTTGATGACTTCGCAGTTTATAGTAATGCATCTGGAGTTGGGCTAGGTTGTGTTCTGACCCAAAGGGATAAAGTGATAGTTTTTGCATCGAGGCAATTGAAAGAGCATGAAAAGAACTACCCAACTCATGATCTGGAGTTGGCAGCGGTAGTATTCGCCTTAAAGATATGGAGGCACTATCTTTATGGCACTAAATGCAAACTTTTCACTGATCATAAGAGTCTTCAATATCTCTTTAATCAGAAGGAATTGAACATGAGGCAACGACGTTGGCTAGAGTTACTCAAGGACTACGACTGTGAGATACTTTACCACCCTGGTAAAGCAAATGTTGTTGCTGATGCTCTCAGTCGGAAGGTAAATCTTGAAAAGAAAAGGCCAAGAGCGTTGAGAATTGAAGTTGTCTCGACAATTGTGGAAAGTATAAAGAAAGCTCAAGAGGAACCTTTAGAGAAAAATAACTGAAAGGAAGAACGTTTGGGCAAAACGTAGTGTTTGATACAAACGGTCAAGGACTGAAGGTATTCCAAGATAGGATTTGGGTACCTAAGAGAGGAGGAATAAGAGATCTTCTGATGGAAGAAGCTCACAAGACCATGTACTCGATTCATCCTGGTAGCACAAAAATGGATACGGATCTAAAACCCTATTACTGGTGGCCGACGATGAAGCTCGATGTTGCTAAGTATGTGGCCGAGTGTGTAACATGTGCTAGGGTTAAGGCACAACATCAGAAACCGTATGTGAGTTTAGAACCTTTGCCTGTACCCATGGGTAAATGGGAAGACATCACCATGGATTTTGTGACTAAACTGCCCAGAACAAAGAACAGTCACGACATGATTTGGGTGGTCGTTGCTCGCTTCACTAAGAGTGCGCATTTCATAGCAGCCAACGAGAAATGGTCTATGGATAAGCTTGCAAATTCTTACGTGAAGGAAATTGTGAGGCTTCACGGTGTTCCGTTAATGATTGTATCAGATCGTGACAGCCGTTTTACCTCAAGGTTTTGGAGGAGTCTACAAGAGGAATTGGGTACCAAGTTGTGTTTGAGTACAACTTACCATCCGCAAACTGATGGTCAGAGCGAATGAACAATTCAAACGTTGGAGGATATGCTGAGAGCATGTACCCTGGAATTCCAAGGTAACTGGGATGAACACTTACCTCTAGTAGAATTTTCCTATAATAATAGTTTCCACTCAAGCATCAAGATGGCACCTTACCAAGCTTTGTATGGAGAAAAGTGTCGAATGCCGTCATGTTGGCTGGAAGCTGGGGAAAAGCAGTTTATGGGACCTGAAATAGTCCATCAGACTGCTGAAAAGTTGAAAGTGATTAGGGAAAGGATGTTAGCTGCTCAAGATCGTCAAAAGAGCTATGCTGACAAGAAAAGACAACCGATATCATTCGAAGTTGGAGATTCGGTTTTACTTAAAGTCTCACCGTGGGAGGGACTTATAAGATTTGGTAAGAGGGGAAAATTGAGTCCAAGGTTTATTGGACCGTTTAAAGTTCTTCAGAGGATCGGGAATCAAGCTTATAAGCTAAAATTACCAGAATAACTAGAGGGTATTCATAACACCTTTCATGTGTGTTATTTGAGAAAGTTCATGGGAGATGTGCCCGACATAATTCCAATTTCTGAATTAAGGTTGGTTGAAAACAAGAGGTTAATTGAAGAACCAGAGGCAATCGTTGACCGTATGACTAAGAAGTTGCGACGCAAAATGGTTGATTTAGTGCTTGTGCGTTGGAAACATACGAATGGGCCAAATCTCACCTGGGAAACGGAGAGTGACATGATGAGTCGCTACCCGCATTTGTTTGCTGATGTGTGATTTCGGGGACGAAATCATCATAAGGGGGAGAGAATTGTAACGCCCGTGTTTCTAGGCTAGGCATTAATATTGACGTAATAGTCTAGGTTAACCTTTGTAACTCATTTTGAAGAAATGAAAAGGAATTATGTGATTATTATGTGAATTATGTGTTTTATGCTTAATTATTAGGATTTAATTAATTAAGAATAAAAATGAGCGTCGAAAATAAATATTAGATAAAGCCGATATCTATTAAGAAAGTTGTAGTGGTCGTGACAAGGATTCCTGATATATAAAGAATACAGAAATCCGAGTTATAACGAAGAAGTTATGACCTGTCGAAGTTCCGCGACAAAACCGACACGGTGCCGAATGACGTAAAAAGTGAGTTTTTGATAAACTACTTTTTAGCCTTAGTGATCTAAATGAAAGTCGTAGTGTACGTTAAACTGAGAGTATGCATAAAAAGAACGCCCAAATCTGACTTCGTATGGGGAGGTTATGATTTTTCTATGTTTCAGCTTAGCAGTAGACAGTTAAAAACTCGAATTTTAGATCGAGTGATTTTTAGCCGACACAACCTAAACGAGAATCGAAGGTCTCGTAAATAGTAGTACAACGGTAAAAACACAGACGAAAACGGACGTTGGATGAAAAAGTTATGAATTTTTAACGGATTTCCTGTCCCGGTCTGTTAAAAATAATAATATTAAAATTAACGTCAAAATTAGCTGACTAAGTCTAAGCGAAAGTTGTAGAGCGTAATTTTGCCTACGCGTGCATATAAAGAACGTAAAAAACGGAGCCTGTATGCGAAAGTTATGGATTTTAGAAGTTTTGGCACAAAAATCAAGAAAAATCCCAAAATCCGAGGAATTTCGCATGGTCAGACTTCGGCCATGTCACCCTCGCTCGGAAGCTGCCCCGTGTCCGCCCCGTGTTCCGATCTGATGAGTCATCCAAGCAGATGGCAGCGCGTGTCGCACTCCCTCGCATCCGAAGCGCTGGTTCAACCGCGGAGCGACGCGTGCCCTCCTTGCGTGTCCGAGCTTCGCAGGCACGCCACCTCTCCACCCCTCGGACCCTAGACCTCGGTCCAATCAGAAGCCACCACCTGGAGCCTCGCATGCGAGCCGCGTGTTCCCTTATCTTCCCCCTCGGTCCGAAGCCTCCCCCTATAAATAGAAGGGTGCGAGACCTCCCGGGGATAATTTAGAAAATTGTCATTTTACACCCCTAAACTCATATTTCTTCCATTCCAACTTCCCCTAATGCCCCAGTATTATACCAAACACCCAAAATACGTTCCGAAGTACCCGAAGACCCGGAAAAATTTATCTTTTCGGTTTTGAAGCCCAACCCTTGCAGAGCCCGGTTTCTTAATAAAACTCCCGGTTTTGTTAGAAACAATCGTTTTAGGAAACGAAGTGTTGCCTGATTATCATTAAATCAAGTGAGTGTGTAGTCACTTTAACCTTACACATAGATATGAAGTATTTTCTTTAAAATACGTGCTATGTGTAATTATATTAATTGTTTATTTGAGGTGACTGTTGAATACATGTTTTATACAAGTTTCAAACTGTATATGTATTTTATCTACAAATATGTTGGGTAAAACATGGGTAGACGAAATATTCGATGTGTTTTAAAATGATGAGAGGCCTCGATGTTGTTGTTGTTGTTGTAGTCGTCTAGCGGAGTATAGATGACGACCACGAACCTTTCTAGACAGTCCAGTGGAACACTAGCAGGTTCTCAACTTGTAGGTGTTGGTGAACTATATGTTCATTGGCGTAATCCATCCCCCTCATGGTTTCCTTTAGGACATGTATGGCTGAGGAGTCCCCTTAGCAGTAGTGTCCATCCCGATGATATTCCTTAGGCTACGTCCCTTGTGATAGGTGTTTAGGGACGCAAAGTGGGGATAACGGGAATGGATAATCAGGGTTATTGTTGATTGATGAATCTAATAGATTTATTATTATTGTGGGTTGAAAACCCTATATGCTCACCAGGCTCCCAAGCCTGACCCACTCAACTTTTATTATTAAAGGTAGTGGACCCCGAGCATAGTCGGATGATGATGAGAGATTTTTGGATTATAGGCCAGTAGTTGTAAATAACTGTTGTAAGGCTTTTAATGTCTTGTTTATGCTTTAGATCTGTATCGGAACATGACATCCTGAGGTTTTGATATAAAATGAAAATATATGTTTCTTTAAGAAAGGTTTTGATAAAATTTTATCATGTTTTGTTTTGGGGACGAATTCCGCAACATCTTTTAAAAAGATTACTCTGATTTTATTTTAAAAGCATAAATTAAATCGGTCTTTTCTGGCCGAGAAATTAGGGGATGTCACATCATATCATATCATACTACACTATAAAGAAGACATTTTTCCCATCACCATATGCATTTGAAAGCTCACGACCTTTCTATTTCAAAGTTAATATAATTAATCTATAAATTTAAAATGTGTTATTAAATGCAAACTATTATCTTATTATTTTTATATATTTAAAATCATTATTATAATACACTTATTTGTTAATTTAAATAGTATCATAAATCCAAAACATAAATCAAAATCTATATATATTTATAATAAAGGAGACCATTCGAATGAATGTGCTTGAAGATATGCCATATCCTTGGATCATATTCATTTGAAACCTACATAACTCTTTACTTTCACCTAATTAATAACAATCACTCAAGAGTTTTTCTAACTTATGACAGTTTATGGTACTAATGACACTAAGTGATTAATAGTGAGATATATAGGTCATAATTGTAGAATATGCTGGTAGAGTTTTTAGAATTATGGGTGATAGATTAAGGGCTTCAAACGAAAAGATTTGTAACATCCCAAAAATCATGACAAAATTTTCATTTATAAAACAATCACAAAATCCATAATTCACACAAAACATATTTCCAAAACCATAAGTATAAATTAGAGTATCCAAAAATCATAAGTCAAATAAATATCCAAGATGATGTGCATAATCACGCCTCTGCCTTGCCCCTATCCTCTGATGTACCTAAAACCGTAAAATCAAACTGTATGCCAAAGCTAAGTGAGTTCCCCCAAAATACCACCTCAAAAACATATAACATCATGCATACTGGGTCCACAGCCATCATAATGGATTACCCCTGAGCCCACAACATAAGTCTGGATTGCCCTCCTAGGCCACAACTCACTTTGTCCATCAGTTTGAGGATGATAAGCAGTGTTGAAATGCAGTCTAGTACCCAGCTCCCCATGAAATTTCTGCCAAAACCGGGAAGAGAACTATACATCACAATAAGATACAATAGAGACTAGTACACTGTGTCGAGCGACAATCTCGTGCATATAAACGTCGGCCAATTTCTTGTCCAAAGAACTCCCCTGAATAGAGAGAAAATTGGGAATCTTGGTCAAGTGGTCCACGATAACCCAAATCGAATAAAATCCTTTGGCCGTCCTCGGCAGCTTGGTGATGAAATCCATAATGATGTGTTCCCATTTCAACATGGGAACCTCCAAGGGTTGCAACTTTCCATGTAGTCTATAGTGCTCAGCCTTGACCATCCGGCAAGTCAAACATCTCTCCACATACCATGCAATCTCTCACTTCATACATGGCCACCAATAGCTAAGTCTCAAGTCTTGATACATCATTGTGCCTCCAGGGTGAACCGAGAACCTAGACTTATGAGCCTCCTCCAATACTATCTGTCGGACCCCGCCAGAAGATGGCACCGATACTCGTCCGCACCGGGTCAAAAGTCTGTGACTGTTAGTAGAAAACCTGCCAATCTTAACTCTGATCCTCTCATGCTTCCAATTTTCCTTCTTGACTCCCTCAGCCTGAGCCTCCCTGGTCAAATCTAGAAGTAGGGATTCATTGGTCATCCTCAAACAGTGCTCTCAGGCAGGAGCACTAGCCGTTTTAGGGTTCAAAGCGTCAGCGAACAGTGCTCTCAGGCAGGAGCACTATCCGTCTTACGGCTCAAAGCGTCAGTAACCATATCGGCTTTCCCTGGATGATAGAGAATATCACAATCATAATCCTTGACCACGTCAAGCTATCTATGTTGTCTCATGTTCAGATTCGGCTGATCCATCAGATATCTCAAACTCTTGTAATCCGTGTATGTGGTACATCAAAAACCATAAGGATAATATCGCCAAATCTTGAGGGCGAAAACCACACCCCCCAACTCTTAATCATGTGTCGGAAAATTGGCCTCATGAGACTTCAACTGCCTGGATGCATATGCTATGAATCTGCCCCACTACATAAGTACCGCCCCTAAAACTGTGATTGATGCATCACAAAATACTACAAATGTTGGATATAGTTTCTAAGTCCATAACTATATCTGGTATGTACTTGACCCGACCCGGCATGGTCCATTTGGGTTGCATGGCATTGCAATACTTGGATTGACCAAATTGAGAGAAAGGACACTTAAGGTTTATTAGTATATTATTTAATTAGTATTGATCAAAGAATTAATTTGGAATTAATTAAGTGATCAAAAAGAGACTAATTAAGTATATGGGGTTGATTGTGTAAATCATCTATTCTTGTATAGTGGGCTAATGATCCATGGTTTGTATGGATTGGGTTAAAATCCATAAGGTGCTCCATGGATAGTCCATGGAGGTTACCAACCCATGGATCATGGAATATGGAAAGCCATGACAATTAGGGTTTACATGGTGTAACCCTACTTGTGTCACAAATATATAAAGCCCCCTAGTCTAGCAAAATCGGTACTACTACTTGTACAAGAGAGGGAATCCAATTTTGAGGTTTAGTGAAACTTCTCTCAAGCTTATTCCAAGTGTTGTTGTGTTGTGTGAGACATTTGAGGCATCACACTTGAGGTGCTAGGCTCACAAGGTTCTCAAGGAATCCAAACTACAAAAGGTATGTTCTTCTTCTAGCATTTATGTTTAAAAGTTCCCGATGCCATGCTAGATAGGTTAAGAGCCTTGGAAAATCAAATTTGCATGTATCATAGTAAAACATAGATCCAAGGTTTCTAGGGTTTCATGTACACCATAGGAGTGTTAGAATGCTCAAAACCCTTCAGTGGTATCAGAGCCTAGGCTTGTTTAGTTGATACTTGATGCAAACTTGTTAGAAAAACTCACTTTTCTACATTTTGCAGCATGAACTCGCCGAGTCCATGGGGGGACTCGACGAGTCCATGAGTAAATTCATCCTACTCGTCGAGTAGGTTCGTGCACTCAACGAGTAGGAGCCCCTGAATGCATATTTTTGAGTTTTGCTGCTGGAAATGGACTAGAAACATTACCCTAAACTGTTTTGGTGTTATAAAACTTCTTTTAGATGGTGTAATGGTTATGAAAATCCAATTTCAATGGCTATTATCAAAATTTTAAGTTTTATATGGTTTATTTATGATTCTTGAAATTGTTGATATGCATGTTCATGAACTTATGCGTTTAGAAGATCATAGGAATTATTTGTAACTTGCTTGTTAGTTTAATTCCTGATAATTATGTGTTTTAATGGAATCCATAATTTGTCCTCAAGTTATGGATTACCAAAAGTCATTCTTTTAAAGTCCATTATTAAACACATAGGTTACATAAAATGAAAAGTCTCTCATTTTATTTAACTCATAAGTTATGAAAGATGAAAAGTTTTGAAAGTTACAAAACTTGCCCTCAAGTTTTGGAACATGTAAAATCACTTTATATACTTTAGTTAACCCCTAGAATTTTAAAAGTTCAAATTCAACCCTTATACTTTATAATATTATAAGTTAATAATATATATATATATATATATATATATATATATATATATATATATATATATATATATAAGAACAAGTTGTTTTTTACCGTTAGTAGTCCTCATTCACGAAGCCGGTCTATAAGGGGGGTATAAGGTCGTTGCCTATAAAATGGCAGCTTAATGTGTGTCCACTCTCACCCACCGCTTCCTTGACTGGTGGAGGGTCGTTAACCGGACGGGTAGGACAAGGACTTTAAATCTTCATTAAAAGTATGATGAAAAATAAATTAACTAAATGTTTTATAAATTCCCAATCTTAGTTACTTTAGGAAAATGTGAATAAGGTGCTAACCCATGAGATTAGACTTTGCACTTTGATTAAGTCGCTAGTGGAGCGTGTGTGGTTAACCGGCACACTAACCTGGACTTAACAAGGTAGGAAAAGGGTAACTTAATGTTTATCATAGTATCGATGGAGAGCGTGTGGTTAACCGACACATCGATTGAGGGGTAAATATTAAGGGTACCAAGTAATTTGCATGGTTACTTCACACCTTGTTTTGTGATCTTCGGCATCCCAGTCACAAAACCTGAAGGGCACACCTTCAAATATTTTATAGCTTTGATTACGACATCCCTCTTCTAAGTTTTAAAATATTGTGTTGGGTCCTAGCCTTAATATTACATTTGGGTGTCTTATTAAGGACTATCTTTATATCTAATCTAAACTTGACTTTCTTCTTTTCAGATGTCTTCCAACAATGCTTCTTCTGGCTCAAACCCTACTGGCTCCTTCTCTCTCATGAACCTTTGTGGGAGAAGCATCTTTGATGGATCCAACTTTATGGATTGGATCAGGAACATCAGGATGGTCACTCGGTATGAGGACAAGGAATATGTCCTCGACAAGGAGCTTAAGGAACTTGATGAGTCATCTGCTACTCCTGAGGAGATCGGTGAATATCAGGCACATGAGAGAGATGCCACTAAAGTGGCTTGTATCATGTTGGCCACAATGACAGCTGAGCTCCAAAAGTCATATGAGGACTACTATCCTTTTGGGATGCACCAGGATTTGATGGACCGCTACCATTAGAGTGCTCGTCAAGAGCGATATGAAATCATCTCTTCTATGATAACAACCAGGATGAAGGATGGTGAATCCATCACAGGCCACATGCAGAAAATGCAAAGTTATATGGACCGTTTGCTGAAACTGAATGTGAACTTCCCAGAGGAGTTGGCAATTGATATCATTTTGCACTCCCTACCTTCGTGTTATGATCAATTCCGCATGACATACCACATGAACAAGGAGGAAGTTACACTCAGCAAACTTCAAGGACTTCTGAAGATCGCAGAAAGTGGTCATAAAGGTAAGTCAGTTGTTACTACTCCTACTCCTACCGCGACCCCTGTCTTGGCAAACGGGCAAGGCAATGTAAAGAAGAGGAAGAGCCCTTCGAAGGGTACCAAGGGAAAGTCTCTTGATGGCTCCTCTTCAAATGGAACTAAGAAAGGTTTCGTCACTCCTTCTGCTAACCCTAAAGAGGCTGAATGCTTCTATTTCCATGAAAAGTGGCACTGGAAGCGAAACCGCCCAAAGTACCAACAAGATGTTAAGGATGGGAAGTAAAACCCAACCATGCAGGTATTTACACTACATTGTCTAATAACTCTCCCTATTCTTATCCTTGGGTCCTTGATACAGGTTGTGGTATTCACATATGTTGTGATTTGCAGGAACTAAGAAGAAGTGAGAATGTGGAGCATGGGAATATAAACTTGATCATGGGAAATAGGAAAGTTACACCTGTCACCAAGATTGGAGTTTATTCTTTATTGCTAAGTAGTGGGTTAACATTAGATTTGAATAAATGTTGTTATTCGCCTGAAATAGCAAGAAATGTTATTTCCTTTCATGGTTTGTACAAACAAGGTTTTACCTTTTCATTTGATAATGATAGTGGTGGTATTAATGTTTTCTTTAATAATGTTCTTTATTTTAAAGCATTACCTTGTGATGGTGTGTATGAAACTGTGTCGGTTGTAGATAACCTAGGAAATAATGTATTATGTATTGATTCTTCCTCTAGTTTGGATAAAGCATCATTATGGCATTGTCGTCTTGGACATGCAAGCAAGAAACGCATAGGCCAACTCCAAAAGGATGGAGTCTTGGGTTTCATTTGACCTAAATTCAGATGATAGTTGTGAATCTTGTTTTCTTGGGAAAATGACAAAGTCACCCTTCATTGGTACCTGTGCTAGGGGTGAAGGTTTGTTGGATCTTGTACACACTGATGTGCGTTGACCCTTCAGAACCACCACAACGGATGCTAACCGCTTCTATGTGACTTTTACTGATGGTTTTAGTAGATATGGATATGTCTACTTAATCAAGCATAAGTCAGAAACCTTTGAAAAGTTCAAAGAGTTTAAACAGGAAGTGGAGAATCAGTTGGGCAGGAACATTAAGATGCTTCGATCCGATCGAGGTGGTGAGTATCTTAGTACGGAGTTCCTTGACTATCTTAAGGAATGTGGGATTGTCTCACAATTGACACCTCCCAGGACACCACGGTTGAATGGTGTGGCTGAAAGGTGCAATCGAACCTTGTTGGATATGGCTCGTTCCCTGATGAGTCGAGCTTCGCTACCAATCTCATTTTGGGGGTATGCCTTAGAGGCTGCCGCCCATATCCTTAATCTAGTCCCTACCAAAAAGGTTGCCAAAACACCTCCCGAAATGTGGACTGGAAAAGTTCCCAATCTAGACCACATCAATATTTGGGGTTGCGAGGCTTTTGTGAGGCGTGAGTCTCACGATAAGCTCGAAGCTCGAAGTGAGAGGTGTATTTTCATCGGCTACCCACAGAGATCCTTTGGTTACCTCTTCTACAGACTCAGTGATAATGTGGTCTTTGTAGCAAGGAGATGAGTCTTTCGAGAGAGAGAATTCATAAGCCAAGGAAACAGTGGGAGGCAAATTGACCTTGAAGAAATTCAAGAGTCAAGTGGTGAAGGAAACTCATGTTGATCCGACAGAAGAGTCTGTACCTCTGAGGCGTTCCACGAGAGTTAGGAATGCACAAGATTATTACTATGGTTTCCATATTACTGCGGAAGGTGATACATTTATCAGTGATAGCACATTGGTATGTCTGGATGAACCTAACAGCTACACGGAAGCCATGGCAGGCCCTGAGGCTGCTAAATGGAAAGAGGCTATGGACAACGAGATACAATCCATGTATGAAAATCAAGTTTGGAACTTCGTTGACAATGTACCACGTCGCAAGACAGTCGGGTGCAAATGGATCTTCAAGAAGAAGACCGACATGGATGGTAATGTACACACATATAAGGCGCGACTGGTTGCAAAGGGTTTTTCTCAAACTCCGGGAGTTGATTATGATGAAACCTTTTCACCAGTAGCAAAGATTAAGTCTATTAGGGTTATGCTAGCCATTGCTGCATTTCATCACTATGAATTATGGCAAATGGATGTCAAAACTGCTTTCCTTAATGGAAAATTGGCTGAGGATGTTTACATGAGTCAGTCAGAGGGTTTTGTCAGTGCAGAGTACCCTAATAGAGTGTGTGAGCTTGAGAAATCCATTTATGGATTGAAACAAGCACCTCGTAGATGGAATCTTTGTTTCGATGAGAAAGTCAAAGAGTTTGGCTTTTCGAGGAGTGAAGACGAGTCATGTGTATATGTCAATGCTAGTGGGAGTATAGTTAGCTTTTTGGTATTGTATGTGGATGACATACTACACATTGGAAATGACATCCCAACTCTGCAGGAAGTGTAATCCTGGCATGGGAAGTGTTTCTCTATGAAGGACCTTGTTGAACATGCCTATATCCTAGGGATAAGGATTTTGAGAGACAGGAGTAAAAGACTAATTGGACTTAGTCAGAGTACCTACTTGGATAAGGTGCTGAATAGGTTCAGCATGCATAATTCCAAGAACGGAGAATTACCGATCCAGAGTAACGTCAGACTGAGTAAGACTCAGAGCTCGAGTACAGAGGCTGAGATAGCTGAGATGAGTCGAGTACCTTATGCTTCCGCTGTAGGCTCAATCATGTATGCTATGAGTTGTACTCGTCCTGATGTGGCCTTTGCATTGAGCATGGTCAGCAGATATCAGGGGAACCCTGGCAAGGCTCACTGGACTACGGTAAAGAACATTCTCAAGTACCTGCGGAGGACTAAGGACTGGGTCCTTACCCTCGGTGGGAGTGATGACTTGAGAGTATTAGGGTATAGTGATGCTAGCTTCCAGACTGATAGGGATAATTTCCGCTCTCAGTCAGGCTGGGTCTTTACCTTAAACGGAGGAGCAATTTCCTGTAAAAGTTCCAAGCAGGAGACAGTGGCTGATTCAACTTGTGAATCTGAGTATCTAGCGGCAAGCGAGGCAACAAAGAAGGCTATATGGCTAAAGAACTTCATTGGAGACCTTGGAGTTGTACCAGCTATAAAAGAGCCTATAGAGATTTTATGTGATAGTGAAAGTGCAGTTGCCTTACCCAAGGAACCAAGGGATCACGGGAGATCCAGACACATCGACAGAAAATATCATTTCATCAGACATCGAATAGAAGAAAGACTCCTCGTGGCAAAGAGGGTATCATCGGATGAGAACCCGGCAGATCCCCTCACGAAGGGACTGAGCAGGGGTAAGCATCTCCAGCATGAAAGGCGCATAGGGCTGAAGGATGATATTAGTTTTAGTAGGTAGATAGTTTTGAAATGTGTAAAGTGTAATTGACATTTGATGATGAATAAAAGTTTTCTTTATTTATGAGTAAAGTGTTGCTATCTTTTGTCAATCGTTTACTATCGTTTCATTTTGCATGTTTTGACTTCCAGAATAATTATGTTATGGTATATCATATTATTCAAATTCTCCATAGTCGGTCATATGTTGGAAGTAGATATGAATCAAGACTGTCGTGAGTTGGCTTGTAGATGTCTAAGATGTTGGACATAGCAAAGTGTTGCTACAACACTCATGAGTGCTCATAAGTTCTGAGTATTGGATTCAACCCACGCTCGCTGGTATCACTTCATGGAATTTATCTCGAGTGATCGCGAGACGGTAATATCAGATAAGTCTTCAAACCTGGAGATATGACTTGTTGCCTATGAGTTGGTTATACATTGATTGTACGAAAACGCATTGGTAACTCGAGGTTGTAAAACGTGCCTTTGTGTATAATTCAACAAGTAGTAGAACAAGCATATGAGTCGAAGTTTATCTATTCCATCTTTGATTAGAAGCGATATTTGGGCCCCTCGATGATTTTGTGTTGACCCATGTACCGGGCCCGGTCAGAACTAAGTTGATGTGTTCAATTAAGTTCTATGTCAAACAAATCGGAAATCGGGAAACAAACTACTGGATAATAAGTATGACATTGTTCCATGTATTTGTCTGGTTGATATCTAGAACATAGGATTATATGATCACATATCTTAAATGGAGTATCATCATCATCTCAGTTCCGCGAGACCTTGAAAGAGCTACGATTGCTGATCGGTTCCTGAAGTCATACTTGTAGTTATAGTTATTCGACTTATCCAAGTGGGAGACTGTTGGATATAATGTCTAAGTCCATAACTATATCTGGTATGTACTTGACCCGACCCGGCATGGTCCATTTGGGTTGCATGGCATTGCAATACTTGGATTGACCAAATTGAGAGAAAGGACACTTAAGGTTTATTCATATATTATAATTTCTAATATATTAATAATATTATTTAATTAGTATTGATCAAAGAATTAATTTGGAATTAATTAAGTGATCAAAAAGAGACTAATTAAGTATATGGGGTTGATTGTGTAAATCATCTATTCTTGTATGGTGGGCTAATGATCCATGGTTTGTATGGATTGGGTTAAAACCCATAAGGTGCTCCATGGATAGTCCATGGAGGTTACAAACCCATGGATCATGGAATATTGAAAGCCATGACAATTAGCGTTTACATGGTGTAACCCTACTTGTGTCACAACTAT
The DNA here is from genome assembly GCF_052849685.1 of Lactuca virosa. Lineage (NCBI taxonomy): Eukaryota > Viridiplantae > Streptophyta > Magnoliopsida > Asterales > Asteraceae > Lactuca > Lactuca virosa. Next base: position 479,968,041 of record NC_136429.1, read on the forward strand.
ATAAAGACCCCTAGTCTAGCAAAATCGGTACTACTACGTGTACAAGAGAGGGCAATACAATTTTGAGGTTTAGTGAAACTTCTCTCAAGGTTATTCCAAGTGTTGTAGTGTTCTGTGAGACATTTGAGGCATCACACTTGAGGTGCTAGGCTCACAAGGTTCTCAAGGAATCCAAACTACAAAAGGTATGTTCTTCTTCTATCATTTATGTTTAAAAGTTCCCCATGCCATGCTAGATAGGTTAAGAGCCTTGGAAAATCAAATTTGCATGTATCATAGTAAAACATAGATCCAAGGTTTCTAGGGTTGCATGTACACCATAGGAGTGTTAGAATTCTCAAAACCCTTCAACAAATTCCTTAACACCCTCAGGAAGGGTCAATATTAGGGCCTCACATAGCTTCCTCCTTAGACTCTCAAATGCAGTCTGTTGCTCATGCCCCCAACGAAAATTCACCCCTTTCTTTGTCAGACGGGTAAGAGGAACTATAATCTTGGAGAAATCCTGGATGGACCTTCGATAATACCCAACCAATCCCTGAAAACTCCTAATCTAAAATGAAGACTTTGGGACCTCCCACTGCATCACTACCTCAATCTTTTCCGGATCGACGAGAATCCCATTCTGATTGAAGAGGTTTCCCAGAAACTGGACCTCTTTTAACCAGAACTCACACGTGGAGAACTTGGCATTAAGCCTCTCATGTCTCATTACTCTAAATATCTCTCTAAGGTGCTCCTCATGCTGCTAGGTGGTGTTATATTAGACCATAATATCATCAATGAAAATAATAACTGACTAGTCGAGCATTGGCCTACATACTCGGTTCATCAGATCCATGAATGGTGTAGGTGCGTTGGTGAGACCAAACAACATCACTAAGAACTCATAATGACCATAACAAGTTCGAAATGTTTTCTTATCCACATCCTCCTCCATGACTCTCATCTGGTGGTAACCTAACATCAGATCAATCTTGAAGAACCAAGATGCACCCTGCAACTGGTCGAAGATATCATCTATCCTAGGGAGTGGGTAACTATTCTTTACCATCATCTTGTTCAACTCCCGATAGTCTTTCAGCATACGATGAGAATGATCCTTCTTCTTCACGAACATAATCGGTGCTCCCCATGATGAACTGCTCGGCCTGATAAACTGCTTGCCCAACAACTCCTAAATTTGAGAGGACAACTGCTGCATCGCAGGTGACATGAGGCGATACGACGCCTTGGCAATCAGCGTCGTACCATGGAACTAAGAAAGGTTTCGTCACTCCTTCTGCTAACCCTAAAGAGGCTGAATGCTTCTATTTCCATGAAAAGTGGCACTGGAAGCGAAACCGCCCAAAGTACCAACAAGATGTTAAGGATGGGAAGTAAAACCCAACCATGCAGGTATTTACACTACATTGTCTAATAACTCACCCTATTCTAATCCTTGGGTCCTTGATACAGGTTGTGGTATTCACATATGTTGTGATTTGCAGGGACTAAGAAGAAGTGAGAATGTGGAGCATGGGAATATAAACTTGATCATGGGAAATAGGAAAGTTACACCTGTCACCAAGATTGGAGTTTATTCTTTATTGCTAAGTAGTGGGTTAACATTAGATTTGAATAAATGTTGTTATTCGCCTGAAATAGCAAGAAATGTTATTTCCTTTCATGGTTTGTACAAACAAGGTTTTACCTTTTCATTTGATAATGATAGTGGTGGTATTAATGCTTTCTTTAATAATGTTCTTTATTTTAAAGCATTACCTTTTGATGGTGTGTATGAAACTGTGTCGGTTGTAGATAACCTAGGAAATAATGTATTGTGTATTGATTCTTCCTCTAGTTTGGATAAAGCATCATTATGGCATTGTCGTCTTGGACATGCAAGCAAGAAACGCATAGGCCAACTCCAAAAGGATGGAGTCTTGGGTTTCATTTGACCTAAATTCAGATGATAGTTGTGAATCTTGTTTACTTGGGAAAATGACAAAGTCACCCTTCATTGGTACCTGTGCTAGGGGTGAAGGTTTGTTGGATCTTGTACACACTGATGTGCGTGGACCCTTCAGAACCACCACAACGGATGCTAACCGCTTCTATGTGACTTTTACTGATGGTTTTAGTAGATATGGATATGTCTACTTAATCAAGCATAAGTCAGAAACCTTTGAAAAGTTCAAAGAGTTTAAACAGGAAGTGGAGAATCGGTTGGGCAGGAACATTAAGATGCTTCGATCCGATCGAGGTGGTGAGTATCTTAGTACGGAGTTCCTTGACTATCTTAAGGAATGTGGGATTGTCTCACAATTGACACCTCCCAGGACACCACGGTTGAATGGTGTGGCTGAAGGGTGCAATCGAACCTTGTTGGATATGGTTCGTTCCATGATGAGTCGAGCTTCGCTACCAATCTCATTTTGGGGGTATGCCTTAGAGGCTGCCGCCCATATCCTTAATCTAGTCCCTACCAAAAAGGTTGCCAAAACACCTCCCGAAATGTGGACTGGAAAAGTTCCCAATCTAGACTACATCAATATTTGGGGTTGCGAGGCTTTTGTGAGGCGTGAGTCTCACGATAAGCTCGAAGCTCGAAGTGAGAGGTGTATTTTCATCGGCTACCCACAAAGATCCTTTAGTTACCTCTTCTACAGACCCAATGATAATGTGGTATTTGTAGCAAGGAGAGGAGTCTTTCGAGAGAGAGAATTCATAAGCCAAGGAAACAGTGGGAGGCAAATTGACCTTGAAGAAATTCAAGAGTCAGGTGGTGAAGGAACCTCAAACCCTAGCAATCAACCTGAGGAGGAAACCCATGTTGATCCAACAGAAGAATCTGTACCTCTGAGGCGTTCCACGAGAGTTAGGAATGCACCTGAGCATTACTATGGTTTCCATATTACTGTAGAAGGTGATACATTTATCAGTGATAGCACACTGGTAAGTCTGGATGAACCTAACAGCTACACGGAAGCCATGCCAGGCCCTGAGGCTGCTAAATGGAAAGAGGCTATGGACAACGAGATACAATCCATGTATGACAATCAAGTTTGGAACTTCGTTGACAATGTACCAGGTCGCAAGACAGTCGGGTGCAAATGGATCTTCAAGAAGAAGACCGACATGGATGGTAATGTACACACTTATAAGGCGCGACTGGTTGCAAAGGGTTTTTCTCAAACTCCGGGAGTTGATTATGATGAAACCTTTTCACCAGTAGCAAAGATTAAGTCTATTAGGGTTATGCTAGCCATTGCTGCATTTCATGACGATGAATTATGGCTAATGGATGTCAAAACTGCTTTCCTTACTGGAAAGTTGGTTGAGGATGTTTACATGAGTCAGTCAGAGGGTTTTGTCAGTGCAGAGTACCCTAATAGAGTGTGTAAGCTTGAGAAATCCATCTATGGATTGAAACAAGCACCTCGCAGATGGAATCTTTGTTTTAATGAGAAAGTCAAAGAGTTTGGCTTTTCGAGGAGTGAAGACGTGTCATGTGTATATGTCAAGGCTAGTGGGAGTATAGTTAACTTTTAGGTATTGTATGTGGATGACATACTACTCATTGAAAATGACATCCCAAGGCTTAAGTTCTTAAAGGTCCAAGGCTTCCAACTACAACAAAAGGTATGTTTTCTAACTTGTTTTATTACCCAAGTATCAAAGTTTTGTATGCTAGTTAGGGTAATACGTTGGAAAGTTCAAGTTTGCATGTATAATAGAGAAAGCATAGATCCAAGCTATTTAGGGTTGCATGCACACCTTAGGAGTGTTAGAATGCTCAAAACCCAACAGTGGTATCAGAGACTAGGATTGTTTTCAATTACACTTGATGCTACTTGCTTGAAAATGCTTTAAAATCGATTTTCTGCTATTCTGGACAGTGGACTCGCCGAGTCCACTAGGGGACTTGCCGAGTCCAAGCACAAATTCATCCAACTCGCCGAGTTGGTTCATACATTCGACGAGTTGGTTGTCCAGAGTGCAGATTTTCGAATTTTAAGCTGGAATTGGACAATTGTCAAAGTTTCATGTTTTGTATTAGTTTATATGGTCATGCTAATTACATGAAATTTGTTTGATATGAATTGTCTTGTTCTTATGACTTTCATTTAGATCATAGACAAAATTGTTTGATTTTTGTAAGTTACAATAGTTGATCTAAATTTTTTGATGAATTCCTTAACTTGTCCTCAAGTTATGAAAAATGAAAAGTTTTTCTTTTAAAGATATCATTAAACTTAAAGGTTATGAACTTGGAGAGTCTTTGTCCATAAATGTTTTTATGAACTCCATAACTTGTTCTCAAGTTATGGATTTTCAAGAGACTTTTCATTAAAACCTATATTAAACTCATAAGTTATGGATTCCAAAAGTTTTTGAATAGTTCGACACTTGCCCTCAAGTTCTGGAATTTGTAAATGTAAAAGTCTAACCTTTGAAACATTTAATTCCAAACCCTAGAATTTTAAAGTTTAAAATTCTACCATTATACTATTATAATATTATAGGTTTAATATTTATATATATGTAAAAGAACAAAGTCAGTCTTACCGTTAGTAGGCCTCATTTACGAAGTCGGTCTATAAGGGAGGTATAAGGTTACTGCCTATAAAATGGCAGTTAAATGGGTGTCCACTCTCACCCACCGCTTCCTTGATTGGTGGAGGGTCGTTATCCGAACGGGTAGGATAGGACTCTAATTCTCCCTTCATTAAAAGTATAATGATAAATATAAAGTCACTAAACACTTATAAATTCCCAATCTTAGTTACTTAGGAAAATGTGAATATGGTGCTAGCCCATGAAATTGCACTTTGCACCTTATTAAGCCGTTAGTGGAGCGTGTTTGGTTATCTGACACACTAATCTGGACTGACAGTGCGTGGCAAAGGGTAGCTTGATGTTAATCATAGATCAATGGAGCGTGTGTGGTTAACCGGCACATTGATTAGGTGGTTGTAACATTGGGTGTACCAAGCTAATTTGCATGGTTATTCACACCTTGTTTGTGATCCTCGGCATCCCAGTCACAAACTTGAATGGAACAATCGAGATTTAAACATGCCACTGAAAGTTTCAATGAATCTCAAAGGATCTAGGAATTTCAATTCACTTAAAACCTAAAATTCTTTTTCGTTTTTCATGATGGAAATTGGTAAATCGTCATTTATCTACCTTCAAATATTTTGCAAGTTGGATTACGGCATCCCTCTTCCAAATTGTATAATATTGTGTTGGGTTCTAGCCTTAATATTTCATTTGGGTGTTATATTAAGGACTTAAATCAACTAGCTTGAATTTCTCCCATTGTAGATGTCTAGTTCAGACAACTATGGTCTTCCCCAAATCTTTTGGAACAAGCTTTCCTCTTGAAGATGATGTCTTGTGGTTGGATCGTGGAAGTCATACTTCACTTCCTCCACCTCCTCCAATAATTCTCCCTAACCCACAAGTTCAAAGGCTTGAAAAATTCAAGGTCACTCAAGCCCTACTTGTAATGAAACATCAAGATGGAAGGCCTGTGTGTACTCACGTCTTGGAGATGAAGTCGCATATTGACACGCTGAGAGTATTAGGTGTCGAAGTCTCAAGGAAGCTCGCTGTTGACTGGGTTCTTCAGTCAGTTCCTGAGTCATATAGTGAGATCATTAAGGACTACTATGTGACAGACCACGACATGACCCTTATTGATCTTAACTATTTGCTTGTTGCTGCTGAATCAACAATGATGTGGCGCACTGGAAAAGCAAATTTGATAGGAAGATCTACTCCCCAAACTTCTGTGGACATTGACAATGGTAACATTGGAAGTCCAGAAAAGATTTCTCTTTCCAAGGGAAAGAGAAAGGCTAAGTCTGAGATTGTCCCGTGTACCACTTCCAAAGAGTCCATATGTTTCTGTTGCCAAGAGAAGGGGCATTGGTTGCGAAGCTGCCCTGACTAGCTGAAAGATCTGAGAAAAGGTAGAATCGAAAAGTTTGACTCTACTTCAGGTAAGTCTACTGTCTAACTCTATTAAGTTCCTAATTGTTGATTCTTAATACATGATGTGACAAGGTTGCATTTTGATGTTTTGTAGGATCATGCAAAGGGAAGGAAGCTTAAAGGAAGAGTATGTTGAATCTGATCGCGAAGATGAATTTCAATCGCATGTTTCGAAGATCAGATTTTTGAGCTGCTGCTTAGGAGTTATGATAGATTGCTAGGAAATATGTAATAACATAGTTTTCATTTGTAAGTGCATTGTAAGGAAAAGTTTTTTCCGCATTTTATAAATAAATAAAATTTTGGTTTTATTTTTATTATATCTCCTTGCAATGGCTTTTGTGAAAATTTATATTTGTATGTTTCTATGTTAGCAATATGAATTTGGTTCTTTCGTTTGTGGTAGTGTCGATTATTTGCCAAATAAGAAAATATTCTCATCACCCAAGTTTCAATTGGACAGAAACTTGGAATCATGCAAGTTGTATTGTATGATGAATGAGAATTTTCATCTTTGGTAAATTAAGACTAAATTCCTTGTTCACATGTATATGTGAGTCAAGTGAAGGACTAAGAGATCGGGTACACTGGGTGTGCGCTGGTCAAGATCCACCACAAAGATCGATAAGACTATTTGTCATGATTTACTAAGGTTTAGTAAACATGGTTATGCTTACAAGTTTAAGTATAATTCTGAAACATTGGAAAAGGTTCAATGTATGGCAGAACTGATGGGTTTTGAGCATTCTAACACTTCCTAAATGTACATGCAACCCTAATAACCTTGAATCTATGTTTTCTCTATATACATGCAAATTTCTTTTCAAGGTTATTTCCTAACTAGCATGGCATGGGTATTACATAGAACATAAAACTAGTAGAAATACATACCTTGTTGTTGCTTGGATTCCTTCAAGACTTTGTGAGCCTAGCACCCCAAATGTTGTGCCTCAAATGCTTCATACAACACCACAAGACTTGGAATAACTTGAGAGAATACTTCTTACACTTGAAAATCGGTTATGCCCTCACTAGAAAAACTAGGTCACGATTTTGCTAGCCATAGGGTTCCTTTTATAGTGTTGTCACAATTAGGGTTTACACATGAATGCCCTTAATTGTCATGACTCTTGATTTCTCATGACCCATGGGTTTGTAACTCCCATGGACTATCCATGGAGCTCCATATGGTTATAACCAAACCCATAAACCATGGATCATTAATCCACCATAAAAGAATTGATGATTGTCATAATCAACCCTATATATTTAATTAGTCTCACTTTGATCACCAAATTAATACTAGATTAATACTTGATCAATACTAATTAAATAATACTATTATTAATATATTAGAACTTATAATATATTAATAATCATAAGTGCCTTATTCTCTCATCTAGTCTATCCAAGTATTGCAATGCCATGCAACCCAAATGGACCATGCCGGGTCGGGTCAAGTACATACCAAATAAAGTTATGGACTTAGACACTATATCCAACAGTCTCCCACTTGGATAAGTCTAATAACTATATTTGCAAATATGACTTCAAAATCCGACTAGCAATCGTAGCTCTTTCAAAGTCTCTCGGAACTGAGATGATGATGATACGCCATTTAAGATAAGTGATCATATAATCCTTTGTTCTCATGATATCAGCCGGACAAACACATGGAACATGGTCTTACTTATTGTCCAGCATTTGTTTCTCGATCTCTGATTTGTTCCGACATAGAACTAAATTGAACACATCAATTAGGTTCTGACTGGGCCCGGTACATAGGTCAAAACCAAATCATCGAGGGGCCCATATATCGCTTCTATTTCTAGAAGGAACAGATAAACTTCGACTGATATGCTTGTACTAACTACTTGTTGAATTATTCACAAAGGCACGTTTTATGACATCGAGTTACCAATGCGTTTTCGTGCAATCAATTAATAACCAACTCATAGTCAACAACTCATATCTCTAGGTTTGAAGATTTATATGATATTACCGTCTCACGATCACTCGAGATAAATTCCATGAGGTGATGCAAGTGAGCGTGGGTTGGATCCAATACTCAGCCCTTATGAGTACTCATGAATGTTGTAGCAACCATTGCATTGTCCAAAGCACTTTTAGACAAATCATACAAGCCAAATTCATGACAGTCTTAAATCAATACTTACTTCCAAAGTTTGACTGACTGTGGAAGGTTTGAATAATAACATAATTATTCTGGAAGTAAAAACATGCAAAATTGAAACATAGTAAACAATCAACACAAGATAGTAACACCTTACTCATAAATAAATAACAACTTTTATTTATCATCAAATGTCAATTACATTTTACAAGTTTCAGGAATCTAATTATTGAAACTAATATCATCCTTCAGCCCAATGCGCCTCGCATGCTGTAAATGCTTAACCCTGCTCAGTCCCTTCGTGAGGGGATCTGTCGGGTTCTCATCTGATGATACCCTCTTAGCCACGAGGATTCCTTCTTCTACTCGATGTCTGATGAAATGGTATTTTCTGTCAATGTGCCTAGATCTCCCGTGATCTCTCGGTTCCTTAGCCAAAGCAACCGCACTTTCGCTGTCACAGAAAATTTCCATTGGCTCCTTTATAGCTGGTACAACTCCAAGGTCTCCGATGAAGTTCTTTAGCCATATCGCCTCCTTAGCTGCTTCACTTGCTGCTATGTACTCTGATTCATAAGTAGAATCAGCTACTGTCTCCTGCTTGGAACTTTTCCAAGTAATTGCCCCTCCATTTAGGATAAAGACCCAGCCTGACTGAGAGCGGAAATTATCCCTATCAGTCTGGAAGCTAGCATCGCTATATCCTTCTACTCTCAAGTCATCACTGCCTCCGAGGGTAAGGACCCAATCCTTAGTCCTCCGCAGATACTTGAGAATGTTCTTTACCGCTGTCTAGTGTGCCTTGCTAGGGTTCCCTTGATATCTACTGACCATGCTCAAAGCAAAGGCCACATCAGGGCGAGTACAAGTCATAGCATACATGATCGAGCCCACAGCGGAAGCATATGGTATATGACTCATCTTAGCTATCTCAGCCTCTGTACTCGGACTCTGAGTCTTACTCAGCTTGGCATTACTCTGGACGGGTAATTCCCCTTTCTTGGATTCTTGCATGCTGAACCTCTTCAGCACCTTATCCAAGTAAGTACTTTGACTAAGTCCAATTAGTCTTTTACTCCTATCTCTCAATATCCTTATCCCTAGGATATAGGCAGCTTTGCCAAGCTCCTTCATAGCGAAACACTTCCCAAGCCAGGACTTAACCTCCTGCAAGGTTGGGACGTCGTTTCCTATGAGAAGTATGTCATCCACATACAACACCAAGAAGCTAACTATGCTCCCACTAGCCCTGACATACACACAAGACTCATCCTCACTCCTAGAAAAGCCAAACTCTTTGAATTTCTCATCAAAGAAAAGATTCCATCTGCGAGATGCTTGTTTCAATCCATAAATGGATTTATCAAGCTTACCCACTCTATTAGGGTATCTTGTATCGACAAAACCCTTTGGTTGAGACATGTAAACATCCTCAGCCAACTTTCCATTAAGGAAAGCGGTTTTGACATCCATTTGCCATATTTCATAATCATGAAATGCAGCTATGGCTAACAATACTCTAATAGACTTAATCTTAGCTACTAGTGAGAAGGTCTCATCATAGTCAACTCCCGGAGTTTGAGTAAAGCCCTTCACAACCAGTCGCGCTTTGTAAGTATGTACCTTCCCATCCATGTCGGTCTTCTTCTTGAAGATCCATTTGCACCCAACTGTCTTACGACCTGGTACATTGTCAACCAAGTTCCAAACTTGATTGTCATACATGGACTGAATCTCGCTGTCCATAGCCTCCTTCCATTTTGCAGACTCAGGGCCTGCCATGGCTTCCCTATAATTATTAGGTTCATCCAAATCTATTAGTGTACTATCACTAATAAATGTATCACCTTCACTGGTGATGTGATAACCATAATAAAAATCAGGTATGTTCCTCACCCTAGTGGAACGTCTTGGAGGTACAGACTCATCTATCGGATCAACAGGAGTTTCCTCCTCAGGTTGGTCGATAGCATTTGAGGTTCCTTCACCACTTGACTCTTGAAGCTCCTCAAGGTCAATTTGCCTCCCACTGTCCCCTTGGCTTATGAATTCTCTCTCACGAAAGACTCCTCTTCTTGCTACAAAGACCACATTATCACTGGGTCTGTAGAAGAGGTAACCAAAGGATCTATGTGGGTAGCCGATGAAAATACACATCTCACTTCGAGGTTCAAGCTTATCATGAGTCTCACGCCTCACGAAAGCTTCACAACCCAAAATCTTGATGTGGTCCAAATTGGGAACTTTCCCAGTCCACATCTCGTGAGGTGTTTTGGCAACCTTTTTAGTAGGGACTAGATTAAGGATATGGGCGGCAGTCTCTAAGGCATACCCCCAGAAAGAGATTGGTAACGAAGCTCGACTCATCATGGAACGAACCATATCCAGCAAGGTTCGATTGCGCCTCTCAGCTACACCATTCAACTGTGGTGTTCTGGGAGGTGTCAATTGTGAGACAATCCCACATTCCTTAAGATAGTCAAGGAACTCAATGCTAAGATACTCTCCTCCCCGATCGGATCGGAGCATCTTGATGTTCCTGCCCAATTGATTCTCCACTTCCTGCTTAAACTCTTTGAACTTTTCAAAGGTTTCTGACTTATGCTTGATTAAGTAAATACATCCATATCTACTGTAATCATCAGTAAAAGTCACATAATAGCGATTAGCATCCCTTGTAGCAACTCTGAAGGGCCCACACACATCCGTGTGTACAAGGTCCAACAAACCTTCACCCCTATCACAAGTACCTGTGAAGGGTGACTTTGTCATTTTTCCAAGTAAACAAGACTCGCAACTATCATCTGACTTGAGGTCAAATGATTCCAAGACTCCAGCCTTTTGGAGTTGGCCTATGTGCTTCTTGTTAACATGTCCAAGACGACAATGCCACAAGGATGCTTTATCCAAGCTATCTGAAGAATCAATATACAACACATTATTTCCTAGATTTTCTACAACATTCACGGCTTCATATACACCATCACAAGGTAATGCTTTAAAGTAAAATACATCATTGTAATAAACATTAATAGCACCATTTTTATTATCAAATGAAAATGAAAAACCTTGTTTGTACAAGCCATGAAAAGAAATAATATTTCTCGCCATTTCGGGCGAGTAACAACACTTATTCAAATCTAACATTAACCCATTATTAAGCAATAAAGAATAAACTCCTATCTTGGTAACAGGTGATGTTTTCCTGTTGCCCATGACTAAGTTTATCTTCCCGTGCTCCACTTGCTCACTTCTTCTTAGTGCCTGCAAATCAGTACAAATGTGAATACCACAACCTGTATCAAGCACCCAAGAATTAGCATTAGATGAGTTATTAGACAATATTGTGTAAATACCTGCATGGGTGGGTTTAACCTTCCCATCCTTTACATCTTGCAGATATTTAGGGCAGCTTCGCTTGAAGTGTCCCTTATCTTGGCAATAGAAGCATTGTGCTTCCTTTGGGTTTGAAGAAGGAGTAATGGGACCTTTCTTTGTCCCACTTGAAGAGGAACCATCAAGAGTCTTACCCTTGGTACCCTTCGAAGGGTTTTTCCTCTTCTTACCCTTTCCCTGCCCAATAGCCAGAACAGGGGCTGTTGAAGGAGTAGAAGTAGCAACCGCTTTACCCTTAAGGCCATTTTCAGCTGTCCTTAAGAGTCCTTGAAGTTTGCTAAGTGTGACTTCCTCCTTGTTCATATGATAAGTCATACGAAACTGATCATAACTTGGAGGTAAGGAATGGAGAATGATGTCAATCGCCATTTCCTCAGGAAAGTCAACATTTAGCTTCAGCAACCGGTCAACGAACCTTTGCATCTTCTGCAAGTGACCGGTGATGGGTTCACCATCCTTCATCCTTGCGGTTATCATGGAGGAGATGATTTCATACCTCTCCTGACGCGCGCTCTGATGGTACCTTTCCATCAGATCCAGGTGCATCTCATAGGGGTAGAAATCTTCATAGGATTTTTGAAGTTCAGGAGTCATGGTGGCCATCATGATGCATGCTACTTTAGTAGCATCCTTTTCATGTGCAACAAACTCCGCAAACTCTTCAGGAGTAGCAGTGGCTTCACTCACAACCTTAAGCTCCCTATCGAGGACATATTCTTTGTCCTCATAGCGGGTAATCATTCTGATGTTTCTGATCCACTCATTGAAATTGGATCCATCAAAGATGACCTTACCACACAAGTTCATAAGGGAAAAGGAGCCTGTTGGGTTTGAGCCAGAAGCATTGTTGGAAGACATCTGAAAGGAAAGAAAGACAAGTTTCATTAGATTAGGAATCCTTAATAATTCACCCAAATGAAATATTAAGGCTAGGATCCAACAAACTATTTATAGTTGGAAGAGGGATGCCGTAATCCATACTATAAAATATTTGAAGGTAGGTAAATGACGATTTACCAATTTCCACCATAAGAACGAAATATTTTATTATTAGGTTTTATTGGTTTTGAAACTCCTAGATCTTTTGAGATACATTGAACTTTTCAATGGCATGTTTGAATCTCGATTGTGCCCTCTCAAGTTTGTGACTGGGATGCCGAGGATCACAAACAAGGTGTGAATAACCATACAAATTGACTTGGTACCCTCAACAATATTACCTAATCGATGTGCCGGTTAACCACACATGCTCCACCGATCTATAATAAAGTTAAGTTACCCTTTGCCACTCTTACTAGTCCATGTTAGTGTGCCGGTTAACCACACACGCTCCACTAACGACTTGGTAAGGTACAAAGTGTAATTTTATGGGCTAGCACCAATTTCACATTTTCCTAAAGTAACTAAGATTGGGAATTTATAATGTATAGTTACTTTATAATTCATTATACTTTTAACGAGTATTTAAAGTCGTATCCTACCCGTTCGGCTAACGACACTCCACCGATCAAGGAAGCGGTGGGTGAGAGTGGACACCCATTAGGTCACCATTTTATAGGCAACAACCTTATACCCCCCTTATAGACCGGCTTCGAGAATGAGGCCTACTAACGGTAAGAATGACATATTCTTATACATATCTATATAATAAAATTATAATAATAGTATAAGTGTTGATTTTTAAACTTTTTAAAAATCTAAGGTTTAATTTGGAATTAAAGTATTAAAGTGTAAGACTTTTCAAATTCCAAAACTTGAGGGCAAGATTTGAAACTATTCCAAGTCTCTTCAATTTGTAACTTATGAGTTTTAATGGTTCATAAAAATGAAGACTCTTCATTTTATGAAACCTCTTTAGTTCTTTAATCATAATTAAAAGAAGTGACTTTTGGTTATCCATAACTTGAGGACAAGTTATGGACACCATCATAGCCATTAAGATCATGAATTAAACACACATGGAGGTTACACATAATTCCTATGATCTTCTAAACTCGTATGAACACAAATTCATGTCAAGCAATTTCAAGAAAATCATATAAACATATACAATACTTGAAAATTGATAAAAGTCATGTAAAATGGGTTAACATAATCATTATCATTTTGAAAAACAGATTTTACAAGTCCAAAACAGATTGGGATAATGATCTTAATCCATTTCCAGCAACAAAACTCGAAAAAATTGCCCAGCACGCTCCTACTCGTCGAGTGCATTATTCTACTCGTCGAGTAGGATGAATTTGTTCATGGACTCGGCGAGTCCTCCCCATGGACTCGGCGAGTCCAGTCGTCAGAGTGCAGAATTTTCGATTTTGAGCATTCTAACACTTCCTAAGTGTACATGCAACCCTAATAACCGTGAATCTATGTTTTCTCTATATACATGCAAATTTCTTTTCAAGGTTATTTCCTAACTAGCATGGCATGGGGATTACATAGAACATAAAACTAGTAGAAATACATACCTTGTTGTTGCTTGGATTCCTTCAAGACTTTGTGAGCCTATCACCCCAAATGTTGTGCCTCAAATGCTTCACACAACACCACAAGACTTGGAATAACTTGAGAGAATACTTCTTACACTTGAAAATCGGTTATGCCCTCACTAGAAAAACTAGGTCACGATTTTGCTAGCCATAGGGTTCCTTTTATAGTGTTGTCACAATTAGGGTTTACACATGAATGCCCTTAATTGTCATGACTCTTGATTTCTCATGACCCATGGGTTTGTAACTCCCATGGACTATCCATGGAGCTCCATATGGTTATAACCAAACCCATAAACCATGGATCATTAATCCACCATAAAAGAATTGATGATTGTCATAATCAACCCTATATATTTAATTAGTCTCACTTTGATCACCAAATTAATACTAGATTAATACTTGATCAATACTAATTAAATAATACTATTATTAATATATTAGAACTTATAATATATTAATAATCATAAGTGCCTTATTCTCTCATCTAGTCTATCCAAGTATTGCAATGCCATGCAACCCAAATGGACCATGCCGGGTCGGGTCAAGTACATACCAAATAAAGTTATGGACTTAGACATTATATCCAACAAGAACGAATGAGAAGAATCAAATTAGGCAGGAAGATAAGTTTCTCCAATCTGATAAGATGGGAGAGTACTTTAATATCATTTTTATGATCATCTTAATGTTTGTGAAAAACCATATCACAATTGATCCTCTAAAGACATCTTAGTGCATTTTTATGGCTAAGGAGAGGAATCGTGAATTGTTGAAATAGTTTAAATCAAGAAGATGAGTCATACTTCATTCCCAAAACAAGTCTTAGAGTAATAATCCAAGATTGTAACCTTGAGTGACATTATCTTAAGAAAGGTTTAAAACAATTATCAAATGTAGAGTAAAAGTTTTTCTACTCTTGTACATTTGAAATTGGTAAGTTGTGATGTTTTGGATAAAACAAATACCAACTAAGACCAATTGTGTGAAGTGTTTGTCTTGATTAGAATTCTCACCAACTCTTGACTATTGGTTTGACAAGTAATGTTCCTTGACAAAGTGAATCATATATGTCAAGAGGTCAGTGGGAGTCTTAAAGATGTTGACAAGTTTCAAGAACTAATCAAGAATAAACCTATTGTTAAACACTAGCATATGACTTGAGGTTTGTGACCTATTGTGTTGACATATTCTTATTTCTGTGCCCATTCCAGTTAAAGTTCATTATCACACGACTTGAGAATCTCAGTTGTTTGCATAACTACCTGAAGCAATGGTAGGCCCTTGTGCTGCCAGGTGGCAAGAAATTAATATTGAACAAGTTCAGTCCATATGAGTTTGGATTTGTCACTAATCATATCTTGTGATTATGGTCATGACAAATTCACATGGATAGGAACACATACACCATAAAATCTGAGTGTCATAAGGTTTCTCTCCGATTCATGAAAATGATGGTGAGGAAATACTTTCACTAGGTAGATTTTAAGGAGATAGTAGTTGTGATATTTGCATTTTGAAATTTGATTATGATTACGGCATACCTTTTCATAATTCGAATTGTGAGAAATGGCAAAGGTCCAAACATTTCAGACTCATGGCTGTAAGTTCTAAAACTGTTAAGAGACACATGTGAGCTATCTAAGGAAAGGTGTATGATTTTGAGAAACCTAGATAAAGTCTTATCGAAGCATCTCGTATTAGAAATCTGAACTTTGGTAATGAAAGTCAATAAGTATTGATTTCTAGAAGTCCAGCTGATTTCTGAATACATGTCAAAGCTAGTGGGAGCATAAGTGTTATGCTAATAATAATTATTATGCTAGTGGGAGCATAAATATTATGGTAAGTGTTGCAAGTAAGCAATGTTAATTATAGAAAACAAAAGGTTCAATTTGCAAGTTGCAGGGGTTGAAAAGTTGTTTTGGTATAATTAAGGGAGAGGAATTTATACTTCATTTCAATTCTAAAAGCTTAGATTGAGATTTTAATCAAATTTAGTCAAATATATATGACTGTTATGTTGGAATGGTTCAACATAAGGAAATTCTATATATGGAAATGTTAATTGCGTTCTCAAAATTTGATTATGATTACGGTATCCCTCTTCATAGTCAAAATTATGAGAACTTGGCAAATAGAAATATTATAGCAAAAGACTGATTGAGTATAATGTCTTTATATTAGACATTATGAATCGTATCCCATATGCTTCAGGTATAGGATCGATCGCATATGCTATAATATTCTCGTGTTCTAATTTTCCAAATGCCTAGAGCATTAAGAGGGAAAAAGGAATAGAACCGGATATGACTAAAATGGTTAAGCAATTGTCGAGGACAATCTGAGGTTTATGTGACAACCGTCAAAATTCAAGTCGGTTCTAGATTTGACTGGACTTAGTTGCACATATAGGCACAAAACATATTAGACTTAGTAACTAGAAGCTAAGTTATAACCTAGTAGAAACTTGGAAACAGATAGAAACAATGGATGGTGTACTTAGATTTCACATTGATATGTGAATTCTACTACTACTTAACTGTAGTGACTATCCATATTTGGGTCACTCTTTGACTCGAACACCATTTCATGAATCATATACACACATCATGCACTTGACCTAGTAGTAAAAGTTAGGTCAGAGTCTCATAGAAACTTAAGTCAAAGTTCAAACTAGGACTAGTATACTTGATTCCTCAATTTCGTTTGAATCTCGGAATCACTACATAGAATGCCAATAAACCAATAAAAATAAATTACAAACAATATTTCTAATTTGAATAAGAGTTATGAAACTCTAAAATAGTTTGAAGTCTCAAAATTCAAGTAATTTTGATATCCAAAGATTTACAAACTCTCAAAAACCCTAAATGCCCTAAAAACTCATATTTACAAACTTTAACCTTAAAAATTCTATAAAAATAATTATAAACCTTGTAATATTATCTTATAATAATTAAAATTAGTATAATATATTCAAGGCAAATAAAATTTAACTCATTAACATTACCCTTAATTTATAAATCAAAAATAAAGGTTTTATGAATAAAAACTTGATTTTAGTGTATATTTTATAAAAAGTTTGGTATTTTTATAAACGATTTAAATTTTTATAAAAGAAACAAGAGAGAGGGAGCCTCTCTCACCCAAAATCTCGGCCTCCCCTCTCCAAGACCCTCCTCCTCTTCCCAAAACACATAATCATTTCTCTCTTCTCCACACTCTTCACCTCTTCATTCTCTCTCTCACACACTCTACCATCATTCATTGAATTCTCTCTTCTTTCTCCCTCTAAACTCACGAAAATCTCAGAAAAGTTCAGCCATTTCTACTAAAAAACCTCAACATTTGATGTTATTCTTAAAGGTAAACCCGAAAATCATTCATTCCCCTTCTCTTTTCCTTCAAGTTTTACTTGTTTTTCAGGATTTTCTCAATCTTCTACCCCATTCTATTGTAAAATCATGAACACTTGCACCTACTCACGGTTTTGATGATGATGGTGGTAGGATTTCACCCAAAAACAACATGCATGTTGTAAATGGTGAAATCCAAGGATCTAAACCTAAGTTAAAATCAAGGAAATGCACTTTTCTACATGTTTTGGTGGAAAAACACCACATGCACCCTATGTTTTCTATCATAAACGATTTTTGAACATATGAAACTCATTAATGATCTTCAAACCAACATGCATGTGATGATCTTCAAGCTTAGATGCTTGATGATCAAAGTTTGTTGTTAAAAGCTTTCAAATATGTTCATAAAACATTTATCTCCAAATAAATACCTAAAACTTCTTTTCTGTTCAAATGATATTTTTCCCAGAGTCCAACCAACAATATAAGATGATCTGTAAATTTTCAGAAAATAATTCCTTTTTCTCGAATTATTATAATTAATGCAAGAAAATAGGGCAATAAATCATATAAAATACTTTTTGGGGTCTATAAATCCTAGTTAAATTCGTGGATGACCCCTTATGCTAAATAATGATCCCTCATTAAATTTCATCGGTTTTTGTTACTGTTTAATATGGTTTTGAAATTTCTTTTTGTTTGGCTCCAATAAATCATAAAAGCACTTTAGAGAATCTTAAAATGATATATAACAATTTTCGCAGTTGACACTAGAGGTATAAGACTCAGAAAAATATTTTCAAAATTTTTCATAATGCATTCCTATTTTTCCCCGATTTTTGTATTTATAATGGCCTAAACATAGAAAAAATAGTTCTATTCATGTAAAATTCATGAAAATTTACCAGAACACCTTGTAGTACATTTGGAGATTACATAAAAATGTTGATGATTTTTCTCATCTGTATACTATTTTTCTCCTATTTTCTAAGATTAAATACACTTAAATACACAAAATCGGATTTTAGTATATAAAAACCACATTTGGTATTTTTCCCAGATTATTTACTCTGTAAATGAAGTGTACAAAATTTTTGGTAATTTACTTTAACTGTTTAATAGTTATTATTCAATTAATGATTATTTAAGAGGACTAAACAAAGGAAAAATAGCAACACTAATTGAAAAATATCTTTTATATTTTTCGAAGCTTCTATATATGTAATAACAGTGTTACAAAAATTTTGGACAATTTTGGAAACTGTTTTCTATTTATCTCAATTTTTATTATAATAAATGCTCAAAAATCATAAAATTGGGTTAAATAGTTTGGAAATCCATTTTTATATTTTTCCCAGCTTAAGTATGTCTAATGGCAGTATTATAAAAAGTTTGGGAATTTTTATCATCTGGATCCTATTTTTCACGAATTTATATTGTTATGAAGGCTTAAAAATTGGGAAAAATAGTTAATCACATCAAAAATTCAAAGGAAAATTTCTGGAAGACCTCTACTGTGTTTAGAATGAAAATGCAAAGTTTGAGAATTTTTGGAAATTGTTTGATAATATTTTGGCTTTTCAAGAGCTTAAAACACATTTAAATGTGTTGAAATACCCTCAATTAATATTACAAAAATCTGAAAATTAATATCCAAAATTGTTTTAATCACATGAGCTATAAAATTTCACCATTTTAGAAAAATGTTTGTAACTTATCAATATTAAATTTTGACACAATATTGACATAATTCTATTGTAGTAGTAAATATACTAGTGTTAGATTTCGATTAGAGACTCACTAGCGAATACCATTATTGTAGGAATCGGTAGTGGTACACGTGGAACGTAGTTCAAGGCATCATTTGCATCATCTCAATGCATTGTGAGTATTCACGCACTCCGCTATTTTCAGTTTTTTTTATGTTTTGGGGTGGAAAAGCATGTCCCGAAAAACTATTATTTGAATGTTGTATTTAAATTGATTTGTATCAAACATGATTGCTATTTTATTGCTATATCTCTCTATGTATGTCTATGCAACACGGAACATGAGAACTTATCGTATTAAGGCCCTTCCCTTATCTCTAACCATTAACTCTTTGAGCCAATGGTCATTATGGATAGCGTTATTAGGAATTGACAACTCCTCACTCGCCCTATTGCTGGAGTGCATGATACCATAATAATCTATGGAACGATAAGCATAGATCTTGATAGGGCTTCAGTCATAGGTTTGGTTGAGAACTCATTGTTTGCTCATACACATACAAACTCGTTACTTATTATAGCAATAAACTTGTTTATTATTTATAGCAATGAACTTTGTTTCTCATTACAACAACAAACTTTTATTACTGAAAACTTATATACATGTTTTAGCAATGAAATTGTTTGCTCCTTCTAGCAACGAAATTGATTGCTCATTTTAGCAATGAAACTTGTTTACTCGGTTGAGTAACGAACTTTATCTTCCATGAGAATATGAATGTTGCATCTTATTTGGGCAACATACTTTAACTCTCATGATGACAAAGAACTTTGTTTTTTTTTTACAAACTTATTTACTCATTTTAACAATATACTTTTATTATTGGAAACTTTTATCAAAACTTTGATTTCAATTCATGGAACCAATATTATTTTGTTTATTTGTAAGTACTCACCGACTATTTTTATAGTTGACGCTCGTTTTACATGCTTTTTCAGGAATCATCGAGTAAGTGGCACTTAGGGACACATCACTGTTAGGAGCATTCACATGTGTTGTATTCCAATTTTCATTGTAATTTCTTTTAAAAGTTGTTCAAACCCAATGTAAATTTGTAATGATTTTTAATACTATGGTTGGTGTTGTCTTTTAACTTTTGCTATGAAACCCTTTATACTGCCACGCCTCGTGTTTCCGCTTTAGCGGGGTGTGACAGAAAATGGTATCAGAGCCGAAGGTTATAGAGAATACCGGTTTTCCTTTGGAGAACCACAACTATAGCCAAAAAATTTCAAAATGTTTTTAAAATACTGAACATACTACTAGTATAACTAATTCGAGTACACATTATTAGACTTTAATTAAGTATAGCCTGGCCAACTATGCTTAATTAAGGAAAGTTAATGCGAGGCCAGGAACGGTTATAGTAGAATTATGTTCAAAACAATTTTCAACTTAAACTTTTGAAAAACAAAATTTTTCGGTGTGCGTACGGGCATTGCATATTATAGGCATTCATCTAGGTACACTTAGAAACTAAGTGCACTTTTACCACAATGTCTTATTTAGAAATATTCTTATCCCTTATCAAGTGATAGGTTAACCACTTAGGTTATATCACTAGCCACTCTAGGAGCAATGCACTTAGTACTGAGAATGAGTATTCGTCGGTAGCTGTTGACTTTAGATGTAAGGTTAGTAGCTAGATATACACTAGTAATAATCTTAAGTCGAAACCTATGCCAATTATTCCTTAATACCTCTTCATCGTCTTCGTATTAGAGTTACAACTAGGAAAAAGCGTTTCGATATCGACACGAATGATAATTGGAGCATCGCGTAAGGAGGTAGATGAGTCGCTACTAAGTAATCACTTGGATATCATTGGTAGGCATTCCGAATTCGACTCACGAGGAGACACGGAGGTTTAACCCATACGTGAGACTTCTCTACTACGCTACAAATTTAGCTTTAGGTTGTTTCCACCTTGAGCTTAAAACTTAACATAGGATATCCCTTTGACCTCTATAAAAGGTCATAAACTGCATTGACACCGTAAAACGTTTTTCAAACAACTTTCATAAAAAAAAAATTATTGTCCTTTATCTTGGGGAAAAGACATCAGTACTCGCCTTATACTTGCCTTATACTCTCCTTAGTATGTAGGTACGATCAGCTACACTAACATACTTATTCCTTATTTCTTAATCTTCCATCAAAAAATTATTTCGCTTCATCGGTTTTATTTATCATCGATAAAATATTTTATAACCACTTCATTCAACTCAGTAGACATTTCCTAACAATTTACGCCATATTCTCGCTAAAAATCTTTTGACAACTTGTTTTAACTTAACACTTTTCTTCAAAACTCAATTTAACCAATATTGTTTTTAATCTTGCTATTACAATCTCATTTCAAATCCATTTCAATGGATAGATGTGCTTTTGAGGGCACATAAACCATTTTAAACATTGCTTACCATTTTGACACGTCTTCGAAAAACTAGAAACATTTTCTTTTATACATCAACAGTCTTGAATTTTACTATTATATATATTCTCTAAATGATTGTTTTTGTAGAAACACTAAATTAAGAATCCACTATTTTCAATGATCGATACTTTTACACCTTTCTTAAAATAGCATTCTACTTTGTAATTTTCATTGAGTTCCTAAACTCTCAACTTTGTTTTTATAAATATTCTGAATCATAAGCTTGAATTTATCCTGACTTAGAGAATTAGATAATTTTTCAAAAGAGTAATCAAAATATTTTTGTATAAATTCCCTTATTGATGACTTAAACCTGTAACCTTAATTAATCTTTATATTATTTTACTACTTCGTTTGATCGCCACACATGTATTTTCGTTATCTTGGAATTATTACATATTTTGATAATAGTGAGATTAATTATCATTTCTAAACACACATTTTGATAACAGTGAGATTTTTATCACTTCTAAACACCTAAAATGCTATCTACACAATGTGATTTAATCGCCTTCATTTGCAACATTGACTCTCTAAATATATATATTCTTCGAATATAGATCTATTATTGTAAGAGTAACCATAGTAGTAATTATAGCCTCGGAGATCCTCAATCATTTCGTAATTTATTTTGTAGCCGACACTTAAATAGCCTTTACATTGGAGATGTACCAAAACTTCGTTGCCTACCCTTAGTACGTTTTTTTGGGACTTACCCTCGATCGCTTCCCTTTCATTCGTGTTACCCCTTCTTATTTCGGAACATATATTTTCCAGATATAGTAGCCAACCCGAAAGTGAACAACTTGTTCCTAATCTCTTCTTTATTAGGCGGCGAATTTACACTTAGTGTTAATTTAGAATGCGACTTGAGGATCAATGCGGATTTAACGCTCAATGCAGTGGGTGCTTCAGCAAAACGTATAACGTTCTTTTAAGTTAGATAATATCTAACTAGATAATCTTTTCAACTAGGTTGCCATGGTCGGATCATGATTTCCATGATCCGAATTTCTCGCAATCTAGACTTTAGAACTCGAATTAAGGAAACATTACTTTGATTATAGCTAAAGAATTGGGTTCTTCCTTTGAGGAAATAAACCCGAAATAATCAAAGAACACTGAAAGTCACCACCTCTCCAGCTATATAATTGTATTCGACTGAGTTCTAATAGAATACGTCACGAATTGAATTTTGGGGCGAAATTCTTTCAACCGGGGGAGAATGTGACAACCGTCAAAATTCAAGTCGGTTCTAGATTTGACTAGACTTAGTTGCACATAAAGGCACAAAACATATTAGACTTAGTAACTAGAAGCTAAGTTATAACCTAGTAGAAACTTGGAAACAGATAGAAACAATGGATGGTGTACTTAGATTTCACATTGATATGTGAATTCTACTACTACTTAACTGTAGTGACTATCCATATTTGGGTCACTCTTTGACTCGAACACCATTTCATGAATCATATACACACATCATGCACTTGACCTAGTAGTAAAAGTTAGGTCAGAGTCTCATAGAAACTTAAGTCAAAGTTGAAACTAGGACTAGTATACTTGATTCCTTAATTTCGTTTGAATCTCGGAATCACTACATAAATGCCAATAAACCAATAAAAATAAATTACAAACAATATTTCTAATTTGAATAAGAGTTATGAAACTCTAAAATAGTTTGAAGTCTCAAAATTCAAGTAATTTTGATATCCAAAGATTTACAAACTCTCAAAAACCCTAAATGCCCTAAAAACTCATATTTACAAACTTTAACCTTAAAAATTCTATAAAAATAATTATAAACCTTGTAATATTATCTTATAATAATTAAAATTAGTATAATATATTCAAGGCAAATAAAATTTAACTCATTAACATTACCCTTAATTTATAAATCAAAAATAAAGGTTTTATGAATAAAAACTTGATTTTAGTGTATATTTTATAAAAAGTTTGATATTTTTATAAAAGATTTAAATTTTTATAAAAGAAACAAGAGAGAGGGAGCCTCTCTCACCCAAAATCTCGGCCTCCCCTCTCCAAGACCCTCCTCCTCTTCCCAAAACACATAATCATTTCTCTCTTCTCCACACTCTTCACCTCTTCATTCTCTCTCTCACACACTCTACCATCATTCATTGAATTCTCTCTTCTTTCTCCCTCTAAACTCACGAAAATCTCAGAAAAGTTCAGCCATTTCTACTAAAAAACCTCAACATTTGATGTTATTCTTAAAGGTAAACCCGAAAATCATTCATTCCCCTTCTCTTTTCCTTCAAGTTTTACTTGTTTTTCATGGATTTTCTCCATCTTCTACCGCATTCTATTGTAAAATCATGAACACTTGCACTTACTCACGGTTTTGATGATGATGGTGGTAGGATTTCACCCAAAAACAACATGCATGTTGTAAATGGTGAAATCCAAGGACCTAAACCTAAGTCAAAATCAAGGAAATGCACTTTTCTACATGTTTTGGTGGAAAAACACCACATGCACCCTATGTTTTCTATCAAAAACGATTTTTGAACATATGAAACTCATTAATGATCTTCAAACCAACATGCATGTGATGATTTTCAAGCTTAGATGCTTGATGATCAAAGTTTGTTGTTAAAAGCTTTCAAATATGTTCATAAAACATTTATCCCCAAATAAATACCTAAAACTTCTTTTCTATTTAAATGATATTTTTCCCAGAATCCAACCAACAATATAAGATGATCTGTAAATTTTCATAAAATAATTCCTTTTTCTCGAATTATTATAATTAATGCAAGAAAATAGGGCAATAAATCATATAAAATACTTTCTGGGGTCTATAAATCCTAGTTAAATTCGTGGATGACCCCTATGCTAAATAATGATCCCTCATTAAATTTCATTGGTTTTTGTTACTGTTTAATATGGTTTTGAATTTTCTTTTTGTTTGGCTCCAATAAATCATAAAAGCACTTTAGAGAATCTTAAAATGATATATAACAATTTTCGCAGTTGATACCAGAGGTATAAGACTCAGAAAAATATTTTCAGAATTTTTCATAATGCATTCCTATTTTTCCCCGATTTTTGTATTTATAATGGCCTAAACATAGAAAAAATAGTTCTCTTCATCCAAAATTCGTGAAAATTTACCAGAACACCTTGTAGTACATTTGGAGGCTACATAAAAATGTTGATGATTTTTCTTATCTGTATACTATTTTTCTCCTATTTTCTAAGATTAAATACACTTAAATACACAAAATCGGATTTCAGTATATAAAAACCACATTTGGTATTTTTCCCAGATTATTTACTCTGTAAATGAAGTGTACAAAATTTTTGGTAATTTACTTTAACTGTTTAATAGTTATTATTCAATTAATGATTATTTAAGAGGACTAAACAAAGGAAAAATAGCAACACTAATTGAAAAATATCTTTTATATTTTTCACAGCTTCTATATATGTAATAACAGTGTTACAAAAATTTTGGAAACTGTTTTCTATTTATCTCCATTTTTATTATAATAAATGCTCAAAAATCATAAAATTGGGTTAAATAGTTTGGAAATCCATTTTTATGTTTTTCCCAGCTTAAGTATGTCTAATGGCAGTATTATAAAAAGTTTGGGAATTTTTATCATCTGGATCCTATTTTTCACGAATTTATATTGTTATGAAGGCTTAAAAATTGGGAAAAATAGTTAATCACATCAAAAATTCAAAGGAAAATTTCTGGAAGACCTCTACTGTGTTTAGAATGAAAATGCAAAGTTTGAGAATTTTTGGAAATTGTTTGATAATATTTTGGCTTTTCAAGAGCTTAAAACACATTTAAATGTGTTGAAATACCCTCAATTAATATTACAAAAATCTGGAAATTAATATCCAAAATTGTTTTAATCACATGAGCTATAAAATTTCACCATTTCAGAAAAATGTTTGTAACTTATCAATATTAAATTTTGACACAATATTGGCATAATTCTATTGTAGTAGTAAATATACTAGTGTTAGATTTCGATTAGAGACTCACTAGCGAATACCATTATTGTAGGAATCGGTAGTGGTACACGTGGAACGTAGTTCAAGGCATCATTTGCATCATCTCAATGCATTGTGAGTATTCACGCACTCCCCTATTTTCAGTTTTTTTTTTATGTTTTGGGGTGGAAAAGCATGTCCCGAATAACTATTATTTGAATGTTGTATTTAAATTGATTTGTATCAAACATGATTGCTATTTTATTGCTATATCTCTCTATGTATGCCTATGCAACACGGAACATGAGAATTTATCGTATTAAGGCCCTTCCCTTATCTCTAACCATTAACTCTTTGAGCCAATGGTCATTATGGATAGCGCTATTAGGAATTGACAACTCCTCACTCGCCCTATTGCTGGAGTGCATGATACCATAATAATCTATGGAACGATAAGCATAGATCTTGATAGGGCTTCAGTAATAGGTTTGGTTGAGAACTCATTGTTTGCTCATACACATACAAACTCATTACTTATTATAGCAATAAACTTGTTTATTATTTATAGCAATGAACTTTGTTTCTCATTACAACAACGAACTTTTATTACTGAAAACTTATATACATGTTTTAGCAATGAAATTGTTTTCTCCTTCTAGCAACGAAATTGATTGCTCATTTTAGCAATGAAACTTGTTTACTCGTTTGAGTAACGAACTTTATCTTCCATGAGTAACGAACTATTTTTATAGTTGACGCTCGTTTTACATGCTTTTTCAGGAATCATCGAGTAAGTGGCACTTAGGGACACATCACTGTTAGGAGCATTCGCATGTGTTGTATTCCAATTTTCATTGTAATTTCTTTTAAAAGTTGTTCAAACCCAATGTAAATTTGTAATGATTTTTAATACTATGGTTGGTGTTGTCTTTTAACTTTTGCTATGAAACCCTTTATATTGTCACGCCTCGTGTTTCCGCTTTAGCGGGGTGTGACAGTTTACCAAAGATTGGTTGTTCATGGACAATTGGAAGTATATTTAAAATTTTGGAAAGGACCATATTGACATACTCTGAGAAGAGGTAACTCTTGTTCAGAAGTGACAGACAAAATGGGAATATGGAAATGTTTTCATAAGTGGAAGTTATTCTTTAAATCTGTGTAAGATTAGGAAACTTAATGCAAGAAGGATGTTCAAAGGAATGTACTTTGAATTTGAGACTTCATTTCCATGGAATTTTCTTGTAACAATCTCCAAAGGAATATATTGTAATATCATTGGTCAAGTCTCTGTGACTTTTGGCACCTAGACATTACAAAAGAATCATTGCATGATAGTTTAGAATCTAACACTTTCTAGCAGTGACAAGAATTTGGAATTCTTACACTTGCAATAAGGATTTGGAATTTTGAAATGAGCATCATTGAAATGTTTTCCAATTGATTTATTTCACAAAGTAAGGACCATAGACAAATATAGTGTGCATGCTTGGAGCATGACATAACTATTGTTTAGACAAACATAGTGTGCATGCTTGCAGCATGACATAACTATTGTTTAGACAAACATAGTGTGCATGCTTGGAGCATGGAATAATTATTGTTTTAATTCAAGTATTAAGTTGATTATTCGAAAAATTATACAATGAATAATAAGTAATCAATATAACTCAAAAGTTTTTGGGCCATATAGGATTAGTATTATTCTTGTGTTTCATTTTGCATTTTTTGACTTCCCGAATAATTAGGTTATTCAAACCATCCACAGTAGATCATACTTAGGAAGTAGGTATTGAGGCAAGACTGTCATGAATGGGTCTGAAGTTTGGCTAGGTGTTTTAGACATAGCTGCAATGTTCATGAGTGCTCCTGGAATAAGATTCGAGTATTGGATTCAAACCACGCTTATTTGAATCACTTCATGGATTTTATCACGAGTGATCATGAGACGATAATATCTTACATTCTTCAAACGGAGACATGTGAGTTGTAGTTACGAGTCGGTTGCACATTGACATATGTAAACGCACCAGTAACTTGGATCTTATAAAACATATCGTTGTGTGTAATTCGATGAGTAAGTACAAGAGATCATTTGGGTCAAAGTTTCTCCGTTCCTTTTACCCCATGTGGATAAAAGCCATATCTGTGGGCTCCTCGATGATTTAGTGATGACATCAGGCATGGACTGATTTGATTTGTTCAATTAGTCAGTCATTATAAATCGGAAATCGGGAAACAACAGATGGACAGAGAGAATGATTATAATCCATGTCTCAGTCCATATGATATCTAGAATGGAGGAATATATGATCCCCTATCTAATGGACACGTCATTGACTAGGTCAGAGTTCGACAGTGACTTTTAAGAGCTACGATTGCTAGTCGGGTTGGAGTCATGCTTGCAATAATAGTTATTAGACTTATCTAAGTGGGAGACTGTTGGATTAGGTGTCTAAGCCCATAACTATTATTGGTATGTACTTGACCCGAGAGTAGCATGGTCCATTTGGGTTGCATGGCATCAGAACAATTTAGATAGACTTTTGTGAGAAGAGGATATTTATGATTTATTAATATATTATAAGTTCTAATATATTAATATGAAATCATATTATTTAATTAGTATTGATCAAGAATTAGTTTGGAATTAATTTTGTGATCAAAAGAGACTAATTAAATAAATGGGGATTGATTTGGTAAATTATTCATTCTTATAAAGTGGGCTTATGATCCATAGTTCCTCATGTTGGGCTAAACCCATGTGGTGACCCATGGATACTCCATGGAGGTTAAAACCCATGGATCATGAGGAGTGTGGAAAGTAATGAGTTACATGGTGTAACCCTAATGTGCACACTATATAAGAAACCCCAAGGCTCATGAAATTGGCACTAGTGGTTACCTAGACCATTTTAAGGGACAAGAAGTGAGGGCTAGCTGCTTTTGTGAAGCAAGTGTTCTTCTCTCAAGTTATTCCAATTGTTGGTGGTGTTGTGTGATTCCATTTGAGGTGCAACACTTGGGGCACTAAGTTCTTAAAGGTCCAAGGCTTCTGACTACAATAAAAGGTATGTTTTCTAACTTGTTTTATTACCCAAGTATCAAAGTTTTGTATGCTAGTTAGGGTAATACCTTGGAAAGTTTAAGTTTTCATGTATAATAGAGAAAACATAAGATCCAAGGTATTTAGGGTTGCATGCACACCTTAGGAGTGTTAGAATACTCAAAACCCTTCATCTCCGTCTTGAGCATGCTGAAGTAAATGGACATCTGGACCTGCTCCGAGGCAACATACTTAGGGCAGAAATGGGATCTCTCTATAAAAATCTTGGGTATCTCCATTACCGACTCTATCATCCACCTCATCGATAGATACTCTTGGGCTAACCTCTCCCTCTCCACCAGTGGTACATACTCGGTATGGAACATCTTAGAAAACTGCTCCCAAGTTACTGCGGCCTTATCCGCAGGAGAATAAGCAATGGTCACCAGCTTCCACCAATCCTTCGCCCCCAAACGAAGAAGGTTCAGGGTACACCTGACCTTCTGGTCCACCGGACACGAACAAGTGAAGAAACAACCCTCCACATCGCATAACCACCTAACGGGGAATCGATTTGTCGAAGTCCCGGTACTGAAATGACCCTCTCCCCTAGAGTCCCACAGCAGCAACAACTACAGTGGTTGCGACAGCAGCAGCCTCGGTGACGGCAACATAACACTCATCAAACATCTCGATCATAATGGTCTTAATAGACCCAAAAACCTTCGGGATCGCCTCCCTAACAGCGATGGTCACCTGAGTGGTGATCATCTCCCGAATCTCATCATCCGTGAATCATGCCCTCGCCTGGAAACAAACTTGAATACATCAGAAAAGCCACAATTCATGATATTACAACATTTACGGAAAGACTAAACCCTCGGAGTTCGTGACTTCCTTTCTAGGCGTACCATCCCTATGATTTCAGTAGTACAGGCCCATACTACCTTCCACACCTACCCGTATTTGTCTCAAGGGGTTCGTCACGGAACACCCGTCCATAATACCGAACATCTAGGATATGCATACATCTTATACATATTCTCTCAAGAGTGACTAATCCTTCCTCACACTAGCCAACTACAATCCATACTCACTCATGAAACTTCCACTAACCCTATAGCCCCTCGTGCATGCTAATCATACATAACACTAGATTCGATAGATAGTCGAATATCTGATTCTACCCTAAGCCCACAACCAAACAAGGAATAGGAAATAAGGCTAAATCAAACATTCTCGGGCTACAAAATGTTATCTATGTACAACTATGATGCATACACTAAGCAACTAAAGTAATAATATCAGTTCCATATAAAATAACAAGAAAATTTCCTAGGCTATCATGCATCATACATCAGGAAATTCTATCATGCAATTCCTGAAGGTCCTTAACCTATAGTTTGAGTCTGGAATAACACAAGTGTTCATCTAATTCTCTCAAAGAAGGGCTCTGATACCAACTTGTAACATCCCATAAATCATTACAAATTTTTCTTTTTTAAAACTATCACAAAATCCATAATTCACACAAAACAGAGTTCCAAAACCATAAGTATAAATCAGAGTATCTCAAAATCATAAGTCAAATAAATATCCAGGATGATGTGCACTATCACGCCTTCATCTTGCCTCTATCCTCTGATGTACCTGAAACCATTAAATCAAACTATAAGCA
Organism: Lactuca virosa; assembly: GCF_052849685.1. Classification (NCBI taxonomy): domain Eukaryota; kingdom Viridiplantae; phylum Streptophyta; class Magnoliopsida; order Asterales; family Asteraceae; genus Lactuca; species Lactuca virosa. The sequence goes on from NC_136429.1 coordinate 479,998,310, forward strand.
AAAGCTTAGTGAGTTCCCCTAAAATACCATCGCACAAACATATAAAAGCATGCATATTGGGTCCACAACCATCAGACTGGATTACCCCTGAGCCCACAACATAAGTCTGGATTACCCTCTCAGCCCACAACTCATGTCTGGATTGCTGCCGAGCCCACATCATAAGTCTAGTTTGCTTTCCCGGTCCTCAACTTATGTCTGGATTTCTCCCAGGTTTGTTGGCTTCTGCACAAAGTCGTATTGCTTCAAGACAACCGAACTATGTCGACATATGCAACTGATAAACATATATCCAGCAAACAAATAATCATTAAAATCTACCAGTCTAACAAAATACGATGACATAGCAACATCCTATACACCAGGATGCATCATACAACCTAGTGGGTCGGTATTAGTTCCTTCAACCCACGCGTACAGTGAGGAAAACTCACCTCACAATTTGAACGAGGAGGGTGTGCAGAAGACTGCTTTTCAGACACTTTATGGTCACTATGAGTTCGTGGTGATGCCTTTCGGGCTAACCAATGCTCCTGCCGCGTTCATGGATCTCATAAACCGCATGTGCAGACCGATGTTGGATTGGTCTGTGATAGTTTTCATTGATGATATCTTGGTTTATTCCAAGAAGCAACAGTAGCACGAGGAGCACTTGCGAGAGGTGTTGGAACCTCTGAAGAGGGAGAGCTTGTATGCCAAGTTCTCCAAGTGTGAGTTCTGGTTGCGTGAGGTGCAGTTTCAGGGCCATCTTGTCAACCAGAACGAGATTTCGGTCGACCCGGCCAAAGTGGAGGCCGTGATGAGGTCGGAGGTTGGCCGGAAGGTCAAGTCAGAGGCTCCAGTGGTGAGGAGCCGAGCTTTACAGTTGACAGCCGAGGAGGCACGCACCACACCCGATGTGGTGACGGGTATGATTTCTTCTCTCTAGCTTTTATTATATGTCGCTTGTGATATTGATATGCCATATTATATGTTTGTTTAGGATCGTTCCATGTGAACGGTATCCCAGTTCAGGTTTTTTTTGATTCAGGTGCTACCCGATCATTTGTCTCTCTTGCGCTTAGCAAGAGGTTCTCTAAGTCTTCGGGCATGTTGGATTGCCCTCTAGAGGTCGAGATTGCGGACGACCGATCAGTTCGAGTAGAGGAGATTTTCAGGGATTGTGTCTTGCGGTTGTTCGAGGAGCGCTACTCGGTAGACTTGGTTCCCATACCATTGCAGGGGAACAAGATTATTATAGGTATGGATTGGTTGAGCCCCAATGGGGCAGTGATCAACTGCACGCAACAGTTGGTCTGGGTCAGGACCCCAAGTGGGGGAGAGCTGGTGATTCAGGGCGAGAGGCCACATCGTGGACCAACTTTATGTTCAGCATGGAGAGCTAGGCGCTATCTCCAGTAGGGGTACGCAGGGTATGTCGTCTATGTCTTGGATACCCGAGAGGCGGGTAAGGCGACAGTGAGTGATGTACCGGTGGTACAAGAGTATGCGGATGTATTTCCAGAGGAGCTGCCTGGGATACCTCTGGAGAGGCACGTAGAGTTCAGGATCGACGTAGTCCCTGGTGCGGCATCGATCGCCAAGGCACCATATCGGTTGGCTCCTGCTGAGATGCAGGAGTTGTCTACACAACTACAAGAGCTGTTAGACAAGGGATTCATCAGACCGAGCAGTTCACCCTGGGGAGCCCCGATTCTATTTGTGAAGAAGAAGGATGGGTCGCATCGGATGTGTATAGATTACCTGGAGCTGAATAAGGTAACGGTGAAGAACCGTTACCCACTCCCGAGGATTGATGATCTCTTTGACAAGCTTTAGGGAGCATCTTGGTTCTTCAAGATTGATCTGCGTTCAGGTTATCATTAGATGCGGGTCAGAGAGGAGGATGTGTAGAAGACTGCTTTTCGGACGTGATATGGTCACTATGAGTTCGTTGTGATGCCTTTCAGGCTAACTAATGCTCCTGCCGCATTCATGGATCTCATGAACCGCGTGTGTCGACCGATGTTGGATTGGTCTGTGATAGTTTTCATTGATGATATCTTGGTTTATTCCAAGACGCAGGAGCAGCATGAGGAGCACTTTCGAGAGGTGTTGGAGACTCTGAGGAGGGAGAGCTTGTATGCCAAGTTCTCCAAGTGTGAGTTCTGGTTGCGTGAGGTGCAGTTTCTGGGGCATCTTGTCAACCAGAACGGGATTTCGGTCGACCCGGCCAAAGTGGAGGCCGTGATGAGGTGGGAGGTTGGCCGGAAGGTCAAGTCAGAGGCTCCAGTGGTGAGGAGCCAAGCTTTCCAGTTGACAGCCGAGGAGGCACACGCCACACCCGATGTGGTGACAGGTATGATTTCTTCTCTCTAGCTTTTATTATATGTCGCTTGTGATATTGATATGCCATGTTATATGTTTGTTTAGGATCGTTCAATGTGAACGGTATCCCAGTTCAGGTTTTTTTGATTCAGGTGCTACCCGATCATTTGTCTCTCTTGCGCTTAGCAAGAGGTTCTCTAAGTCTTACGACATGTTGGATTGCCCTTTAGAGGTCGAGATTGCGGACGACCGATCAGTTCGAGTAGAGGAGGTTTTTAGGGATTGTGTCTTGCGGTTGTTCGAGGAGCGCTACTCGATAGACTTGGTTCCCATACCATTGCGGGGGAACAAGATTATTATAGGTATGGATTGGTTGAGCCCCAATGGGGCAGTGATCAACTACGCGCAACAGTTGGTCCGGGTGAGGACCCCAAGTGGGGGAGAGCTGGTGATTCAGGGCGAGAGGCCACATCGTGGACCAGCTTTATTGTCAGCATCGAGAGCTAGGCGCTATCTACAGTAGGGGTACGCAGGGTATGTCGCCTATTTCTTGGATACCCGAGAGGCGGGTAAGGCGACAGTGAGTGATGTACCGGTGGTACAAGAGTACGCGGATGTATTTCCAGAGGAGCTGCCTGGGATACCTCCGGAGAGGCAGTTAGAGTTCAGGATCGATGTAGTCCCTGGTACGGCATCGATCGCCAAGGCACCGAATCGGTTGGCTCCTCCTGAGATGCAGGAGTTGTCTACACAACTACAAGAGCTGTTAGACAAGGGATTCATCAGACCGAGCAGTTCACCCTGGGGAGCCCCGATTCTATTTGTAAAGAAGAAGGATGGGTCGCATCGGATGTGTATAGATTAGCTGGAGCTGAATAAGGTAACAGTGAAGAACGCTACCCACTCCCGAGGATTGATGATCTCTTTGACTAGCTTTAGGGAGCATCTTGGTTCTTCAAGATTGATCTGCGTTCAGGTTATCATCATATGAGGGTCAGAGAGGAGGATGTGCTGAAGATTGCTTTTCGCATGCGATATGGTCACTATGAGTTCGTGGTGATGCCTTTCAGGCTAACCAATGCTCCTGCCCTGTTAATGGATCTTATGAACCGCGTGTGTAGACCGATGTTGGATCGGTCTGTGATAGTTTTCATTGATGATATCTTGGTTTATTCAAAGACGCAGGAGCAGCATGAGGAGCACTTTCGAGAGGTGTTGGAGACTCTGAGGAGGAAGAGCTTGTATGCCAAGTTCTCCAAGTGTGAGTTCTGGTTGCACGAGGTGCAGTTTCTGGGGCATCTTGTCAACCAGAACGAGATTTCGGTCGACCCGGCCAAAGTGAAGGCCGTGATGAGGTGGGAGGTTTCGAGGTCTCCATCTGAGATTAGGAGCTTCCTGGGACTGGCAGGTTATTATCGGAGATTCGTTTAGGACTTCTCCAAGATAGCCGTGCCTTTGACCCGGTTGACAAGGAAAGCAGTGGTCTTTCGCTGGGGGCCTGAGCAGCTGGCCGCATTTTAGACACTAAGACAGAGGTTGTGTGAGGCGCCAATCTTAGCCCTGCCGGAGGGCATGGATGATTTTGTGGTGCATTGCGATGCGTCCATCTCGGGTTTGGGCGCGGTATTGATGTAGAGGGACATGATATAGCCTACGCTTCGAGGCAGCTGAAGCCTCATGAGGCGAACTATCCGACACATGACTTGGAGTTGGGGGCAGTTGTTTTTGTTGGATTAATGTCTAAGTCCATAACTATAATTGGTAAGACTTGACCCGACCCGGCATGGTCCATTTGGGTTGCATGGCATCATGCATTTGGATAGACTATAATGAGAGAAATAACACTTAAGGTTGGTTAATATATTATAAGTTCTAATATATTAATAAGGTTATTTAATTAGTATTGATCAAGAATTAATTTGGAATTAATTAAGTGATCAAAAGGAGACTAATTAAATATATGGGTTGATTGTGTAAATCATTCATTCTTATATATGTGGGCTTGTGATCCAAGATTCCTTATGTTGGACTAAGTCCATGGGGTGACCCATGGATACTCCATGGAGGTTAAAATCCATGGAGCATAAGGAATGGGTAAAGTTATGAGTTACATGGTGTAACCCTAATAGCCACCATATAAAAGAATCCCATGGCTCAAGAAATCGTGTACTAATGTGTGAATATGAGGGCTAGACGATTTCAAGGAGTGTTCCATTTCTCTCAAGTCATTCCATGTGCATTTGGTGTTGTGTGAACCATTTGAGGTGTCACACTTGGGGCACTAGGCACTCAAGCTTCATGGAGACAAGCTACATCAAACAAAGGTATGTATTCTATCCATTTGATTACCCAAGTATCAAGTATTGTATGCTAGATAGGGTAATACCTTGGAAAGTTCATAATTGCATGTATAATAGAGAAAACATAGATCCAAGGTATTTAGGGTTGCATGTACACTTAGGAGTGTTAGAATGCGCAAAACCCATCAGTGGTATCAGAGCCAATGCTTGTTTTCTTGTTATACTTGCAAAATTAGCTGAAAAATCGAATTGTATTAGTTTAAAAGTTATGCTAATTACTTGAAAAAAAATTTGATGTGAATTATCTTTGTTCATATGAGTTTATTAGATTAATAGAAAAGTTAATTGATTATGTGTTTTCAATCCATTTTAATCTAAGAGTTGATTCTAAAATGTGTTTTTGTAACTTGTCCTCAAGTTATATGAAAAGTCACATTTAAGTTTCATAAAACTCATAAAAAGTTGGCAATGGTTACAAAAATAAAGAGTCTTGTCCTCATTAAATGGTTTTATGACTCCATAACTTGTCCTCAAGTTATGGAGGTTCAAGAGTCACTTCATTAAATGATAAAATGTGTAACCTTAATTAGTTCCATAAGTTACAAAAATAAAGAAAAGTTATATTCTTTTATTAGTTTAAAGTCTTCCATAACTTGTCCTCAAGTTATGGAACTTGAAGAGTTTTTTTTTAATTAAAACTACTTTAAACACATAAGTTATGGAATTAATTAGTTTTGAATATTTTCAAAACTTGCCCTCAAGTTTTGGAATTTGTAAAGTTTTCCCCATGAATACTTTAATTCCAAGTTAGCCCTTAGAATTTTAAAAGTTAAAATTCAACCCTTATACTTTATAGTATTATAAGTTAATAATAAATATATGTATAAGAGCAAGTCAGTCTTACCGTTAGTAGGCCTCATTCACGAAGCCGGTCTATAAGGGGGGTATAAGGTTACTGCCTATAAAATGGCAGTTTAATGGGTGTCCACTCTCACCCACCGCTTCCTTGACTGGTGGAGGGTCGTTAGCCGAACGGGTAGGACAAGGACTATAATTCTCCCTTCATTAAAAGTATTAATGATAAATACTAAGTAACTAAACACTTATAAATTCCCAATCTTAGTTACTTAGGAAAATGTGAATAAGGTGCTAATCCATGAAATTACACTTTGCACTTTGTTTAAACCGTTAGTGGAGCGTGTGTGGTTAACCGGCACACTAACCTGGATTTAACAAAGTAGGCAAAGGGTAACTTAATATTTATCATAGTATCGGTGGAGCTCGTGTGGTTAACCGGCACATCGATTGAGGGGTAAATATTAAGGGTACCAAGTATATTTGCATGGTTACTTCACACCTTGTTTTGTGATCCTCGACATCCCAGTCACAAAACCTGTAGGGCACACTCGAGATTGAAACATGCCATTGAAAAGTTCAATGAATCTCAAAAGATCTAGGAGTTTCAAATCGAATTAAAAACCTAATTACATTATTTCGTTTTTCATGGTGGAAATTGGTAAATCGTCATTTACCTACCTTCAACTATTTTATAACTTGGATTACGACATCTCTCTTCCAGTTATAAATAGGTTGTTGGATCCTAGCCTTAATATTTCATATTGGGTGTTATATTAAGGACTTTAGATCAACTATCTTGAATATCTCCCAAAAGATGTCTAGTTCAGACATCTATGATCTTCCCAAATCTCTTGGAACTTTACTTCCTCCACCTCCTCCAATTATTCTCCCTAACCCACAAGTTTAAGGTCACTCAAGCCCTAATGGAAAGCAAGGTCTATGTGTGATCACATCTTAGAGATGAAGTCACATATTGACAAGCTGGGAGAGTTGGGTGTCAAAGTCTTGAGAAAGTTGGATGTTCAATAACTTTCTAAGTCACATAGTGAGTTCCTTTGGGACTACTATGAAACAGGCTATGACATGAACCTTAATGATCATATCTATTTGCTTGGTGCTGCTGAATCAACAATGATTTGGAACGATAGTAAAGCAAATTTGATTAGAAGATCAACTTCCCAAAAACTTTATGGACAGTGACAATGGTGACACTGGAAATCCAGAAAAAGCATTCTCTTCCCAATGGAAAGGGATTGGCCATAGTCAACCCGGTTGACCAAATGGTAAGGAGAAAGGCTAAGTTTGAGATAGTCCCATTACCAAAGGGTCCATATGTTTATTTTGCCAAAGGAAGGGGCGTTGATTGCAAAGCTGCCAAGTTTACCTAAGGATGTTAAAGTCAATAAGTCTGACTCTACTTCAGGTAGAGCCCATTATCTAACTCTGTTAAGTTTCTATTCTAAGATCCTCATTACATGATGTGACTGGGTCACATGTTGATGTTTTAAGAATCAAAGAATAGAGAGAAAGCTTAAAGGAAGTATATGCTGATTCTGATCGCGTAGGTGGATTTCGATCGCATCAGAATTTTGAAGCTGTTACTTAGGAGTTATGATATATTGCTTAGGAATAGATAACAACAAGTTTTTCCGTATGCATTTGCACTATAATGATAAGTTTTTTCCGCAAAGTTTTGAAATAAAATAAAAGTTTTTAATTTTATATTTATTTTAAATATCCTTACAAGTGGCATTTGTGAAAAATGGTTGTTTATATGATTCCATTGATAGCAATATTTGAAAAAAAAATGGACTTGATTCTTTCGTTTGTGGTAGTGTCATAATTTACCAAATAAGGAAAGATTCTCATTCCCAAGGCTTCAGTTGGATAGAAACTTGGAATCATGCAAGTTGAATAGTATGATGAATGAGAACTTTCAAGCATTGGAAAATTAAGACTTGTTCACATGGATGTGTGAGTCAAGTTAAGGACTAAAGGGATCGAGTACACATTCTTGTGCACTGGTCAAGTCCACCACAAAGCTCGTTAAGACTATTCGTCATGATTTACTAAATTTTAGTAAATATGGTTATACTTACAAGCTTAAGTATAATTCTGAAACATTGGAAAAGTCTCAATGTATGGCAGAACGAATGGGAAGAATCAAATTAGGCAGACAGATAAAAGTTTCTCAAATCTGAAAAGATGGGAGAGTACTTTAGTATCATGTTTTGTGATCATCTTAATGATTAAAGAACCACATCACAATTGGTCTTCTAAGGACATCTTAGTGCATTCTTATGACTAAGAAGAGGAGTCATGAATTGTTGAAATGGTTAAATCAAGAAGATGAGTCATACTTCGTTTCAAAACAAGTCTTAGAGTCATACTCCAAGACTATAAGTTGAGTGACATATCTTAAAGAAAGGTTTATAACACTTGTCAAATGTAAGAGTAAAAGTGTCCTACTCTTGTACATTTGAAGTTGGTAAGTTGTGATGTTTTGGATTAAACAAAGACCAACTAAGGCCAATTGTGTGAAGTGTTTGTCTTGATAAAGAATCCGCACTATCTCTTGAATATTTGGCAAGATAGTCTTATATGTCAAGAGGATAGTGGGAGTCTTAAAGATCCTAAAAAGAATTTCAAGAACTAATCAAGAATAAAACCTGAGGTTCTTCACTAGCACACGACTTGAGGTTTATAACCTATCGTGTTGACATATTCTGTGCCCATTCCAGTTAAAGTTGGCTTTGCATAGGAGTTCTGAAAGTTCTCAATTGGTTTCATAACAACTTGGAAGCAATGGCAGGCCCTGTACTGCCAGGTGGCAAGAAGTTAAGATTGCATAAGTTCAGTCCATATGAGTTTGGATTTGTCATTATCCTTGTCTTGTGACTATGGTTTTGACGATTCACATGGATAAGAACACATACACCATAAAATCTAAGGGTCATAAGGTTTCTCTCCGATTCATGAAAATGATGGTGAGGAAACACTTCCACCAAGTAGATTTGAAGCAGATGGCAAAAGGTCTAAACAATTGAGACTATGATTACGGCATCCCTTTTCATAGTTCTGAAATTGTTTAGACACACATGCATGCTATCTAAGGAAAGGTGTATGATTTTGATAAAGTTTTATCAAAGCATCTCGTATCAGAAATCTGAACTTTAGTAAGGAAGTCAATAAAGTATTGATTTCTAGAAGTCCAGTTGATTTCTGAGTACATGTCAAAGCTAGTGGGAGCATAAGTGTTATGCTAATAATTATCATGTTAGTGGGAGCATGATAATTATTGTTAGTGTTGCAAGTTAGCAATGTTAATTATAGAAAACAAAAGTTTCAATGCGTGAGGCTGCAGGGATTGAAAAAGTTGTTTTGCTATAATTAAGGGAGAGGATATACTTCATTTCAGTTCTAAAAGCGTAGATTGAGACCGTAATCATCTTTAGTCAAGAATATATATATGAATTTCATGTTGGATTGGTTCAACTTAAGGAAATTCTATATATTGCGTTCTCAAAATTCGATTATGATTACAGCATCCCTCTTCATAGTGAAATTTTGAAAACATGGCAAATAAAAAATATTGTAGCAAAAGACTGGTCTAGAATCATGTCTTTATGTGAGACATCATGAATCGTGTACCATTTGCTTTGGGTACAGGATCGATTGCATGTGCTATAATATTTGTCATTTCTAAATTTTTTCCAAATGCCCAGAGGCATTAAGAAGGGAAAAGGTCTAGAATTGGATATGACTAAAATGATTAAGCAATTGTCGAGGACAATCTGAGGTTTACCAAAGATTGGTTGCTCAGGGACAGTTGGAAGTATAGTGCTAATTTTGGAAGGACCATATTGACATATTCTGAAAAGAGGCATCTCTTATTCAGAAGTGATAGTTAAAATGAGAATATGGAGTTGTCTCCATAGGTGGAAGTTATCTGTGTAAGATTAGAAAACTTAATGCAAGAAGCATGTCCAAAGCAATGTACTTTGAATATGAGACTAAATTTCCATGGAGTTGATCTCCATTGGAATACCTTATAATGACTGTTGACAAGTCTTTGTGACTTTGTACATATTCATTACAGGAGGGTCAGTGCATATAAGTTTAAAATCTAAACAGATTTCGATAAATGATAGGAATTTGAAATTCTCACATTTTTCGATAAGGATTTGAGAGTGTGAAATTAGAATCATTGAAATTATGTTCAATTGGTTTATTTCAGAAAGTAAGGATCATAGACAAACATAGAGTGCATACTTGGTGTATGGCAAAGCTATTGTTTAAGAAAAACATAGTGTACATGCTTGGAGCATGGGACAACTAGTGTTTTTAATTCAAGTATAAAGTTGATAAAACCGAAACAATGAATAATGAGTAATGAGTATGGTGATAAATAAAAGTGTTTATTTATATTCATAGGGTTTGATACCATATTTGATTCATTTATTCTTGTGTTTCACTTTGCATGTTTTGACTTCCAGAATAACTAAGTCGCTCTTCTTGAATGATTAAGTTATTCAAACCATCCACAGTCGGTCATATGTTGGAAGTAGATATGAATCAAGACTGTCATGGGTTGGTTTGTAGAGGTCCAAGTTGGTGGACAAAGTGGTGCTACAACACTCATGAGTGCTCATAAGTTCTGAGTATTGGATTCAACCCGCGCTCATTTCAATCACTTCATGGATTTTATCACGCGTGATCATGAGACGATAATATCTTATATTCTTAATACCTAGAGATATGAGTTGTTATTATGAGTTGGTTGTACATTGATTGCACGAAAACGCATTCGGTAACTCGATGTTATAAAACGTGCCTTTGTGTATGATTCAACAAGTAGTAGAACAAGCCATATGAGTCGAAGTTTATCCATTCCTTTTACCTTCGGGATAAAAGCGATATCTATGGGCCCCTCGATGATTTAAAGATGATACATGTGAGTGCTTGGCCGAGCCAGGACTGATTTGATTTGTTCAATAAGTCAGTCATCATGAATCGGAAATCGGGAAAAAACAAATGGACATAGAGAATGATTGATAATCCATGTCTCAGTCCATATGATATCTAGAATGGAGGAATATATGATCCCTTATCTAATGGACAAGTCATTGACAAAGGTCAGAGTTCGACAGAAGCTTTTGAGAGCTACGATTGCTGATCGGTTCCTGAAGTCATACGCAATCATAGTTTTAGACTTATCCAAGTGGGAGACTGTTGGATTAATGTCTAAGTCTATAACTATAATTGGTAAGACTTGACCCGACCCGGCATGGTCCATTTGGGTTGCATGGCATCATGCATTTGGATAGACTATAATGAGAGAAATAACACTTAAGGTTGGTTAATATATTATAAGTTCTAATATATTAATAAGGTTATTTAATTAGTATTGATCAAGAATTAATTTGGAATTAATTAAGTGATCAAAAGGAGACTAATTAAATATATGGGTTGATTGTGTAAATCATTCATTCTTATATATGTGGGCTTGTGATCCAAGATTCCTTATGTTGGACTAAGTCCATGGGGTGACCCATGGATACTCCATGGAGGTTAAAATCCATGGAGCATAAGGAATGGGTAAAGTTATGAGTTACATGGTGTAACCCTAATAGCCACCATATAAAAGAATCCCATGGCTCAAGAAATCGTGTACTAATGTGTGAATATGAGGGCTAGACGATTTCAAGGAGTGTTCCATTTCTCTCAAGTCATTCCATGTTCATTTGGTGTTGTGTGAACCATTTGAGGTGTCACACTTGGGGCACTAGGCACTCAAGCTTCATGGAGACAAGCTACATCAAACAAAGGTATGTATTCTATCCATTTGATTACCCAAGTATCAAGTATTGTATGCTAGATAGGGTAATACCTTGGAAAGTTCATAATTGCATGTATAATAGAGAAAACATAGATCCAAGGTATTTAGGGTTGCATGTACACTTAGGAGTGTTAGAATGCGCAAAACCCATCAGTTTTCGCCCACAAGATTTGGCGTCATTACCTCTATGGGGTCCGTTGTACCATTTACACGAACCATAAGAGTTTGAGGTACATCATGGATCAGCCAAATCCGAATATTAGGCAGCGTCGATGGCTAGATGTGGTGAAGGATTACCATTGTGAGATCCTATACCACCTGGGAAGGCGAATGTCGTGGCCGATGCGCTTAGCCGCAAGGCAGCGCCGATCAAAGATATCTACTTGAGGATGACCATGGTGACGCCGTTGTTGGAGCAGATTCGAGAGGCCCAGCAAGAGGCTATGAAGGAGGAACATCGTAAGAGTGAGCGTATTGTGGGTCAGGTTTCCTCTTTCGATTATGTCAGCCGTGGATTGTTGACACTACACCGAAGGGTGTGGGTTCCATATAATGGATATGTGCGCCAGGTATTGATGGAGGAGGCGCATAAATCTAGGTTTTCCATCCATCCCGGGGCGACTGCGATGTACATGGATCTTCGTCTTGATTATTGGTGGCCCTGCATGAGGCGGGATATAGCTTGATATGTTGAGAGATGTTTGACCTGCAGGAAGGTCAAGGCCGAGCATCAGAGGCACCATGGCAAGACCCAGCCGTTGGATATCCTGATGTGGAAATGGGAAGATATCACTATGGATTTCATCACGAAGCTTCCCAGGACCGCGCGGGGAGTGTATTCAATTTGGGTCATCGTGAATCGGTTGACCAAGAGCTCCCATTTCATTCCGATTCCGGAGAGCATATCGGCTTAGAAGTTGGCCGATATCTATATTCGGGAGGTAGTGGCTCGGCACGGAGTACCAGTTTCGGTGATTTCCGACAGAGATGTGCGGTTCACTTCCAGATTCTGGAAGAAGTTTCACGACAAGCTGGGTACTTGTCTGCACTTTAGCACCGCTTTTCACCTGCAGACGGATGGTCAGAGTGAGCGAACCATCCAGACCCTGGAGGATATGTTGTGGGCGTGTGTTTTAGACTTCGGAGGTAGTTGGGACACTTACCTTCCTATGGCATAGTTTTCCTATAATAACAGTTATCACAGAGTATCGACCGTTCTCCCTTCGACTTGTTGTACGGGAGGAAGCGCATGACCCCGATATGCTGGGGTGAGGTTAGCCAGAGGGTCATTGGGAGTACCGAAGTAGTGCGGAGCAGGCTTCAGACTGCTTAGAGTCGGAAGAAAAGTTATGCCAAAAAGCGTCGTTCGAGCCTGGAATTCCAGGTCGGGGATATGGTGCTCCTGAATGTGTCTCCCTGGAAAGGCGTCATTTGGTTCAGGAAGCAGGGTAAGTTGGGCCCCAAGTACATTAGACCTATCAGGGTTGTAGCCTAGGTGGGCAAGGTGGCATATTGGCTGGATCTGCCAGCTGAACTCAGTCAGATTCACAGTACTTTTCAAGTCTCCCAACTGCGGAAGTGTCTGGTAGACGATTCGATAGTGGTGCCTTTAGAGGATATTCAGGTGGATGACAGCCTGAACTATATTGAGCGGCCAATAGCTATCCTTGATAGGAAGTCAAAGGATCTGAGGAACAAGAGGGTGGAGCTGGTGAAGGTGCAATGGCCAATTCCTCTCCCTTGGGAGAAGGAATCATTTTTGGATTGCCCATGTCATTGGTTTTGTCCATGGCAGCTTGGGAAGTAGATCTTCCAATCAATTCTGCTTTACTAGTGCGCCAAATCATTGCTCATTCAACAACAATTAGCAGATATGTTAGATCGATAAGAGTCACGTCATGATCTGTCACATAGTAGTCTTTAACAAAATCACTATATGACTTAGGAAGTGAATAAATAACCAAGTCAACAGCCAGCTTTCTTGGGAACATGACACCCAACATTCCCAGCCTGTCAATATGCAGCTTTATGTCCAAGACGTGATCACATACAGACTTTCCATCTTCATGTTTGCTTGCCAATAGGGCTTGAGTGATCTTGAACTTTTTGTTGGATTAGGTGTCTAAGCCCATAACTATAATTGGTATGTACTTGACCCGAGATTAGCATGGTCCATTTGGGTTGCATGGCACCGGAACAATTTGTAAGGATGGACTTTTGAGAAGAGGATATTTATGATTTATTCATATATTATAAGTTCTAATATATTAATATGAAATCACATTATTTAATTAGTATTGATCAAGAATTAATTTGGAATAAATTTTGTGATCAAAAGAGACTAATTAAATATATGGGGATTGATTGTGTAAATCATTCATTCTTATAAAGTGGGCTTATGATCCATAGTTATTTATGATGGGCTAAACCCATGTGTTGACCCATGGATAGTCCATGGAGGTTAAAACTGATGGAGCCTAAGGAATGTGGAAAGTCATGCACATTAGGGTTTACATGGTGTAACCCTAGTTGTGTCACACTATATAAGAAACCTCATGGCTACAAAAATCGGCACTTAAGTGAGATACAAGAGGGATAGCCGATTTTGTGTGTGCAAGACAATCTCTTCTCAAGTCCTCCATTGTTGGTGGTGTTGTGTGATTCCATTTAAGGTGCAAAACTTGGGGCACTATGTTGTTAAAGGCCAAACTCAAGAAGTTCTACAAGCTACAACAAAAGAGGTAACTCAATAACTTCCTTTTATGTTGATTATATCATTTTGTATGCTAGTTGTAGGCTTAATGCTTTGGAAACAATATTGCATGTATAATTAGAGAAAACATAGATCCAAAGCATTTTGGTTTGTATATGCACCATAGGATGTTGTAGTATACTAAAACCCTTTAGTGGTATCAAAGCCTAGGATTATTTTCTATTATACTTGATGCTTATTGTTTTTTAAAGCAAGAAAAATTGTTTTTTTGGAATCTTCCTGATCACCACGAGGTGGTAAAAATTACCACGGGGCGGTGATTGTTCAGTGAAAATTTTTTCGTTTTTTTGGCCTGTTTTGGATTAGGATCATTACCAAAATATGTTTTTGTTCATAAAATTTGATTTTTGTTGCTATGGTAATGATTATCCTCATCCAAATAAAAGATAATTATCAAAGTTTCATGATTTGTATTATTTTATATGATTAGGCTAATTTCTTGAAACTTGTTTGATATGAATTATCTTAATTTATGAGTTTAATTAGATCATAGGCAAATTGATGAAATCCATAACTTGTCCTCAAGTTATGGAAAGTGAAAAGTCTCATTTTTAAATGTCATCATAAAATGGTTTTAAGTCTTACATAACTTGTCCTCAAGTTATGGAACATGAAAAGTCTTCCATAAATGTTTTTATGAACTCCATAACTTGTCCTCAAGTTATGGAATGTCAAGAGTCTTTTCATAAATCCTATATTAAACTCATAAGTTATGGATAACAAAAGTTTTTGAATAGTTCAAAACTTTCCCTCAAGTTTTGGAATTTGTAAATGCAAAGTCTCACTTTGAAACATTTAATTCCGAACCCTAGAGGTTTAAAAGTTTAAAATTCAATCCTTATACTATTATAATATTATAGGTTTAATATTATATATATATATATATATATATATATATATATATATATATATATACACACACACACATATAAGAAAAAAGTCAGTCTTACCGTTAGTAGGCCTTATTCACGAAGCCGGTCTATAAGGGGGTATAAGGTTACTGCCTATAAAATGGCAGTTTAATGGGTGTCCACTCTCATCCACCGCTTCCTTGACTGGTGGATGGTCATTAGCCGAATGGGTTTGACAGGACATTTAAATTCTCATTAAAAGTATAATGAAATACTAAGTAACTAAACACTTATAAATTCCGAATCTTAGTTACTTAGGAAAATGTGAATTTGGTGCTAACCCATGAAATTGCACTTTTCACCTTGTTAAGCCATTAGTGGAGCATGTGTGGTTAACCGGAACACTAATCTGGGACTGACAGTGCGTGGCAAAGGGTAGCTTGATGTTAATCATAGATCAATGGAGCGTGTTTGGATAACCGGCACATTGATTAGGTGGTTGTAACATTGGGTGTACCAAACTAATTTGCATGGTTATTCACACCTTGTTTGTGAACCTCGGCATCCCAGTCACAAACTTGAAGGGAACAATCGAGATTTAAACATGCCATTGAATAGTTCAATGAATCTAAAAGGATCTAGGAATTTCAATCCTTCTAAAACTTAATAATCAATTTTGTTTTTCGTGGTGGAAATTGGTAAATCGTCATTTACATACCTTCAAATATTTTGCATTCGGATTACAGCATCCCTCTTCCGAATTGTAAAATATTGTGTTGGGTCCTAGCCTTAATGTTTCATTTGGGTGTTATATTTAGGACTTAAATTAACTAACTTGAATTTCTCCCTTGTAGATGTCTAGTTCAGACAACTATGGTCTCCTCGAATCTTTACGAACAAGCCTTCCATATGAAGATGATATTCCACAATATCATGCTTCAATTCCTCCACCTCCTCCAATTATTCTCCCGAACCCACAAGTTTTAAGACTTGAAAAGTTCAAGATCACTCAAGCCCTATTGGATAGCAAACACAACGATGGAAAGTCTGTGTGTGCACATGTCTTAGATATGAAGTCACACATTGACAGGCTGAGAATGTTGGGTGTCGTGTTCCCAAGGAAGTTGGCTATTGACTGGATTCTTCAGTAACTTCCCGAGTTATATAGTGAGTTCGTTAAAGACTACTATGTGACATATCACGACATGACCCTTATTGATCTTACTTATTTGCTGATTGCTGCTGACTCAGCAATGATTTGGCGCAATGATCAATCAAATTTGACTGGAAGATCTACCTCTCAAGCTGACATGGGAAATGACATGGATATCCCAGATAAGATTCCTTCTCCTAAGGGAAAGGAATTGGCCATGATCAAAAGTTTTGATCATAAGGGAAAGGCCAAATCTGAGATTTTTCCATATGCCATTCTGTTGGGTATAGAAGATTGCATCATTGGGCTTTTTAGTTTAGTCCTTTCTGTATACAGTTTGGGCCTGTCCAGCCGTCATTAATTAGGGTTATAAGATCTATATATAGTGCATGCATGCATCGTGTATAGGCTAGTTGTTGAATTCTTAATTGGAACCCTACCACACCTCTAAAGTAGCAACTCTTCATAGAGTTCTTCTGAGGTGTGGCTTTTTAATCAATCGACATAAGTATTGATTCATCTCATGTTCTTATTTGATTTGTGTTCTTGATTGATCTATATAAGAATTTTATCGATCTAAAGGTTTTTAATCTCATCAATTGGTATCAGAGCAAGAGACTGTGTAAATCATATGCATCTCTTCTGTTTGAAGAATATTTTTAGCGTTTCTGCTTTTATTGAATCTGTTGAGCCGTCATCTCTTCATTGATGTTGTTCATAGATCTCGATATTGCCCTAATACCGCTTTACAAGTATGATTCTTGATAGGTAAACAGATCAAGTCATTATGTCTCACGACGAATCTCAAACCAATCCCATTAACATCTCCAACAACATTGGATCAACTACAATGATTCCAATCTTGTATACTCAAGAGAATGAAGTATGGGCTCTTCACATTGAAGATTATGTCTTGGGTTCATAGGACAACAGATATTTAATCTGGGAAGCAATTACCGTGGGTCCTTTTTCTCATACTGGAACCGAAAGAACCATCAATACTCAAAAGGAGTATAATCAGCTGATGATTGACGTGAAAGATGTTACTCAAGACGAGAAGGACAAGCTGCTTAGCAACATAAAAGCAATGAGGATGATCAGATTCACTTTACAATCTGACACCTTTCGTCTAGTGAGTGCATGTACCACTGCAAATGAGATTTGGGATTGGCTTAAGAAGTTGTATTCCACCGATGAGGATCTCTAACACTCTACTCATACTCTTCTGCTTTCAGAGTTTGGTGACTTCAAGCAAAATCAAGATGAAAGTCTCATTCAAACATTCGATTGTTACAACCATCTTCTCAACAAGATGATCAAGCATGGAATTGGCAGAGAGGTGATCGAGCAGAAAGTCACCTTTATGAATGGTCTAAGGCCATAATGGATGGTTGTGGTTTCAACTGTTAAAGCTCACGAACAGTTTAAATCCTATTCATTGGTGAAGCTCGTGGGAATTCTCAAGTCTCATGAAAGTGTTATGACCAAGGAAACGAAAGTGGTTTCCGGAATGGGATCATTGGCTCTTATCTCAAAGGGTAAGAATTTGATTGAAGAAGAAATAGAATCTAACCTTTATGAATGTGATCAGACAGATGAAGAATATGCACTGATGGTATCCAATCCCAAGCGGTTTGCAAGAAAGAAGTTGCCAGCCAAGAACTGAAACTGGCAGGGAAGATATAGTACGGAGAAGGCGAAAGAGGAGATTAAAAGTGCTCCTCAGAAAGAAGAGTAAAAGAAAGAGAGCAAACTTGTCGGTGATTCGGGCTATGACTGCAATTATTGTCATGGCAAAAAGCATCTAGCAAAAGAGTGCATGTTAAGAAGAATAAATGAGAAGAAAGAGAATGAAGACGATGAAGCTTACCACACAAGTAAGCTTGAAGAAGCCAAGAAAAAGAAGTCTAACGATAAACCCATGCTTGTGTTACTTGTGCAGGAAAATGTTGAAGAAAACAAGTTCGATGGAGTAGAGATCTGGTCTACTCATTCGGAAGATGAGGAAGTACGCAAGCCCACTCATGGAAGGGCATTCATAGCGAAAGAAGAAGGTTCTGGTTTGGCAGGAAAGTGTTTGATGGTGACGTCTGGGTGTCACAAATGAGAGGTTGCACTACAGATGTCGGGGATGATGAAGCGAAAGAGAGGGAGGATAGATGCTTCACAGCGAAACCAATTGGAGAACAGATCAATGAATGTGATCAGTTGATCAAGAAGGTAAATTCTATTCTCATGAGAATCAAAATACCCGTTTCTAACTATGAAAAGGAATTAAATGATTTAAAATCTAAATTTTCTAGTCTAAGTGGTAGCCTAAAACAAACTCACCTCACAAATGTTAACCTAACTGATCAAATTAGCAGGGTGTCGTCCAAGAGTGAGGAGCGAAGGATGTGGCTAGAGCAGAAGGAGTTAGAGTTGGTTAGGGCAAGAGATGAATTGATATATTTGCAAAGAGACAATTTGAAAATTTTGAAACAAAGGAATATTTTTTGTTTAAGCATCTTTATACAAATATTACTCAGTTACATCTAGATTGCGATATCGGCAAAAAGATTCACAAAATGATTTTGCCTTTTCTTGAACTAAAGGAAGATAAAATAGACGTTGATTGTTATAATTGTGAATCAATTGTATCATCAGAAGAAACCACTGATGCCTATAGGATTGGTCTGGACAAAATTGAGTCCTTTATTAAGTCAAAAGACCACAAGGACATGCTTAAAAACTTATTGGACGAAAATGATAAGTTGAAAATTAAGACCGAAACCATACAAATTTTTGATTCATTGAGTACCAAGTTAAGTTCAGAAAACAAGATTGATGTCAACAATAATTCTGAATTTGATGAGGACGATGATATGAGTGAAATTTCTGTAGAGGACGTGGTTGACTGTTCTGAGTTTGTTAAAGCCGAACCCGAACCAACAAAAGTCCTTATATCTGAAAACTATGTTGAGTTCGCTCGATCGTATAAAGACCAGAACAAAGTCCTGAAAGAAAAGGATTTGGTATACCGAAAGGTACAAACTATACCGAGTCAAGTGTACGCCATCACTGGAGTTACCAAGAAGCAAACTGTTGAGCTAACTTCCTTGGTAGATGAAGATAATGCTGATGGTTGTGATGAGTACTTTTGGTCATCCCTGATTGGTAATGCAGATGAAACGAAAGGATTATCGGAACGAACCTCTTGGAGGGTGAAAGGCAGATACGTGGCTGAACCAATCAATAAGCCATATAACTTCGCTAAAGCAAGTACAAGTGGTACAAAAGAAGCTCAAAGTGAGACGAAAACGACAAGCGAATCTCAGACAGTAAGGAGCGAAACTCATGCAAGGAAACCGAAACCGAATGTGAATATTCACAAATCTTCCAAGCAACTTGCAGAGCAGAAGCATCAACGAAACAGGAGATATCATAAGAATCTCAACGAAAGGAAGCAGTTTTGGCAATCCCAGAACTCTAACTATCTGCATAAAGAAAAGTCTACCTCTCAAAGAGAGAAAGTAAATTCGCAGGCAAAACCCAAGCAGTGTTCTCACTGTCATTCTTGTGCTTCACAGAAACAAAAGGGACAACTTGCTCAGAGGTCATTATCACCAAGAAAGCTCACCGCGAAAAACGTCCATCCTCGCTCTCAACCGAATCAAACTCCTCTCAAGGATGTTAAAGGAAAGGGAAAGCTCGTCTCCGATTCAGAAGAGCAAATAAAGAAGACGACTACTAACCCTAGGAAGAATACGAAAGGAGTTGTTAAGAATCAACATAAAGAAAAACAAAACGATTCAAACAAAGCAAATAACAAAATTAAAGTTTTCACCATTAAAAGAAAAGAGGAAACCACTTTAATAAAACGAATGTATATGGTTAATCTTTCTATTGCATTTCCTTGTCCTGTAAAAGGCTCACCAGGACCCAAACAAATTTGGGTTCCTAAATCTGCTTAATTTTTGCAGATCATACGTGACAAGCAGTTCGACGATGAATGGTATATTGATAGTGGCTGGTCGCGTCACATGACAGGAAGGAAGGAAGAGCTGAGGGAGTTTCATGCTCTCAAAGATGGTGGATGTGTCAAATATGGAAACAAATCTTATGGCACGATAAAAGGCTACGGGATGATTACAAATGGAGATTTCTCAATCTGTAAAGAATGCCTATGTGGAAGGATTGAAACACAACCTAATCAGTGTTTCACAATTGGTTGTGGGAACTGGTTTGAAGGTTTCATCCGATGATGAAGGATCAGAAATCATAGAGAAGAAAACGAAAACGGTTCTACTGAAGTCGCAGCGAAAAGGCGAAATGTATTCACTGAATCTAAATCCGATTCGAGGGAAGCCTGATGTATGTCTACTAACTAAGGTTCACTCTGATGAAAGCTGGTTATGGAACCTAAGACTCTCACACCTCAAATTTAAATATATCGACAAGCTCGTGCTTGGGGATCATGTGAGAGGTCTTCCCCTCTTGAAGTTTGATAAGGAGCATCTATGCGTTGCATGCGAAATGGGAAAGCAAAGCAGAAAGAGTCATCCAACTCTTGTAAATACAAAGATCATCGAGCCTCTTGAGCTTCTTCATATTGATCTATGTGGACCATCTGCAATTGAGAGTATCGGTGGTAGTAAGTTTATACTTGTTATTGTTGATGATTTTTCCCGTTTCACTTTGGTATATTTTCTTAAACATAAATCATAGGCTACTCCAAAGCTGGAGAACTTTATAAAGCAAGTGGAAGTTCAGTTGCGAAAGATAGTATGTAACATCAGAAGCAACAATGGATTGGAATTAAAGAACAAAGCGTTTGAAGAATTTCTAGCCAAAAAGGGAATCACATACAATTTCTCTGCTCCTTACACTCCTCAGCAAAATGGAATGGTTGAAAGACGCAACCGATGCTTGCGTGAACCAACCCGAACCATGCTCAGCTTCGCTTCTCTTCCTCTGTATTTATGGGTCGATGCTATCGCTGCAGCTTGCTATACACAGAACCGATCCCGTCACACACCCAAACCAGAAGGGCGGAATCGTTCGAGGGCGGATGACTTTATGTAGTATCATAACAGTTGAGTAAATAGTAAAGAAAGAAAACACAACCACCATAAATATTATTTAAAAAGTTACATTGTTGCTTGTAATACATGTTTCAAAATAAATTACATTATGATGATATAATAAGTTTTGAAATTGACGCCTTAGCGTCCCTTCCCCAAAAGCTGTTGTTTACCTGTATTATTGAATCCCTTAGAAATACAAGTAGTTTGAAAAAGTGTCAACAATTAAGTTGGTGAGTTCATAAGCGTTTTTGTATAAGAATTGTATGCCTTTTTGTATAAAGTAACTGAGTTTGTTTCTAGAAAATCCAATATTTTCCATAAATGAATGGTAGTTTTAAAAGTTCCAAAAACCGGAATGCATAATTATTTTCCATACCTAATATAGTGTAAGTAGATTTATATATGTATATATAACCACTAAGGCGTTTGATAGCCCTGTAAACCAAAATGTTTTAATACTTCATGTGAGTTTTATAATCGTACTATGGACCCAGACTGCCTGTAACAACGTTATTCAGGCGTTGGAGTGTTATGACGTTTGTCACCCCAGACCTGCCGGTCTAACTGTAGCTAACAGTTTAGGTGCGAGATTGTCAATTATGTATAGATCTATACACAAGTATCACGCTTTCCCTACAAGAGATTATGGTTTATAACACATGACTTGAAATGCGTACTTGAAAGTACATGAAGTCAAATGTCTCACAAAAGTTAGTATCAAATAGATTTACGTATGAAAAGTCCATTTTTCTTGTAAATGTAAGTATTTCCTCTTTATAGTGTTTATAGTATGTAAAATATCATGAATATCTCGTAAACTATACCTATTATAGTTTTTTAAAAAGTGTGTTTCATTTGAATGATAAACCTTGGTGTATTACCAACTTTGCATGTAAAGTATAACATTTGTAATAACGTTATTTTACTTATTTAACATTTATACACAAAATGTAGATAAATCATTAGAAACTGTATGTAACGATTTGCATTTTAACAAAAGTTTTTCTTGCGTTTCACTTGTATTTTCCCCCCTAAAATATAGTAAAGACGTGAAAATATAGGGGTATGAACTCACCTGGTAAGTGTGATGATTTGAAGAAAACGAGACTTTTCTCGGGCAACACTTTGACCGGAAAGTGGAAAATTTCATGGGAGTTTCGGAGCTTCGGACCTTCGTCGGAGCTTGGATACGTAACCGGGGCGTCGGGGAAGTTACGAGAGGCTCGAAAGTGAGAAAATATTGGAGAGAAGTTGTAAATTGGCAAAGAAGTTCGGAAGCCTCGCATCTTATTTATAGGGGTGGGGACTGCCCTCGTACGTTGGGCGTACTCCGAAGTACGCGGGGCATTCTTTGTACGCTGAGCGTACTCGCGTACGCTGCGCGTTCGCAGGCATGACGCCTTCCATCGGAGACCGGACTTCGGATGGGACGGCTAGAAGGGTATAGGGGAGACGTGGCCGACCCGAGGCCCCGTATGGCGTACGTTGGGCGTACCCTCGTACGCGGGGCGTACCCCCTGGGTTTGTGTGGCCCAGTCTTCTAAAATGTGTAACTTTTGCATACAAGCTCCGTTTTTAACATTCTTTATATCCATGCGTATGTGAGAATATACTCTACAACTTTCATTTAGACTTCGTTGGCAAATTTTGAATTTATTTTGAATTATATATTTTTAATAGGCCGGGACAGGAAAAGTCCGTTAAAAATTCATAACTCCTTTATCGGACGCCCATTTTCGTCAGACTTTTTACTGTTGTACTACCATTGCCGATATCTTCGATTCTCGTTTTGGTTGCATCGGCTACAAATCACTCGATCACTGTTTCGAGTTTTTAGCTGTCTACCGCTACTCTGAAACTTAGAAAAATCATAACTTCTTCATACAAAGTCAGATTTGGACGTTCTTTTTATGTACGTTCACGTTTTAGTATAATCTACGACTTTCATTTAGATACCTAAGGCTAAAAGGTATTTTATTGACATTTCACTTTTTACACTTAACAGTGTTTTACCGGTTTTGACGCGGATCTTTGATTAGTCATAACTTCTTCGTTATAACTCGGATTTGAGTGTTATTTATATTTCTGAAATCCTTAACACGATATATATCATTTTATGCAACCCAATTGAGACTTTTGAACATTTTATTTTTGACACTATTTTTATTATATCAAAAGTAGATTACAATCCTTGACTTTTAGGTCATTACATTGACTTGAAATATCGGGTTGTCACATCATCCCCCCGTTAGAGAGAATTTCGTCCCGAAATTTATTCTAAGATAAGTATTTATGGACTAGGGAAAAGATGCGGGTATTTTTGTTTCATCTGATCTTCGCGCTCCCAGGTGTATTTAGGTCCTCGCTTTGCATTCAAGCGGACCTTCACAATGGGTATGCGACTTTGTTTTGTTCTTTTAATTTCCCTATCCATAATTTCTACTGGTTCTTCTACAAAGTGGAGACTCTCTTGATTTCGATTTCGTCCAGAAGGAGGACGAGGGTCTCATCGGACAAGCACTTCTTTAGGTTTGACACATGAAAGGTAGGATGTACGTTATTGAGTTCCTGCGGTAATCGAAGCTTGTATGCTACCGGGCTGATCCTGGCAAGGATCTCAAATAGTCCGATATACCTTGGATTTAGTTTCCCATGTTTTCCAAAACGTATTAATCCTTTCCAGGGTGAGACCTTCAATAGTACCCGGTCCCCAACATGAAATTCCAAGGGCTTCCGTCTTTTGTCCGCATAACTCTTTTGTCTGTCTCTTGAAGCTTTTAGTCGTTCCCGGATTTGGACAATCCTCTCGGTCGTTTCTCCTATGATTTATGGGCCTGTGAGAGTGCTGTCATGTAATTGTCCTCTAGTTAGTTGCGTGTCACCCACTTCAGCCTAGCACAGAGGTGATATGCACTTGCGGCCATATAGGGCTTCGAATGGAGCTACGTTGATGCTAGTGTGATAGCTATTGTTGTACGAGAGCTCGACTAGTGGTAAATGAGTATCCCATGCCTTACCAAAATCGATCACACAAGCTCTTGGCGTATATTCCAAGGTTTGAATAGTCTTCTCACTCTAACCGTCGGTTTGTGGATGGTAAGCGGTACTCATGTCTAGTCTCGTCCCTAGAGATTTTTGTAGTGACTGCCAGAACCGTGAGGTGAATCTACTATCTCTGTCTGAGATAATGGATATTGGTACACCATGCAGTCGCACAATGTCCCTGATGTATGTTCGAGCTAGTTTCTCTATCTTTTCGGTTTCCTTTATTGGTAGGAAGTGTGCGGATTTGGTTAATCTGTAAATGATCACCCAAATGGTCTCAAGTCCACCCCGCTGTTTTGGGTAACTTGGTTATGAAATCCATGGTTATCCTCTCCCACTTCCACTCGGATATTTCAGGTTGTTGTAACAATCCCGAGGGCTTTTGGTACTCTACCTTGACTTTGGCCCAAGTCAGACACTTGCCTACATAGGCAGCAATTTTGGCTTTCATGTTCGGCCACCAATACAATTTCTTGAGGTCCAGATACATCTTGTCTGAACCGGAATGCACGAAGTATCGAGTCTTATGAGCCTCATTCATGACAACGTCTCAAAATCCACCAAACTTCGGTGTCCAGATCCGATTCATGAAGTAACGAACTCTGTCACCCTTGACTTCAAGATTCTTATCCGTTCCTCTTAAGGCTTCGCCGGCCACGTTTTGGGTTTTCAAGGCTTCCATTTGAGCTTCCTTGATTTGCGCGGATAGGTGCGAATGGATCGTCATGGTTAAGGATTTCACTCGGTGGCCTGAGTATTCCCTTCGACTGAGAGCATCGGCTACTACATTAGGTTTTCCAGGATGATAACGAATTTCGTATTCATAATCGGTCAGTACTTCAACCCATCGTCTCTGTCTCATGTTGACTTCGTTTTGGTTGAGAATGTGCTGAAGGCTCTTATGATTGGTGAAGATTATGCATTTTGTTCCGTAGAGATAGTGTCTCCAGATCTTTAGAGCGAAAACGACTGCTCCCAGTTCGAGGTCATGGGTAGTGTAGTTGACCTCGTGCGTCTTGAGCTGTCTCGAGGCTTATGCGATGACCTTTCCTCGTTTCATTAGAACACATCCAAGACCTTGGTTTGATGCGTCGCAGTAGACCACAAAGTCTTCCGCTCCTTCTGGCAAAGATAATATAGGTGCGCTGCATAGGGCTTGTTTCAGTGTTTGGAACGCAACATCTTGTCTTTCTTCCCAGTTAGGGTGGTAACTGGTTTAGCAATCTTCCAGAAATTTTGTATGAATCTTCGGTAGTAGCCAGCAAGGCCCAAGAATTGTCAGATTTATGTTGGGGTTCTTGGAGCTGACCGGTTCTCGATTTCCTTGATTTTGGAAGGGTCCACGTGTATCCCGTCTTTGCTAACCACGTGACCTAGGAAAATCACTTTCCGAATCCAAAATTTGCACTTTGAGAATTTTGCGTATAACTTCTCTTCGCTTAGTGTTTCCAAGATCTGTCGGAGGTGTTGAGTATGTTCTTCTTTAATCTTCGAATAGATGAGTATATCATCAATGAACACGATCACGAATTTGTCCAGGAAAGAACGACATACTCAGTTCATTAAGTCCATGAACACGACCGGTGCATTTTTTAATCCAAAGGGCATCACTACAAACTCTTAGTGACCATAACGAGGTCGGAATGCCGTCTTGCGAACATCTCCTTCCAGGACTCGCAGCTGGTGATACCCGGATCTTAAATCGACCTTTGAGAAGTCGCTTGCTCCTTGGAGTTGGTCGAACAGATCGTCTATGCGCGGTAGAGGATATCGGTTCTTGATTGTGAGCTTGTTTAGTTCCTGGTAATCGATGCGCATGTGAAAAGATCCATCCTTCTTCTTTACGAATAGGACTGGTGCTCCCCAAGGTGAGAAGCTCGGTCTGATGAATCCTTTGCTGAGTAGCTCATTTAGTTGGTTGTATAATTCCTGCATCTCTGCCGGTGCTAGACAGTACGGTGATTTTGCTACTGGGGTAGGTCCGCGATCAAGTCGATTATGAACTCGACTTGACGTTCTGGTGGAACTCCTGGGAGATCTTCAGGGAAGACGCTGGGGAAATTGTAGACTTCTGGAATTTCTTTGATGTCTTTCATTTCTTTTTCCTTATCTACCACGTGGGCTAGGAAAGCATGGTATTCCTTGTGCAGGTATTTTTGGGCTTTGATGCAAGAGATGATTTGTAAATTGGTATCGGGTTTGTCACCATAAATGATAAGAGTTTCGTCATTTGGCAGATTAAGGCGAACGACCCTTTCGTGACAAAGTATATCGGCATGGTGAAGGCTTAACCAATCCATACCGATGATGACATCAAAGCTTCTGATAGTGATTTAGATCGATTTGGAACGAGTGTTCATTTAGATCTAGCATGCAGCCTACGTACATATCGTTTGTGCTTTCTGTTTTACTGTTTTCCATTTCTACTATAAATATCTTATTGAGTGATTGGGGGTTTTGTTTAAGTAAGTGTTTGAATTCATGGCTCACGAAACTCCTCTCCGCACCACAATCAAAGAGTATGCATGCATAAGTGTTATTGAGGAGAAACGTACCCGTAACCACCGTCAGATCAGCTATTGCTTCGTTCTGCCCTATTGCCAGCACTCTTCCTACGCCGCCAACATTCCTTGCCTTAGGGCAATCTCTCTTGTAGTGCCCAGCTTCACCACACCCATAACACGCCTGGCCCACACCGACTCTAGGAACTTGGGTGATTGGTCGTGCCGGCGCCTTACAGAAACGGGCAGTGTGCCCTTTCCTATTGCAGTTATTACAGTGCATCTCCCGACAATTTCCGTTGTGATGGAAATTGCATTTTCCGCACTTTGGTAGGTTTCCAGCATATTGTTTTCCTGGTGTAGGGGTAACAATAACAGCAGTGGGAGCAGTAGCGGCATGGACTGCCACTATCTGTTGTTTCTTGGAAGGTTCCTGCGAAAATTGACCCTTCCTCTTGTTCCAAAACTTCTTCTTCTTGTTGTTGTTGGTATTGTAGTTGTTGTTGTTGCTTCCTCTGGGTTGCTCCAGAACAGCAGTCATGAATCCTTGGCAGACACCATGGTCAACGAGGGCCTGTGTCAACTGTTTGGCACTATCGAAAGTAACTGGCTTGGAAGCTAATACACATCCTTGAATCTGGGGTGAAAGTCCCCAGATATACCTCTCGATCTTCTTGCTCTCTAGAGCAACCATTCCCGGGCAAAGTATTGCTAAGTCACTGAACCTATTGGTATAGGTTGTGATGTCCGAGCCAACCATAGTAAGGCCCCAAAGCTCTTGTTCGAGCTTTTGTACCTTGCCTCTTGGACAGTACTCTTGCATTAGCATTCGTTTTAGGTTGTCCTAACTCATGGAGTTAGCCACTACCAGTGTTAGTGACTTAACATGGCCATTCCACCATGTAAGGGCTCGTTCGAAGAAAGTACAGGCAACAAATTTTACCTTGCCCCCTTCTTGGCATGAGCAGATCTCGAATACTGCTTCCGTTTTCTATATCCATTGGGATAGAGTCATTACTCCTCCAGTCCCATTAAAGGATATGGGTTTGCTATTGGTGAAGTCCTTGTAAGTGCATTCCCCGGAACGACCCTAGTGTTGGCCATTGGTAGAGCTATTTATCCCTCCTCCATACCCGTTGTTACTCATTTGTGCAATCACTACTGTCACAGCAGCTATTACGGCAACCTGAAAACAGCATTGTCCGTTGATGGGGGTGGTGGTGGTGGTGGTGGAGGAGATGGTGGTGTTCCTGTAGTATTGATGTGTCGGGGATTCCTTCTTGGCGGCATGATTCTGCCATAAGTTAAAAGACGAATTCTTGATAAGTCTTCAGAAATGGTTATGGAAAGTCTTAGTATTATATGCTTTACATTCCGAACATTATCGAATTTGTAAGTTTATTGTGAAATGGAAACTTACAACAATAAGTACATGATTTCCTTAGTATTTTAAGAACTTAATGAAATACCTAATGAAATAATAAATGTGTGTCAATCTCATTGATATTAATATTCGATACATCGATCAGGAAAATTTGACCTTAACACAGCTCTAGAATACATCAATGAAAATGAGAAAATTTGACAGCATTCAGACCCCCGAATTGTGTACTCATAATCCATCGGGTTTACATACATAAAGGAAAGAGTAGCACCAACGCTCACTCGATAAGTCTATACATAGCGCAAGTAGTACGCGATCTACTCCGAGCGGGTGGTACGCTGCGGACCATGGTATGTGGTCATGGAAGTCTGAGCTCGAGCTACTTGGTGTTCACCCTCGATGATGCGCCTCTCCATTTCGGTTTTGCTTTTCCGGAACTCCCTTACCTCGGCTCTAGCAGCGGTAATGTCTTTCTGGAGGGAAAAGGTGTGCTCTATTGTTCGCTCATGTTCTTCGTCCAGACGACGAAGACGTACAACAGTTACTTGGGTGGTGGCACCAACATCCATGATTTGGCTGGAGTTAACTCGTGTTTGCTCGCCTTGGTTGGAGATGTTATGAATCATGACAGGGAGTGCCATGTCAGCCGAACCTCTGTTACTGAGGTTATGAAAACCTTGTCCCATGCTGTAGGGCGGACGTTGACCTTGTTCCCTGCTCAATCATTTCAGATCTACAGCCCAGCGGGGCGTCGGGCCCTGAAAGTTCCATCGGGGATTTGGTACTACATGGGGAGGATTGTAGACCTCGGGTTCCGAGTCAGTGCCCTCATCATCTGCTTCCTCTTCTTCTTCCTCTTCCTCCTCTTCAGGATCCTCTTATGGATCTTCCTCGGGAATCTCTTCGGGATCCTCTTCTGGATCCTCCTCGACCCAGCCTCCATTTCCCTAGTTAGGGTAGTAGGGATCCCCGGGGATATGAAATCCTGCCATTTCGTTTGATCGAGAATAGAGATAAGAGAATTATATATAAAACTTGAGTGTAAAAAGAAAATTTTATGGTAAGACCTACACCGAGTCCTCCTATAATTACCTAGTGTATACAAATTACATACAATTGAGATCGAATAGACCGTTGGATAAGTAGCTTCACTCTAAGCCCACATCCAAACAAGGAAAAGGACCTAAAGCGAAATCATAACTCCTAAGCCTATGGAACCTCAATCATGTGTAACCTTAAATTATGCACTTTGCAATTATAGACCTGTCAGTGAAGGTTTTTAGTTTTTATAAGCATAATTCTATTTAATTGACGATTCCTAGTTCTAACGAAATTTCAAGGTTTACTCGCTTATTACAGTTTTTATAGTGTCATAAAAACTCCTATAGTATTTAAATTTGTAAGTTTGATTCTAGTGTTACTTTGGTAAGTTTTTGACTTGTTGCTCACTACGACTATTCCTCGACATACGTTGGTCATACCTCGGATAAATATAGTTGATCAGGCTATATTCATCCTAGATCTGATTACATATTCTGAGGCCTAGTCATAGTGTCTAACTTGTCTTAATACTTTTGTATAGTTCTAACCATGACATTAAAGTGTTGTATGCATGTATTTGTACCTTTATGAAACTAACATTTTAATTTAATGAAGTATGGTTGGTGTGAATGCGTTTTTTTTGTAGAAAAGAGGCCAAACCTCCAGTAAATGCATTAAGGAAAAAACTTATACAGTACAAGATACAAAGGGAACAACCCTAATAGGAAGACAGGCCATTAGTTGGTCCTCGAACTGTAACATAAGTAAGAAAGTTACACAGAAAAATACTGATACTCATAAAGCCCACAAGCCAAAAGACAAGAAAGTCGCACAGGCACCTCCTCCCATAATCGTTATTAAGCAACATGATCGCTATCATTGATTGGAGGCCAGTTGCTAGGCCTTTAGATTTTTCAATTTTTATACACTTCTTCCACCGGGATAGACCATTTGAGAGGAACTCCACATAAACAAGCTTTCAAGTTGTTGAAGACTTTATTAGCAAGTTTAGCGTGGGGAATTCTATTACCATTATGACAGCGTGAGTTCTTCTCCTTCCATATAAAGTATATCATGGCAGCCAGAGTAATTTTCTCAATATCTACTTGGATGTGATTTTTCTAAAGGCGAGGAATTTGATACTCAATTATTTGTTTCAATCTGAAGTCCGGGATTTGGATGTTACACCTATTACACACTTTGTTCCAAACCTCTCTTGAATACTGACACTCAAAGAATAAATGGGACGTCGAGTCAGGCACCATCTTGCAAAACAGACACTACAGATTTGCCAAATTTTGCCATATATTCATTCGCTCCTGAGTCATCAATCTGTCATGTATGGCTAGCCAGAAAATAAAAGCATGGCTTGGAATGTTGAGCTTAAACCAAACCACCTTATCCCAAGGAACAACCGGGGTAATTATTCTAATATCCTGCCAAACTTGAGTAGGAGAGAACTTAACATTCCTTCCTTCAAGGTCCCTCCAATAAACCCCAACGTCTTTGTTGTGTTGAAGATTAGGGATACCCTGAAGTTGGAGATTAGGAAACCGCAAGTCCCATCCCCAAGGCCACCACGAACTATGATTACAGCAAAATTGTTGCAAGGTGAGCTCACTTGAGAGTCCATGAAGGTTCCTCCCATCTGTCGGGATAATGTTAATCAAAGGGCCACCTACATGCTAATTGTTATACCATAGGTTGATGCTAGTTCCATCCCCGGGTATTCGCCATATGTGTTTCCAAATCTTGTCGCGCAAGGAAAGCATGTTAGACCACGAGAAGCCTTCGAGATCCTTGCTTTTAACCTCCCAGAACGTTTGGTTTCTGAGATGGTGGATTTTTACCCAATCAACCCAAATAGAGTTTTTTTGCAGTTATTAGTCTCCAAATTTGACGAGATAAAAGAGCTTCATTCGAAGTCTGCAAATTGCGGATTCCCAATCCTCCTTCATCTTTAGGTCTACACACCATTTTCCAAGCAATCTTAGCACTTCCTTTCTTCAAGTCACCACCACTCCATAGGAAACCCTTAAAGACTTTTTCGAAATCTTTAATGGTTGTTTTAGGAAGGAGGAGGACCGAACACCAATATAGTTGGAGGGATTGGAGCACCGAGTTAATGAGTTGTAGTCTTCCCGCAAAAGAGAAAGCTCTATGCTTCCAATTCTGAATTCGTGCTTTCACTTGCTCCACAAGTTTATTACAGTCCTTGTTAAGCATTCTCGTACCAATCAAAGGAATAACGAGATATCGAACAAGGAGTTTTTCTTCCTAAAAACCCATAATATTCGAAATTTGGGTTTTTAAAGAATCACTGATCTTTCCATAAAAAAATCGAACTTTTTTTAGGATTAGGAATCAAACCCGACACTGCCTGGAACTCTTGTAAAGCGTCTTTGATCACCTGGACAACTTGAATACTCCCATGACTGAAAATTAAAAGATCATCTGCAAAACAAAGATGTGTTAGCTTTTGTTTCCCGTACCTCCAATGATATTTGTGTTTTGGGTTCTGTTGTATGCGCCTTTTGATCATAAGGTTAAAAACCTCCATGATTAAAGTGAAGAGATAAGGTGACATTGTATCACCCTGTCTAAGCCCCCTTTGCCCCATGAAATACCCTTTATTTTCTCCATTAATGCTTATGGAGAAAGAGGTGGTCGAGGCGCACTTCATTATCCATTGGATCATTCTATGGTGGAAACCGAAACCCCATAGAATTTGTTCCAAAAAACTCCAGCTTACAGTATCATACGCTTTTTGGATGTCGACTTTAAGAGCACATCTGGGGCTGCCATGTTTACGAGTGTAACCTCGCATCAATTCCTGTGAAAGATGGATGTTATCAGTAATAGCTCTACCCGGAATGAAGGCTGATTGGTTCACATCAACCAAATTGTGAAGAAAAGGGGCAATTCTAGTCACTATGATCTTTGTGATGCATTTTTATATGACATTGCAACACGATATGGGGCAAAAATCCTTCATGGTATTGGGGACTTCCACCTTTGGGAGGAGGGCTAAGATCGTATGATTAACAGCTTGTAAAAGCTGACCATTGAGAAAGAATTCTTTGACTGCTTTGCGCACTTCTTTCCCCACTATATGCCATGTCTTTTTAAAAAACGTAGAAGTGTACCCATCTGGTCCTGGGGCTTTGTCATTCCCAATGTCAAACATGGCTTGTTTGATTTCTTCATCATCAATTGGTCTAACCATCCAGCTAGCATCCTCATTTGTTAGAGTATTGCTGAAAAGGCCGTTAGGGAGATTATAGGATCAACATCTCTATCTTTCCCAAGGAAATCAGAGAAATGAGCAATAGCAATATCAGCGACCTGATTAGCCCCATGCATCACACCATTACTACCAGTAATAGAATTGATTTTATTTCGGCTTTGTCTCTCTTTAATGACTTTATGGTAATATTTAGTATTCCGGTCTCCTTCTTTAAGCCAATTAAGTTTCGTTTTTTGTCTTAGGAGGCATTCTTCTTCACATAAGGCTTTGGTGAATTCTTCTAGATACTTTGCATGCTCAACACTAACCTCTTCATTATCGGGGTCTCTATCTAATTGTTCTTCGGCTCTTTCAAGTTCGACTCTCAGTGCTTCCACTTATTGAGAAGGGTTTCCCATTTATTTACCAAGCTTACGTATGGGGGGTTTGAGTTTCTTTAGTTTTTGAAAAACCGAATACATGCAATGACCTTCAACCCTATTTCCCCATATTGATTGCACCGTATCGTGAAACTGAGGATGATTGGTAAAATTATTAACAAACTTGAAATCATAATACTTTTTCGGTTTGCCAATTGGGAAGCTTATAAGGGCAGGAGAGTGGTCCGAAATACCATACGGCTTGTACATAACATGAAGTTTGGGAAACATAGATAAGATGTTGGTGTTACCCATAGTCCTATCTAGTTTCCTAAGAAGCCCACCAATCCCACGAGGTTTCTGGTTCCAAGTATAATATAGGCCTGTGGCATTTATATCACCAAGATTAGTATCATCGATGCATCTCTGAAAATCAGTCATAAAGCTATCAAAGGAGCTTGATCTAGTAGATTCACTCGGCTTAAGAACTTGGTTAAAATCACCTGCAATTAACCAAGGTTCGTCTTTGACTAGGGAGTGATGAATCCACAGGTAGTCCCAAAGTTTTCTTCTATCACGATAGTCATTATCAGCATAAACAAAGGACATGAAAAAAGTGTGGTTAGAGTTTTTAGAGTGAACTCTACAGTGCACGACTTGGTCAAAACTATTAATAACAAAAACATCCCAAGCCCCTGGATCCCAGCCAATAGCAATTCTAGTACCTCTATTACACAAGCTAGCATTAGAGTAGCATTGCCAATTACCTTTTATACCCTTGCAAACTTTATTTATTCGAGAAATATGCATTCTTGTTTCCAAGAGAGCACAAAGCGAAACCCCATTTCTATCCAACATCGACACAACTTCTTTTTGAGTAGAGGAGTTGCATAATCCTCTAACATTCCAAACCATTGATCTCATCATTGGGAAACTGGGATAGTTTTGGCAACATTCTCCATGGTTGCCACATGATTTACCCTTTGTGTGTGTTCCACTATATTTTCTCCCAGATGGTGTTCAGACGCACCTAGCCCTTGATTCTCATCATCATCAACAGCAACAAGGGAATTGAATCGGTTGTGAGTATGGATTATATCCATCATGTTACTATCCTTGTTAGCGCCTTAAGGTTCCACTTCATCTTTACTGAATTCGGTATTCATTTCTTCCTCATATGACTCATTATTTACGACTTTCAACCCATGCGTGCCCTCTTCTGTAGCTACTAACTTCTCTTTATGTAGGATTGGAACTTTTTCCTTATCAGCACTCTTCACAGGATTGGAGGCTATGTGTTGGATATCATTATCTGGTGTAAAAGCGTTTTGTCAGAGAGTTTTAGTCCCTTTGAATTTATAGTTTGTATATCTTATGTGGTTCGATATACTTAGTTCACTATAAACAATGCTCTGATACCAATCTGTCACACCCCAAAACCAGAATGGCGGAATCGTTCGAGGGCGGATGACTTCATGTAGTATCATAACAGCTGAGTAAATAGTAAAGAAAGCAAACACAACCACCATAAATATAATTTAAAAAGATACGATGTTGCTTGTAAA
The DNA here is from genome assembly GCF_052849685.1 of Lactuca virosa. NCBI lineage: Eukaryota > Viridiplantae > Streptophyta > Magnoliopsida > Asterales > Asteraceae > Lactuca > Lactuca virosa. The sequence goes on from NC_136429.1 coordinate 480,032,599, forward strand.
ACATGTTTCAAAATAAATTATATTATGATGATATAATAAGTTTTGAAATTGACGCCTTAGCGTCCCTTCCCCAAAAGCTGTTGTTTACATGTATTACTGAATCCCTGAGAAATACAAGTAGTTTTGAAAAAGTATCAACAATTAAGTTGGTGAGTTCATAAGCGTTTTTGTATAAGAATTGTATGCCTTTTTGTATAAAGTAACCGAGTTTGTTTCTAGAAAATCCAATATTTTCCATAAATGAATGGTAGTTTTAAAAGTTCCAAAAACCGGAATGCATAAGTATTTTCCATACCTAATATAGTGTAAGTAGATTTATATATGTATATATAACCACTAAGGCGTTTGATAGCCCCGTAAACCAAAATGTTTTAATACTTCATGTGAGTTTTATAACCGTACTATTGACCAGACTGCCTGTGACAACGTTCTTCAGGCGTTGGAGTGTTATCACGTTTGTCACCCCAGACCTGCCGGTCTAACTATAGCTAACAGTTTAGGTGCAGGATTGTAAATCCTGTATAGATCTATACACAAGTATCACGCTTTCCCTACAAGAGATTATGGTTTATTACACAGGACTTGAAATGCGTACTTGAAAGTACGTGAAGTCAAATGCCTCACAAAAGTTAGTATCAAATAGATTTACGTATCAAAAGTCCATTTTTCTTGTAAATGTAAGTATTTCCTCTTTATAGTGTTTATAGTATGTAAAATATCATGAATATCTCGTAAACTATACTTATTATAGTTTTTCAAAAAGTGTGTTTCATTTGAATGATAAACCTTGGTGTATTACCAACTTTTCATGTAAAGTATAACATTTGTAATAACGTTATTTTACTTATTTAACATTTAACATTTTTCTTGTAAATGTAAGTATTTCCTCTTTATAGGGGTATGAACTCACCTGGTAAGTGTGATGATTTGAAGAAAACGGGACTTTTCTCGGGCAGCACTTCGACCGGAAAGTGGAAAATTTCTTGGGAGTTTCGGAGCTTCGGACCTTCGTCGGAGCTTGGATACGTAACCGGGGCGTCAGGGTAGTTTCGAGAGGCTCGAAAGTGAGAAAATATGGGAGAGAAGTTGTAAATTGGCAAAGAAGTTCGGAAGCCTTGCATCTTATTTATAGGGGTGGGGATTGCCCTCGTACGTTGGGCGTACTCCGAAGTACGCGGGCCGTAGTCGCATACGCTACGCGTTCGCAGGCGTGACGCCTTCCATCGAAGTATGTATAAAAAGAACGTCTAAATCTAACTTCGTATGAGGAAATTATGATTTTTCTAAGTTTCGGCTTAGCAGTAGACAACTAAAAACTCGAATTTTAGATCGAGTGATTTTTAGCCGACACAACCTAAACTAGAATCGAAGGTCTCATCAATAGTAGCACAACGGTAAAAAGACAGAAGAAAACGGACGTCGGATGAAGAAGTTATGAATTTTTAACGGATTTCCTGTCCCGGTCTGTTAAAAATAATAATATAAAAATTAAATTCAAAATTAGTCGACGAAGTCTAAACGAAAGTTGTAGAGCGTAATTTTACCTACGCGTGCATATAAAGAACATCAAAAACGGAGCTCGTATGCGAAAGTTATGGATTTTAGAAGTTTTTTGCACAAAAATCGAGAAATTTCGCATAGGTGGCTTCGGCCACGTCACGCTCGCTGCATGCGCGCCACGTGTCCGAAATCTGCTGATTCACCGAAGCCAGCTGGTGAGGCGTGTCGCCTGCCCTCGCATCCGAAGTGCGGTCCAGTAGCGATCCGACGCGTGTCCCTTCTTGCGTGTCCGACTTTCGCATGATGCGCCACGACCGAACCCTCGGACCATAGACCTTGGTCCAATCAGGAGGCGACACCAGGACCCTCGCACGTGCGACCCATGTGACTTCGCTCCGGATCTGCTGACACGTGGAGGCTTCTCAGCCCTTGGATCAGGAGCCTCGCCCCTATAAATAGAAGGGTGCGAGACCTCCCGGGTATATTTTGCAAACTTGTCATTTTTAACCCCTTTTTCAATATTTCTTTCAAACTTCCCCCGAAGCCCCAGTATCGATTATAGCACCCGAAACACGTCCCGAAGTGCCCGAGAAGCTGGAAAATATTATCTTTTCGGTTTCGAAGCCCGACCCTTGCAGAGTCCGGTTTCTCAATAAAACTACCGGTTTTATTAGAAACGATCGTTTTAGAAAACGAATTGCTGCCCGATTTTCAGTAAATCAAGTGAGTGTGTAGTTACTTTCACCTTACACATAAATATGAAGTATTTTATATAAAATACGTGCTGTGTGAATATATATTGTTTGTTTATTTGAGATGGATGTTGAAGGAATGATTTATACATGTTCTTAAATAATTTAAACTGTATATGTATTTTATCTACAAAAATGTTGGGTAAAACATGGGTAGATGAAATAGTGGGTGTGTGATGAAAGGTGAGTTGGATAGATGAGAGTGAGTGGTGAAATGAGATCATGAGTTGAGAGTGAGTGGTGAAATGAGATCATGAGTTGAGAGTGAGTGGTGAAATGAGATCATGAGTTGAGAGTGAGTGGTGAAATGAGATCATGAGTTGAGAGTGAGTGGTGAAATGAGAACATGAGTTGAGGGTGAGTGGTGAAATATGAGAAAATCCCTTACCCAAACGTTGGCCCCCGTCATTCAGCAGAGTATGGATGACAACCATGGACTATTCTAGACGGTCTGTGGAACACTAGCAGGCTTGCAACCTGTAGGTGTATGAACTATATGTTCATCAGCTATACTCTAAAAACCCATTGACATGTATTGCGTGAGGGATTCCCGTGGGAAATACTGTCGATAAATAAGAGCTATGGACTTAGCTCATGGCGACGATGTGACTTCGTGCCTATTTGACATAAATGGCTGAGGGAAAGCAATGAGGTCACCCTGATGTTTGTTTTATTTGACATAAATTGCGGAGGAAAGCAATGTTGTCACCCTATTGGTTGTTTTATTTGACATAAATTGCAGAGAAAAGCAATGTTGTCACCCTATTGGTGGTCTTGTTTGACATAAATTGCTGAGGAAAGCAATGTTGTCACCTTATTGGTTGTTTTATGTTAGGTTGTATGGTTTGACATAAATTGCTGAGGAAAGCAATTTTATCACCCCGATGGTTTCCTTATTTGACATAAATTGCTGAGGAACCCCAGAAGCAATGTTGTCACCCCTAGTGAAAATCCTTAGGCTAGGTCCCTTGTGATAGTTGTTTTAGGGACGTAAAGTGAGGATAATGGGAATGGGTAATTAGGGTTATTTTTGGTTGATGAAATTAATAAATTTATTGTTGACTGAGAACTTAATAAGTTTATTATTTATTGTGGGTTGAAAACCTTATATGCTCACCAGGCTTCTAAGCCTGACCCACTCAGTTTAATTGTGTCACAGGTATCGATACGAAGTTGCTTTACACTGAGAGATTAAAAGAGAAGTAGATCACTAGTGTAAATGAATGTAAGTTTTGTTTATGCTTATGTTTTTGTATTGACAATGACATCCCAATGGTTTTAGTGAATAAAATACATTTCTTCGGAAATGATTTGATAACATTTTTATCATGTTTTTCTGGGAACAAATTCCGCAACACGTTTAATCAAATGATTACTCTGAAATTATTTTAAAAGCATAAATTAAACCGGTCTTTTCTGGCCGTGAATTTGGGGATGTCACAGTTGGTATCAGAGCATTAGTTTAAGCGAACTAAGAAATTGTAGGATTTCTAGACATAAACTTAGAATGCTAAGTGATGATTGTGAGATGAGTGTCTACCATATTTTAGACACGAGCACTAGTTTATTTTAGGAAAGATGCCTAAAATGCTTTTATGTGCTAAATGCTATATGTTTGCCATATATGCCATTATTTGTTCGGATCTATGGTCTGTTGCCGACCGGATCTGGAAAACCTGATGTGTGTAGGATTCTAAGCGTATGATTACGAGATTAGAACTAACATGTAAACGTTTCGAAGTGATAAGGAGATTTATACGTCTATCGTAAATAAAGCTTTCCTATCTTAAATTCTCGCCCGGTACACCGAACGTCTGTTTGGGTGTACAAAACGTTGTGGTGAAGACTCGTAGAGAATTGAGTAGATGGAGGAAATGAAAATCTTATGATACCTATCAGAAGATATCGTAAGAGTGGTATCTTGCCTTTAGAATATGTTTGATAAAATAACGGAACGTTTAGAGGGGTACGGTACGTCTGAAGTATACCTTCGATTGGCAGGATGATGGGATGATTGGTGTAATTCTTGAAGTTATCCCATTGTTTGGAATTTCCATCACCAACCAAGTTGAAGTAGAATTGATGATTGAAGATACGCATGGAAGAAGTCCTAGTAGAGTCTAGGAAAATTTTATGATTAATTGGACACATTCGTATGTGTTAAATTGTTTTGTGATTTTAGGACTTGGGGACTGCGAGACAGTACTTGAGACGAGTATGAGTAGGTGTGAATAGTTGTAGAGATCTATACTACTGGAAGCACAGGACTCATACTTGGATCAAGGAAAGTCACAAGGTTACCAAGGAACTAGTAATTGATTCCGTCATATTCAAGTCTGTCGTTACCATCGTTTCGGTAATGACTAAGAAGATGATTGTTATTCCGACCCTAGAGGTCATATCGAATTGAGTCCGACTACGATGAGTTTCTTACGTGGTTCAAAGAACCAAGTATGATGTAGCAGTTGACTTAAGCCGAATTGAAGTAAAGGATGATCAAAGCGATCAATAGAAGTATCGCGTTCGATGTTAAACAAGTTGAGTTGATTGTTTGATGTTTAAGCTTTTTAGGATTAGCTGGATATTACCGAAGGTTTATCCAAGGCTTTTCTTCGATCGCGACTCCATTGATAGCTTTGACCCACAAAGGAGCTGTTTATAATTGCAATGAGAAGCATACATAAGTTTTTGAGAAGTTAAAGAAGAAGTTGTGTGAAGCACCGATTCTTTCGTTACCTGAAGGAGTTGATGACTTCACAGTTTATAGTGATGCCTCTGGAGTTGGGTTAGGTTGTGTTCTGACCTAAAGGGATAAAGTGATAGCGTATACATTGAGGCAATTGAAAGAGCATGAAAAGAACTATCCCACTCATGATCTGGAGTTGGCAGCGGTAGTATTCGCCCTAAAGATATGGAGAAGGAATTGAACATGAGGCAACGACGCTGGCTAGAGTTACTCAAGGACTACGACTGTGAGATACTTTACCACCCTGGTAAAGCAAATGTTGTTGCTAATGCTCTCAGTCGAAAGGTAAATCTTGAAAAGAAAAGGCCAAGAGCGTTGAGGATTGAAGTTGTCTTGACCATTGTGAAATGTATAAAGAAAGCTCAAAGAGGAAGCTTTAGAGAGAAATGACTGAAAGGAGGAACGTTTGGGCAAAACGTTGGTGTTTGATACAAACGGTCAACGACTGAAGGTATTCAAAGATGGGATTTGGGTACCTAAGGCGGGAGGAGTAAGAGATCTTCTGATGGAAGAAGCTCACAAGACCATGTACTCGATTCATCCCGGCAGTACGAAAATGTATAGGGATCTAAAACCCTATTACTGGTGGCTGACGATGAAGCTCGATGTTGCTAAGTATGCAGCTGAGTGTGTAACTGATGGGTTTTGAGCATTCTAACACTTCCTAAGTGTACATGCAACCCTAATAACCTTGGATCTATGTTTGTCTAATTGTCATGCAAAGTTGAATTCCAAGGTTATATTCCTATCTAGCATACATGGGGAACATTTTTAACTTGAATGAAAGATAGAATAACTTACCTTGTTGTTGATTATGATCCTTGAAACCTTGTGAGCCTAGCACCCCAAGTGTGATGCCTCAAATGCTTCACACAACACCAAATGCAAAGGAGTAAACTTTGAGAGAATCTTACACTTGCAAAATCGGCTCTAGCCCTCTTGTTTCTTAGTGTAACCGATTTTGGGGAGAACACCTTTGTTTATATAGTGTGTTGCATTAGGTAAACCCTAATGTAACATGACTCTTCATTTCATGATCCATGGGTTAACTCCATGGAGCATCCTATAGGTGAAACCCAACTTGATAATCCATGGAGCCTCTTCGCCCACTATATAAGATATGGAAGATTTACATAATCTACCCATATATTTAATTAGTTATCTTTTGATCACTTAATTAATTCTTGATCAAACTAATTAAATAATATTATTGATATATTAGAACTTATAATATATTAATAAACCATAAGTGTTATTTCTCTCATTTTAGTTTATCCAATTGCATGGTGCCATGCAACCCAAATGGACCATGCTGGGTCGGGTCAAGTACATACCAGAAATAGTTATGGACTTAGACACCTTATCCAACAGTCTCCCACTTGGATAAGTCAAATAACTATAACTGCAAGTATGACTTCAGGAACCAATCAGCAATCGTAGCTCTTTCAAGGTCTCTCGGAACTGAGAAGATGATGATACGCCATTAAGATAAGTGATCATATAATCCTCTGTTCTAGATATCAGCCGGACAAATACATGGAACAATGTCTTACTTATTGTCCAGCAGTTTGTTTCCCGATTTCCGATTTGTTTGACAAAGAACTTAATTGAACACATCAACTTAGTTCTGACCGGGCCCGGTACATAGGGCAAGTTTTGAAACTATTCAAGACTTTTCATTTCATAACTTATGAGTTTAATGTACATTAAAATGAAGACTCTTCATTTTTATGTAACTCCTTATCTTTTAATGACATCTTTTAAAGAAGTGACTCTTTAACATCCATAACTTGAGGACAAGTTATGGAGTCATAATACTATTTAATGAAAAGGACTCTTCACTTTTATGTAACCTATGACACTTTTATGAGTTTTAAGATTCATAAATATGACTTTTCATATAACTTGAAGACAAGTTACAAAAACATATTTTATGAACTCCTTTCAGATTAATTTGGATCAAAAGCAACTAAAACACAATTTTTTTTTCATTAATCTAAACTAACTCATAAATCAAGGAAACATAAAAAACTTTTGGTAATCCATAATTTGAGGACAAGTTATGGACTCCTTACAATTTCATTGAGATCAAGAATTATAATAACAAACAATTTGCACATAATTCCTATGATCTACCAAAACTCATAAGCATGAACATTCATAATCAATATTTTTCAAGAATTACATAAACACATATAAAACTTGAAACTTCGATTATAGCATTGAAATTGGTTTAACACAATCATTACCACATTAAAAAAAAGGTTTTATAAGTCCAAAACAGTCAAAGGTAATGATTCTAGACCAATTCCAGCACCAAAACTCGAAGATATGCTGTTTGGGGGTCCAACTCGTCGAGTGCACGAACCAACTCAGCGAGTTGGATGTATTTTGTCTTGGACTCGTCGAGTCCCTTAATGGACTCGTCGAGTCCCCTGTTCAGACAGCACAAAACTTCGTTTTTTTAAGCAGTTTACATCAAGTATAAGTGAAAACAAGCCTAGGCTCTGATACCACTGTTGGGTTTTGAGCATTCTAACACTCCTATGGTGTACATGCAATCCTAAATACCTTGGATCTATGTTTTCTCTATTATACATGCAAATATCAATTTTCCAAGGTATTGTTCTAACTAGCATAATATAAAGTACATATAACATAAAATCTAGTAGAATTACATACCTCTTGTTTAGTGCTTGATTCCATGGAGCTCAAGAGCTTAGTGCCCTAAGTGTGACACCTCAAATGGTTCACACAACACCATGAACATTTGGAATAACCATGAGAGAAGATATTAGTCTTATATCTCTATGAAATCGGATTGCCCTCTATGTAATACACTAGTGTCGATTTCACCAACAATGGGGTCTTTATATAGTGTGCACATTAGGGTTACACCATGTAACCCATGACTTAACCCATTCCTTATGCTCCATGGGTTTTAACCTCCATGGAGTATCCATGGGCCACCACATGGGTTAAACCCAACATAAGGAATCATGGATCATGAGCCCACATATATAAGAATCTATGATTTACACAATCAATCCCCATATATTTATTTAGTCTCTTTTGATCACTAAATTAATTCCAAATTAATTCTAGATCAACACTAATTAAATAATATGACTTCATATTAATATATTAGAACTTATAATATATTAATATGTCACAAATATCTTTTTCTCATTAAAAGGTCTATCCAATTGTTCTGATGCCATGCAACCCAAATGGACCATGCCGGGTCGGGTCAAGTATATACCAATTATAGTTATGGACTTAGACACTAATCCAACAGTCTCCCACTTGCATAAGTCTAAAAACTATTATTACAAGTACGCCTTCACAACCTGACCAGCAATCGTAGCTCTTAAAAGCTGCTGCCGAACTCTAAACAAATCAATGACGCGTCCATTAGATAAGTGATCATATATTCCTCCATTCTAGATATCATATGGACTGAGACATGGATTATAATCATTCTCTCTGTCCATTTGTTGTTTCCCGATTTCTGATTTATGATGACTGACTAATTGAACAAATCAAATCAGTCCAGGCCCGGCCGAGCACTTACATTTTGTCATCACTAAATCATCGAGGGCCCACAGATATCGCTTTTATCCCTTTGAGGGTAAAAGGAATGGATAAACTTCGACTCATATGCTTGTACTGACTACTTGTTGAATCATACACAAAGGCACGTTTTATAACATCGAGTTACCAATGCGTTTACGTGCAATCAATGTATAACCAACTCATAGTCAACAACTCATATCTCTAGGTTTGAAGAATATAAGATATTATCGTCTCATGATTCACTCGTGATAAAATCCATGAAGTGATTCAAATGAGCGTGGGTTGAATCCAATACTCAGAACTTACGAGCACTCATGAATGTTGTAGCAACCACTGCTATGTCTAATGCACATTAGACAAATCATACAAGCCAAATTCATGACAGTCTTGATTCATATCTACTTCCAACATATGACCGACTGTGGATGGTTTAAATAACTTAGTCATTCGGGAAGAATAACCTAGTTATTCTGGAAGTCAAAACATGCAAAGTGAAACACAAGAATAATACTAATCCTATATGGCCCCAACACTTTGAGTGTAAATAAAAAACATCTTTTATCTAAGCACCATATTGATTACTCATTATTCATGTTTCGATTAATCAACTTAATACTTGAATTGAAACAACAGTCATGCCATGCTCCAAGCATACACACTATGTTCGTCCAAACAATAGCTATGCCATACTCCAAGTATGCACAATATGTTTACATGTGGTCCTCTCTTTGTGAAACAGATTAATTGACAATATTTCAATGATGCTCATTTCACAATCCCAAATCCTTTACAATAAATGTAAGAACACCAAATTCTTGTCATTTACCGTAATCTTGTTAGATTCTAAACTTATATGCAATGATCCTCTTGTAATGAATATGCACACAAGTCACAAAGCCTTCGCAACAGACATTACAAAGCATTCCAATGGAGATCAATTCCATGGAAACGAAGTCTCAAATTCAAAGTACATTCCTTTGAACATCCTTCTTGCATTAATTTCTCTAATCTTACACAGATTCAAAGAATAACTTCCACCTATGGAAACAATTCCACATTCCCATTTTGACCATCACTTTTGAACAAGAGTTGCCTCTTTTCAAAATATGTCAATATGGTCCTTACTCTATACTTCCAATTGTCCATGAGTAACCAATCTTTGGCAAACCTCAAATTGTTCTCGACAATTACTTAATCATTTTAGTCATATCCAGTTCTAATCCCTTTTCCCTTCTTAATGCCCTAAGCATTAGGAAAATTTAGAAAGGATAACTATTATAGCTCATGTAATCGATCCTATACCCGAAGCATATTGGACATGATTCATGCTATAATTTTTTTTATTTGCCATATTCTCACAATTCGAACTATGAAGAGGTATGCCGTAATCATAATCAAAATTTTGAGAACGCAACATATACAAAATTTCCTTATGTTGAACCATTCCAACATAACATTCATATATATCCTTGACTAAAGTTGATTAAAATCTCAATCTAAGCTGGTAGAATTGGAATGAAGTATAAAATCCTCTCCCTTAATTATAGGGAAACAACTTTTCAAAGCGAATTGAAACTTTTGTTTTCTACAATTAACATTGCTAACTTGCAACATAATCATCATGCTCCCACTAGCATAATGATTATTATCTTACTAGCATAACATTTATGCTCCCACTAGCTTTGACGTGTACTCAGAAATCAGCTGGACTTCTAGAAAAACAATACTTTATTGACTTTCTTACCAAAGTTCAGATTTCTGATACGAGATGTTTTGATAAGACTTTATCAAAATCATACACCTTTCCTTAGATAGCTCACTTGTGTGTCTAAACAATTATGAAGAGGGATGTCGTAATCATAATGTTTAGACCTTTTGTCATTCTCACAATTGCTATCTACTTAAAATCTACTTACTGAAAGAGTTTCCTCACCATCATTTTCATGAATAGGAGAGAAACCTTATGACACTTAGATTTTTATGGTGTAAGTGTTCCTATCCATGTGAATTTGTCATAACCATAATCACAAGACAAGGTTAGTGGCAAATCCAAACACATATGGACTGAACTTGTTCAATCTTAATTTCTTGCCACCCGGCAGCACAAGGGCCTACCATTGCTTCCAGTTTGTTATGCAAACAATTGAGAACTCATATAACTCACAAGCATAGTCAACTTTTAACTGGAATAGACACAGAAATAAGAATATGTCAACACGATAGGTTACAAACCTCAAGTCGTAGGCTAGTGGTTAACAAAACTCTTGATTAGCTCTTGAAACTATTTCAGGATCTTTTAAACTCCCACTGTCCTCTTCACATATAAGACTCTCTTGTACAATATTCAAGAGATAGTACGAATTCTTTACAAACACTTCACATAATTGGCCGTAGTTGGTCTTTGTTTTATCCAAAACATCACAACTTACCAATTTCAAATGTACAAGAGTAAGAAAACATTATACTCTACATTTGACAAGTGTTTTAAACCTTTCTTAATATTATGTCACTCAAGGCTCAATCTTGGAGTATGACTCTAAGATTTTATTTTGGAACGAAGTATGATTTATCCTTTGATTTAACCATTTCCACAATTCACGATTCCTCTCCTTAGCCACCAAATGCACTAAGGTGTCCTTAGAGGATCAATTGTGATATGGTTCCATAATCACTAAGATAATCATAAAACAAGATACACAAGTACTCTCCCATCTCTTCAGATTGGAGAAACTTTTATCTTTCTGCCTTATTTGATTCTTCTTATTCAACCTTTGTGGTGGACCTGACTAGTACACAACCTAATGTACCCGATCCTTTAGTCCTTCGCTTGACTCACATGCGAATGTGAACAAGGAATTAGTCTTAATTTACCAAAGATGAAAAATCTCATTCATCACACAATGCAACTTGCATGATTCCAAGTTTCTATCCAACTGAAACTTGGGTGATGAGAATCTTTCCTTATTTAATAAATTATGACACTACCACAAACGAAAGAATCAAATTGATTTTCCAATATTGCTTATCACTGGAAACATATAAACAACAATTTTTCACAAATGCCTTTGTAAGGATACTTAAAATAAATAAAATAAAAACTTTTCTTTTATTTTAAAACTTGCGGAAAAACTTATCCTTACAATGCAAATTCATATGAAAACTTTGTTGTTATCTATTCCTAAACAATATCTCATAACTCTTATGCAGTGGCACAAAATTCTGGTCATCGAACCATGCGATCAAAATCAACACACCTTTTCTTTAAGCTTCCTTTGATTCTTCAAAAAACATCAAAATGTAATTACATTACATCATGTATTAAGAATCTCTAAAAGAGACTTAATAGAGTTAGACAACGGACTTTATCTGAAGTAGAGTCAAACTTTTGACTTTACCATCCTTAAGAGATTTCAGGTAAATTCGGCAGCTTCGCAACCAATGCCCCTTTCCTTTGGCAATAGGCACATATGGACTCTTTGGGAATGGTACATGGGACTATCTCAGACTTAGCCTTTCTCTTTACCATTTGGTCAACCGAGTTGACTATGGCCGATCCCTTTCCATTGGGAAGAGAAAGTTTTTCTAGATTTCCAGTGTTACCATTGTCAATGTCCATGAAGTTTTGGGAAGTCGATCTTCTAATCAAATTTGCTTTACCAGTGTTCCAAATCATTGCTGATTTAGCAGCACCAAGCAAATAGATAAGATCATTAAAGGGTCATGTCGCGATCTGTCATCAGGGAGTGACTGAAGAACCAAGTCAACAGCCAGCTACCTCGAGACTTCGACACCCGACTCTCCCGACTTGTCAATATGTGACTTAATCTACAAGACCTAAGCACATATAGACTTTGTTTTCCAATAGGGATTGAGTGACTTAGAACTTATCAAGTCTTGAAACTTGTGGGATAGGGAGATTTATTGGAGGAGATGAAGGAAGTGAAGTATGATTTCCAGTCCCACTAATGCACAACAAAGGGATTGATCTTTCACCTTGATTGCCATTTGGGATATCATCTTCATTAGGATAGCTTGTTCCTAAAGATTTGGGAAGACCATAGTTGTCTGAAGGAGACATCTATAAGGGAGAAATTTAAGTTAGTTGCTTTAAAGTCCTTAATATAACACCCAATATGAAATATTAAGGCTAGGACCCAACAACCTATTTATAACTGGAAGAGGGATGCCGTAATCCAAGTTATAAAATAGTTGAAGGTAGGTGAATGACTATTTACGAATTTCCACCATAAAAAACGAAATATAATTAAGTTTTAATTGGATTTGAAACTCCTAGATCTTTTGAGATACAATGAACTTTCAATGGCATGTTTGAATCTCGATTGTGCCCTCTCAAGTTTGTGACTGGGATCCCGAGGATCACAAACAAGGTGTGAATAACCATGCAAATTGACTTGGTACCCTTAACTTTATCACCTAATCGATGTGCTGGTTAACTACACACGCTCCACCGATCTATAATAAAGTCAAGTTACCCTTTGCCACTCCTACTAGTCCTTATTAGTGTGCCGGTTAACCACACACGCTCCACTAACGACTTGGTAAGGTACAAAGTGTAATTTCATGGGTTAGCACCTATTTCACCTTTTCCTAAGTAACTAAGATTGGGAATTAATAAGTGTTTAGTTACTTAGTATTTATCATTATACTTTTAATGAAGGGGGAATTATAGTCCTTTCCTACCCGTTCGGCTAACGACCCTCCACCAGTCAAGGAAGCGGTGGGTGAGAGTGGACACCCATTAAACTGCCATTTTATAGGCAGTAACCTTATACCCCCCCTTATAGACCGACTTCATGAATGAGGCCTACTAACGGTAAGATTGACTTTATCTTATACATATCTATATAATTAAAATTATAATAATAGTATAAGGGTGTATTTTAAACATTTAAAATACTTGGTGGTTTAATCTATTAATTAAACTATACTCTTAATTTAATTAAACTTAAACCATGTCTTTATGGAACTATTAACTCTTTTAATTAAACACTTTAATTAATTTAATGAAGTCCATAAAGTTTGAATTTTAGCATATAAAATTCTAAGGGTTCAATTTGGAATTAAAGTATACATGAAGAGCAACATTACAAATTCCAAAACTTGAGGGCAAGTTTTGAAACTATTCAAGACTTTTGATTTCATAACTTATGAGTTTAATGTACATTAAATTGAAGACTCTTCATTTTTATGTAACTCCTTATCTTTTAATGACATCTTTTAAAGAAGTGACTCTTTAAGATCCATAACTTGAGGACAAGTTATGGAGTCATAATACTATTTAATGAAAATGACTCTTCACTTTTATGTAACCTATGACACTTTTATGAGTTTTAAGATTCATAAATATGACTTTTCATATAACTTGAAGACAAGTTACAAAAACATATTTTATGAACTCCTTTTAGATTAATTTGGATCAAAAACAACTAAAACACAATTTTTTTTCATTAATCTAAACTAACTCATAAATCAAGGAAACATAAAAAACTTTTGGTAATCCATAATTTGAGGACAAGTTATGGACTCCTTACAATTTCATTGAGATCAAAAATTATAATAACAAACAATTTGCACATAATTCCTATGATCTACCAAAACTCATAAGCATTAACATTCATAATCAACATTTTTCAAGAATTACATAAACACATATAAAACTTGAAACTTCGATTATAACATTGAAATTGGTTTAACACAATCATTACCACATTAAAAAAAGGTTTTATAAGTCCAAAACAGTCAAAGGTAATGATTCTAGACCAATTCCAGCACCAAAACTCGAAGATATGCTGTTTGGGGGTCCAAATCGTCGAGTGCACGAACCAACTCGGCGAGTTGGATGTATTTTGTCTTGGACTCGTCGAGTCCCTTAATGGACTCATCGAGTCCCCTGTTCAGACAGCACAAAACTTCGTTTTTTTAAGCAGTTTACATCAAGTATAAGTGAAAACAAGCCTAGGCTCTGATACCACTGTTGGGTTTTGAGCATTCTAACACTCCTATGGTGTACATGCAACCCTAAATACCTTGGATCTATGTTTTCTCTATTATACATGCAAATATCAATTTTCCAAGGTATTGTTCTAACTAGCATAATATAAAGTACATATAACATAAAATCTAGTAGAATTACATACCTCTTATTTGGTGCTTGATTCCATGGAGCTCAAGAGCCTACTGCCCCAAGTGTGACACCTCAAATGGTTCAAACAACACCATGAACATTTGGAATAACCATGAGAGAAGATATTAGTCTTATATCTCTATGAAATCGGCTTGCCCTCTATGTAATACACTAGTGCCGATTTCACCAACAATGGGGTCTTTATATAGTATACACATTAGGGTTACACCATGTAACCCATGACTTAACCCATTCCTTATGCTCCATGGGTTTTAACCTCCATGGAGTTTCCATGGGCCACCACATGGGTTAAACCCAACATAAGGAATCATGGATCATGAGCCCACATATATAAGAATCTATGATTTACACAATCAATCCCCATATATTTATTTAGTCTCTTTTGATCACTAAATTAATTCCAAATTAATTCTATATCAACACTAATTAAATAATATGATTTCATATTAATATATTAGAACTTATAATATATTAATATGTCACAAATATCTTCTTCTCATTAAAAGGTCTATCCAATTGTTCTGATGCCATGCAACCCAAATGGACCGTGCCGGGTCGGGTCAAGTATATACCAATTATAGTTATGGACTTAGACACTAATCCAACAGTTTGTTCTACTACTCATTGAATTATACACAAGAGCACGTTTTATAACATCGAGTTACCAATGCGTTTTCGTACAATCAATGCATAACCAACTCATAAGTAACAAATCATATATCTAGGTTTGAAGACTTATATGATATTCCCGTCTCACGATCACTCGAGATAAATTCCATGAAGTGATTCCAGTGAGCGTGGGTTGAGTCCAATGCTCAGAACTTATGAGCACTCATGAGTGTTGTAGCCATGTCCAACAACTTAGACCTCTGCAACCAATCATGACAGTCTTGATTCATACCTACTTCCGAAATATGACCGACTGTGGAGGTTCGAATAATATGATATACAAAACATAATTATTCTGGAAGTCAAAACATGCAAAATAAATATAGTAAATGATCGACAAGAGATAGCAACACTTTTCTCATAAATAAAACACCTTTTCTTCATCATCTAATGTCAATTACACTTTACAAATTTCAAGGTTATCTAACTACTAAATCTAATATCATCCTTCAGCCCTATGCTCCGAGCATGCTGGAGATGCTTAACCCGAGTCAGTCCCTTCGTGAGGGGATCTGCTGGATTCTCATCCGATGATACCCTCTTTGCCACGAGGAGTCCTTCTTCTATTCGATGTCTGATGAAATGGTATTTTCTGTCGATGTGTCTGGATCTCCCCTGATCCCTTGGTTCGTTGGCTAAGGCAACAACACTTTCACTATCACAGAAAATTTCCATTGGCTCTTTAATAGCTGGTACAACTCCAAGGTCTCCAATGAAGTTCTTCAGCCATATCGCCTCCTTTGCTGCATCGCTAGCTGCTATATACTCTGATTCGCAAGTTGAATCAGCCACTGTCTCTTGCTTGGAACTCTTCCAAGAAATTGCTCCTCCGTTTAAGGTAAAGACCCAGCCTGACTGAGAGCGGAAATTATCCCTATCAGTCTGAAAGCTAGCATCACTATACCCTACAACTCTCAAGTCTTCACTCCCACCGAGGGTAAGGACCCAGTCCTTAGTCCTCCGTAGGTACTTGAGGATATTCTTTACCGCAGTCCAGTGTGCCTTGCCAGGGTTCCCCTGATACCTGCTAACCATGCTCAAAGCAAAGGCTACATCAGGTCGAGTACACGTCATAACATACATGATCGATCCTACAGCCGAAGCATAAGGTATTCGACTCATTTCTACTATCTCAGCCTCAGTACTAGGGCTTTGTGTCTTACTCAATCTGGCATTACTCAGGATGGGTAACTCTCCTTTCTTGGAGTCCTGCATGCCGAATCTCTTCAGCACCTTATCCAAGTAGGTACTCTGACTAAGTCCAATTAGTCTTTTACTCGGGTCTCTCAAGATCCTTATCCCTAGAATATAGGCAGCTTCTCTTAGGTCCTTCATAGAGAAACACTTCCCAAGCCAGGACTTAACTTCCTGCAGAGTTGGGATGTCATTTCCTATGAGTAGTATGTCTTCCACATACAATACCAAAAAGCTAACTATACTCCCAATAGCCTTGACATATACACAAGATTCATCTTCACTCCTAGAAAAGCCAAATTCTTTGACTTTCTCATGAAAGCAAAGATTCCATCTGCGAGGTGCTTGATTTAACCCATAAATGGCTTTCTCAAGCTTACACACTCTATTAGGGTACTCTATATTGACAAAACCCTCTGGCTGACTCATGTAAACATCCTCAGCCAACTTTCCATTAAGGAAAACGGTTTTGACATCCATTTGCCATATTTCATAGTCATGAAATGCAGCTATGGCTAACAGAACCCTAATAGACTTAATCTTGGCCACTGGAGAAAAGGTCTCATCATAATCAACTCTCGGAGTTTGTGAGAAACCCTTTGCAACTAGTCGTGCCTTATAAGTGTGTACATTACCATCCATGTCGGTCTTCTTCTTGAAGATCCATTTGCACCCTACAGTCTTACGACCTGGTACATTCTCAACCAAGTTCCAAACTTGATTGTCATACATGGACTGTATCTCGCTGTCCATTGCCTCTTTCCACTTGGCTGACTCAGGGCCTGCCATGGCTTCTGCGTAATTGTTAGGTTCATCCAGACCTATCAGTGTCTCATCACTGATAAGTGTATCACCTTCCGCAGTAATATGGAATCCATAGTAATGCTCAGGTGCATTCCTAACCTTTGTGGAACGCCTCAGAGGTACAGACTTGTCAATTGGCTCAACAGGAGTTTCCTCCTCAAGTTGAGTGCTAAGGTTTGAATTTTCTTCACCACTTGACTCTTGAACTTCTTCAAGGTCAACTTGCCTCCCACTGTCTCCTTGGCTTATGAACTCTCTCTCTCTCTCGAAAGAAAGCCCTCCTAGCTACAAAGACCACATTTTCACTAGGTCTGTAGAAGAGGTAACCAAAGGATTTCTGTGGGTAGCCGATGAAAATACACCTCTCACTTCGAGGTTCGAGCTTATCATGACTCTCGCGTCTCACGAAAGCCTCGCAACCCAAATCTTAATGTGGTCTAGTTTGGGTACTTTACCAGTCCACATCTCATGAGGAGTTTCGGCAACTTTCTTTGTGGGGACTAGATTAAGGATATGGGCGGCAGTCTCTAAGGCATACCCCTAAAATGAGATTGGTAGCGAAGATCGACTCATCATGGAACGAACCATATCCAACAAGGTTCGATTACGCCTCTCAGCTACACCATTCAACTGCGGTGTCCTGGGAGGTGTCAATTGTGAGAAAATCCCACATTCCCTAAGATAGTCGAGGAACTCTGAACTAAGATACTCACCACCTCGATCGGATCGAAGCATCTTAATGTTCCTGCCCAATTGATTCTCGACTTCCTGTTTAAACTCTTTAAACCTCTCAAAAGTCTCTGACTTATGCTTGATTAAGTAGACATATCCATATCTACTGTAATCATCAGTAAAAGTCAAATAATAACGATTAGCATCCCTTGTGGCATGTTTGAAGGGCCCACACACATCCGTGTGTATAAGATCCAACAAACCTTCACCCCTCTCACAAGAACCTGTGAAGGGTGACTTTGTCATTTTTCCAAGTAAGCATGATTCGCAACTATCATCTGACTTTACGTCAAATGACTCCAAGACTCCATCCTTTTGGAGTTGGCCTATGCGTTTCTTGCTTATATGTCCAAGACGACAATGCCATAATGATGCTTTATCCAAGTTATTATGATTAACAGAATCAATACACAATACATTATTTCCTAAGTTATCAACCACAGATACAGTTTCATACACACCATCACAAGGTAATGCTTTAAACTAAAGAACATTATTAAAGAAAGAATTAATCGAACCAACTTCATTATCAAATGAAAAGGTGAAACCTTGTTTATACAATGCATGAAAGGAAATAATATTTCTTGCCATTTTTGGCGAATAACAACATTTATTCAAATCTAAACTAAACCCACTACTTAGCGATAAAGCATAAACTCAAATCTTGGTGACAGGTAAAGCTTTCATATTCCTCATGATTAAGTTTATTCTTCCATGCTCCATATTCTCACTTCTTCTTAGTCCCTGCAAATCAGAACAGATATGAATACCACTACCAGTATCAAGGACCCAAGAGTTAGAATGGGGTGAGTTATTAGATAAGATAGTGTAAATACCTGCATGGTTGGGTTTAACTTTCCCATCCTTCACATCTTGCCGGTACTTTGGGCAGTTCCGCTTCCAATGTGACTTTTCATGGCAATAGAAGCATTCAGCCTCTTTTGGGTCAAAAGAAGGAGTGACGAAACCTTTCTTGGTTCCACTTGAAGAAGAGCCATCAAGGGTCCTAGCCTTGGTACCCTTCGAAGAGCTCTTCCTCTTCTTCCCTCGACCTTTCCCGATTGCCAAAACCAGGGCGGAGTTTGGAGTAGGAGTGTTAACAACCGACTTACCCTTAAGACCTGTTTCTGCGGTCTTGAGGAGTCCCTGAAGTTTGCTGAGTGTGACATCTTCCTTATTCATGTAATATGTCATGCAGAATTGATCATAGCACGATGGTAAGGAGTGCAAAATGATATCTATTGCAAGCTCCTCAGGGAAGTTCACATTAAGCTTCAGCAACCGATCCACATACCTTTGCATTTTCTGCATGTGGCTCGTGACGGATTCCCCGTCCTTCATCATGGTTGTTATGATAGAGCATATGATTTCATACCTCTCTTGTCGTGCACTTTGATGGTATCTTTCCATCAGATCTTGGTGCATTTCAAAAGGGTAGAAGTCCTCATAGAACTTTTGGAGTTCCGCTGTCATGGTGGCCAACATGATGCATGCCACTTTTGTAGCATCCCTTTCATGTGCCTGGAAGTCAGCGATCTCCTGGGGAGTTACAGTGGTCTCATCAATCTCCTTAAGCTCCTTGTCAAGGACATATTCTTTGTCCTCGTAGCGGGTAATCATCCTGATGTTTCTGATCCATTCATTGAAGTTGGATCCATCAAAAGTGACTTTCCCACACAAGTTCATAAGGGTAAAGGAGCCATTAGGATTAGAGCCAGAAGCAGCATTGTTTGAAGACATCTGAAAGAAGAGAACAAGATTAGTTTAGATATTAAGAGAGTCCTTAATAAAACACCCAAATATAATATTAAGGCTAGGATCTAATCACAATATATTATAACTTAGAAGAGGTATGCCGTATTCCAAGATACAACATATTTGAAAGGTAGGTGAATGACGATTCACCAATTTCCACCATGAAAAACGAAATATAGATATTAGGTTTTTAATTGGTTCTTAGAAATTCCTAGATTCTTTTGAGATTCAATGAACTTTTCAAAGGCATGTTTCAATCTCGAGTGTGCCCTCCAAGTTTTGTGATTGGAATACCGAGGATCACAAAACGACGTGTGAAGTAACCATGCAAATCACTTGGTACCCTTAAAGTTTATCACTCAATCGATGTACCGATAAACCACACACGCTCCACCGATACTATGATAAACCTTAAGTCACCCTTTACCTACCTTGTTAAGTCCAAGTTAGTGTGCCGGTTAACCATACACGCTCCACCAACGACTTAAACAAAGTGTAAAGTGTAATTTCATGGATTAGCACCTTATTCACATTTTTTCTAAAGTAACTAAGATTGGGAATTTAATAAAAGCATTTAGTTACTTTATAATATTCATCATACTTTTAATGAGAATTTATAAGTCCTTGTCCTACCCGTTCGGCTAACGACCCTCCACCGATCAAGGAAGCGGTGGGTGAGAGTGGACACCCATTAAGTTGCCATTTGATAGGCAACAACCTTATACCCCCCTTATAGACCGGCTTCGTGAATGAGGCGTACTAGCGGTAAGACGACTTGATCTTATATATATATATATATATATATATATATATATATATATATATATATATATATATATATATATATATATATATATATATATTAGTAACTTATAATATTATAAAGTATAAGGGTTGAATTTTAATTTTTAAAATTCTAAGGGTTGGAACTAAAGTTTTAATCAAGACTTTACTTGTTCCAAAACTTGAGGGCAAGTTTTGTAAACTTCCAAAACTTTTCATTTCTTATAACTTATGAATTAATTGAGTAATAAAAATGAAGACTCTTCATTTTTATAACTTTAGTGTTCTTTTAATGGCTTTAATAAAAGTGAGACTTTTGGTTTTCCATAACTTGAGGACAAGTTGTGGACTCCATTAAAACACATTATGATCATGAATTAAACTACCATGAAGGTTACACACAATTCCTATGATAATCTAATCCTTATAAGTTCAAGAACATGAATATGAACACTTTCAAGAATTAAAAATTACACTTAAAAAACTTGTAATTTTGATAATTGCCATTGTAAATGGATTAGCATAAACATTACACCATCTAAAACAAGTTTTAAAACACCAAAACAATTTAGGGTAATGTTTCTAGTCCATTTCCAGCAACAAATGTCGAAATTCTGAAAACTACAGCCTCTACTCGTCGAGTGCAAGAACAGACTCGACGAGTAACTTGCATTTGTTCATGGACTCGTCGAGTCCCCCCATGGACTCAGCGAGTTCATACGAGCAGAAAACAGAAAAACAATTTTTTCAAGCAGTTTGCACAAAAAATCAACAAACAAGCCTAGGCTCTGATACCACTGATGGGTTTTGAGCATTCTAACACTTCCTAAGTGTACATGCAACCCTAATAACCTTGGATCTATGTTTTTCTAATTATCATGAAAAGTTGAATTCCAAGGTTATATTCCTATCTAGCATACATGGGGAACATTTTTAACTTGAATGAAAGATAGAATAACTTACCTTGTTGTTGATTATGATCCTTGAAACCTTGTGAGCCTAGCACCCCAAGTGTGATGCCTCAAATGCTTCACACAACACCAAATGCAAAGGAGTAATCTTTGAGAGAATCTTACACTTGCAAAATCGGCTCTAGCCCTCTTGTTTCTTAGTGTAACCGATTTTGGGGAGAACACCTTTGTTTATATAGTGTGTTGCATTAGGTAAACCCTAATGTAACATGACTCTTCATTTCATGATCCATGGGTTAACTCCATGGAGCATCCATGAAACATCCTATGGGTGGAACCCAACTTGATAATCCATGGAGCCTCTTAGCCCACTATATAAGATATGGAAGATTTACATAATCTACCCATATATTTAATTAGTTATCTTTTGATCACTTAATTAATTCTTGATCAAACTAATTAAATAATATTATTAATATATTAGAACTTATAATATATTAATAAACCATAAGTGTTATTTCTCTCATTTTAGTTTATCCAATTGCATGGTGCCATGCAACCCAAATGGACCATGTTGGGTCGGGTCAAGTACATACCAGAAATAGTTATGGACTTAGACACCTTATCCAACAGTAACATGTGCTAGGGTTAAGGCACAACATCAGAAAACGTATGGGAGTTTAGAACCTTTGCCTGTACCCGTGGGTAAATAGGAAGGTATTACCATGGATTTTGTGACTAAACTGCCCAGAACAAGGAACGGTCACGACATGATTTGGGTGGTCGTTGATCGCTTCACTAAGAGTGTGCATTTCATAGCAGCCAACGAGAAATGGTCTATGGATAAACTTGTGAATTCTTACGTGAAGGAAATTATGAGGCTTCACGGTGTTTTGTTAACGATTGTATCCGATCGTGACAGCCGTTTTACCTCAAGGTTTTGGAGGAGTCTATAAGAGGAATTAGATACCAAGTTGTGTTTGAATACAGCATACCATCCGCAAACCGATGGTCAGAGCGAACGAATAATTCAAACATTGGAGGATATGCTGAGAGCATGTACCCTGGAATTCCAAGGTAACTGGGATGAACATTTACCTTTAGTAGAATTTTCCTATAATAATAATTTCCCACTCAAGCATCAAGATGGCACCCTATCACGCTCTGTATGGAGAAAAGTGTCGAACGTCGTCATGTTGGCTGGAAGCTGGGAAAAAGCAGTTTATGGGACCTGAAATAGTCCATCAGACTGATGAAAAGTTGGGAGTAATTAGGGAAAGGATGTTAGCTGCTCATAAGAGCTATGCTGACAAGAAAAGATAACCGATATCATTCAAAGTTGGAGATTCGGTTTTACCTAAAGTCTCGCCGTGAAACGGACTTATAAGGTTTGGTCGAAGGGGAAAGTTGAGTCCAAGGTTTATTGGACCATTTAAAGTTCTTTAGAGGATTGGGAATCAAGCTTACAAGCTAGAATTACCGGAAGAACTGGAGGGTATTCATAACACCTTTCATGTGTGTTATTTGAGGAAGTTCACGGGAGGTGTGCCCGACATAATTCCCATTTATGAATTAAGGTTGGATGAGAACAAGAGGTTAATTGAAGAACCTGAGGCAATCGTTGACCGTAAGACTAAGAAGTTGTAACACAAGATGGTCGATTTAGTGCTTGTACGTTGGAAACATACGAATGGGCTAAATCTCACCTGGGAAAACGGAGAGTGACATGATGAGTCGCTACCCATATTTGTTCGCTGATGTGTGATTCCGGGGACGGAATCATTCAAGGGGGAGAGAATTGTAACTCCCGTGTTTCCAGGCGAGGCATTAATATTGACGTGATAGTCTAGGTTAACCTTTGTAACTCATTTAGAAGAAATGAAAAGAAATTATATGAATATTATGTGTTTTATGCTTAATTATTAGGGTTTAATTAATTAAGAATAAAAATGAGCATCGAAAATAAATATTAGATAAAGCCGATATCTATTAAGAAAGTTGTAGTGGTCATGACAAGGATTACGGATATATAAAGAATGCCGAAATCCGAGTTATAACGAAGAAGTTATGACCTGTTGAAGTTTCGCGACAAAACCAGCACGGTGCCAAATGACGTAAAAAATGAGTTTTTGATAAACTTCTTTTTAGCCTTAGTGATCTAAACGAAAGTCGTAGTGTTCGTTAAACCGAGAGTATGTATAAAAAGAACGTCCAAATCTGACTTCGTATGAGGAAGTTATGATTTTTCTAAGTTTCGGCTTAGTAGTAGACAGCTAAAAACTTGAATTTTAGATCGAGTGATTTTTAGCCGACACAACCTAAACTAGAATTGAAGGTCTCATCAATAGTAGCACAACGGTAAAAAGACAGAAGAAAACGGACGTCGGATGAAGAAGTTATGAATTTTTAACGGATTTCCTGTCTCGGTCTGTTAAAAATAATAATATAAAAATTAAATTCAAAATTAGCCGACGAAGTCTAAAAGAAAGTTGTAGAGCGTAATTTTACCTACGCGTGCATATAAAGAACGTCAAAAACGGAGCTCGTATGCGAAAGTTATGGATTTTAGAAGTTTTTGCACAAAAATCGAGAAATTTCGCATAAGTGGCTTCGGACACGTCCCCCTCGCTGCATGCGCGCCACATGTCCGAAATCTGCTTAGTCACCGAAGCCAGCTGGCGAGGCGTGTCGCCTTCCCTTGCATCCGAAGTGCGATCCAGTAGCGATCTGACGCGTGCCCCTTCTTGCGTGTCCGACCTTCGCATGATGCGCCACGACCGAACCCTCAGATCATAGACCTTGGTCCAATCAGGAGGCGACACCAGGACCCTCGCACGTGCGACCCATGTGACTTCGCTCCGGATCTGCTGACGCGTGGAGGCTTCTCAGCCCTTGGGTCAGGAGCCTCGCCCCTATAAATAGAAGGGTGCGAGACCTCCCGGGTATATTTTACAAACTTGTCATTTTTAACCCCTTTTTCAATATTTCTTTCATTCCAACTTCCCCCGAAGCCCCGGTATCGATTATAGCACCCGAAACACGTCCCGAAGTGCCCGAGAAGCCGGAAAATATTATCTTTTCGGTTTCGAAGCCCGACCCTTGCAGAGCCCGGTTTCTCAATAAAACTCCCGGTTTTATTAGAAACGATCGTTTTAGGAAACGAATTGCTGCCCGATTTTCAGTAAATCAAGTTAGTGTGTAGTTAGTTTCACCTCACACATAGATATGAAGTATTTTATATAAAATACGTGTTGTGTGAGTATATATTGTTTGTTTATTTGAGATGGATGTTGAATGAATGATCTATACATGCTTTTAAATAATTTAAACTGTATATGTATTTTATCTACAAAAATGTTGGGTAAAACATGGATAGATGAAATAGTGGGCGTGTGATGAAAGGTGACTTGGATAGATGAGAGTGAGTGGTGAAATGAGATCATGAGTTGAGAGTGAGTGGTGAATTGAGATCATGAGTTGAGAGTGAGTGGTGAAATGAGATCATGAGTTGAGGGTGAGTGGTGAAATATGAGAAAAGCCCTTACCCAAACGTTGGCCCTCGTCATTCAGCAGAGTATGGATGACAACCATGGACTATTCTAGACGGTCTGTGGAACACTAGCAGCCTTGCAACCTGTAGGTGTGTGAACTATATGTTCATCAGCTGTACTCTAAAAACCCATTGACATGTATTGCGGGAGGGATTCCCGTGGGAAATACTGTCAATAAATAAGAGCTATGGACTTAGCTCATGGCGACGATGTGACTTCGTGCCTATTTGACATAAATTGCTGAGGGAAAGCAATGTTGTCACCCCGATGTTTGTTTTATTTGACATAAATTGTAGAGGAAATCAATGTTGTCACCCTATTGTTTGTTTTATTTGACATAAATTGCAGAGGAAAGCAATGTTGTCACCCTATTGGTTGTCTTGTTTGACAAAAATTGTTGAGGAAAGCAATGTTGTCACCTTATTGGTTGTTTTATGTTAGGTTGTCTGGTTTGACATAAATTGCTGAGGAAAGCAATGTTGTCACCGCGATGGTTGCCTTATTTGACATAAATTGCTGAGGAACCCCCGAAGCAATGTTGTCACCCCTAGTGAAAATCCTTAGGCTAGGTCCCTTGTGATAGTTGTTTTAGGGACGTAAAGTGATGATAATGGGAATGGGTAATTAGGGTTATTTTTGGTTGATGAAATTAATAAATTTATTGTTGACTGAGAACTTAATAACTTTCTTATTTATTGTGGGTTGAAAACCCTATATGCTCACCAGGCTTCCAAGCCTGACCCACTCAGTTTAATTGTATCCAGGTATCGATACGAAGTTGCTTTACACTGAGAGATTAAAAGAGAAGTAGATCACTAGTGTAAATGAATGTAAGTTTTGTTTATGCTTATGTTTTTGTATTGACAATGACATCCCAATGGTTTTAGTGAATAAAATACATTTCTTCGGAAATGATTTGATAACATTTTTATCATGTTTTTCTGGGAACAAATTCCGCAACACGTTTAATCAAATGATTACTCTGAAATTATTTTAAAAGCATAAATTAAACCGATCTTTTCTGGCCGTGAATTTGGGGATGTCACAGGCCGGGACAGGAAAAGTCCGTTAAAAATTCATTACTCCTTTATCAGACGCCCGTTTTTGTCAGACTTTTTACTGTTATACTACCATTGTCGAGATCTTCGATTCTCGTTTAGGTTGCGTCGGCTACAAATCAATTGATCACTATTTGGAGTTTTTAGCTATCTACCGCTACTTCGAAACTTGGAAAAATCATAACTTCCTCATACGAAGTCAGATTTGGGCGTTCATTTTATATACGTTCATGGTTTAGTATAATCTCCGACTTTCGTTTAGATACCTAAGGCTAAAAGGTATTTTATTCAGATTTCACTTTT
The DNA here is from genome assembly GCF_052849685.1 of Lactuca virosa. Lineage (NCBI taxonomy): Eukaryota > Viridiplantae > Streptophyta > Magnoliopsida > Asterales > Asteraceae > Lactuca > Lactuca virosa. The sequence continues at coordinate 480,059,099 of NC_136429.1, forward strand.
TACACTTAACAGTGTTTTACCGGTTTTGACGCGGATCTTTGATTGGTCATAAATTCTTCGTTATAATTCGGATTTGAGTGTTCTTTATATTTCTGAAAACCTTGGCACGATATCTATCATTTTATGCAACCCAATTGAGACTTTTGAACATTTTATTTTTGACGCTATCTTTATTATATCAAAAGTAGATTATAATCCTTGACTTTTAGGTCATTACATTGACTTGAGATATCGGGTTGTCACATATCCTTTCTCAATAAGCGATTTTCTGTCACTCCTTATGAAATTCTTAATAATCGCAAACCTAACGTAAATTTTTTTTTATGTCTTCGGCTCCAGATGTTTCATCTTCAACTCCAAAGAGAACCGAAACAAGTTTAATGTGAAAGCTGACGAAGGGATTTTCTTGGGGTACTCTCTAACCTCCAAGGCATATAAGGTTCTCAATAAAAGATCAAAGAAGTTAGAAGAAACCTATTATGTCACGTTTGATGACAATTACATGAAGAAATTCCAATCAAGCGAAGGTTCCACGGAGGAAATCTTTCCTGTTACTGGTAAAGTCACTGCACCGATATCCAACCTGTCACACCCCAAAACCGAAATGACAGAACGTTCGGGGGTGGAGGACGTCATGTACAGTATCACAACAATGCATAATAGTAAACAAGCAACAACATCATCCATTGCATTAATAATAATAATTTATATGCAAGCGTGTTTTGTAGTTTATAAGACACCAAAAATGAATAATCAAAATGAAAGATGGGTCTTGAATGTGCTCCATCTACTCAAAAACCTGATCATCGGTACCTGTCTACTGGCGACCTGAGAATACAAGTTATTTTGAAAGCGTAGATCAACATTTAAGCTGGTGAGTTCATAAGTAGTTTAGTGTCGTTGTTTGTATAAGTTGAAGAAAGTAGTTGTAAATGTTTGATGTAAGAGTTTGTAAGTGTTTGTTGGAAATGTTTGTAAACTTCCTAGAAAATCCTATATTTTCTACTAAAGTGGTCTTCTACCAAGACCCAACTGTTTTCAATGTTTGTTCTTTTGTAAAAGTGTGAATTTTCCCTAAGTATGACTATCATTACCAAGAATATAGTTTTCCATTACCGTTTATGTGAGAAGATCACAATATGAATGAAAATGGGAAATAAAGGTGTACTAGTAGTTTTATCTAGGTAACTACTAATTGTACTAACTACCCTTAACCTGGTTAGTTTAATTAAGGTAAAATGTGATCTGATTGTATCCATGCTTGATCTGACTTAGTATGACACGACGTTCGAGACGTCGAAGCGATATGACATTCGTCACCCGTAGACCTTCAGGTCCCTCTGTAGCTAGCAGCAAGGTGTGGGATGGTCAATCCCGTATAGATCTATACACAAACTCATGCTCTCCCTCCAGGAGACTCTGGGTACAAAACGTGTCACAGCAATATATGTCGCACCACGAAGTAGTATCTCACATTAATATTATAGTATCCTTGTATCATTGTATTCCCTAGTGTAGTATTCTTTCCGTCTAGTATGTAGTATGTTCTCTAGTATGTAGTATGTTCTCTAGTATGTGGTATGTTCTCTAGTATGTGGTATGTTCTCTAGTATGCGGTATGTATTGATTCTCGTTATAGTATTCTCTATCTGTTTCTCTTAATAGTAAGTGTTGTTTCTCGTTATAGTATGTACTGACTCTTAGTATGAATTGACTCTTAGTATGCTTCGTTATTCTAGAAATAGTGTTAGTGACTTCCTAAACTGTACCTATTATAGTTTACTAGCAATGTTGTTGGCATGAATGAACATGATTGAACACCTTTGCTACCCAAAGGATCTGAACTGAATCAAGACTTTTATATCTATATACATATACATAATATATAACTAAGATTCAAACGACCTTTGGACAAACAACCGTGCCCTAAGTCCACAACCAAACAAGGAACAGGAACTAAGACGAGTTGTCAGTCCTAAGTCCTTTCAATCCTACTTACATAACTATATCCATATAGATATGTTTTTAGACAAAGCATAAGTTTAAAAAGAGTTTGGAGTTTTACGTATAAATAAGTTTGTAAAACGATTTGAAGTAATTTGTTTGAAACCACAGTTTGAAGTATAAGAAATCCATTGTTTGGTAGTTATTAATCACATGCGAATGATATAATAACTATAATGTTTCTACTTGTGTCCCCCCCCCCCATAAAAGCATTTTAAATCATTTAAAAGGTAAGTTAAAGGGGTATGAACTCACCTGCAGTGAGTGGTATGAATGAAAGATCGGTTTGTAGGATGCTAAGTGTCAAGTGTAGGCTTGAGCGCAACGGATCCTAATAAGCATATATAGGCACATATATGTATATAATTAGTCTATATACAACTAATAATGAAAGAAAAACACCCTAGGACTTAGAAAACACTTAGATTAAAGTGTTAGAAGCATCAAAAGTCGACTGAAATGGGTGTACGGTCGTACAGGGGCGTGTGCGGCCACCTGGTGTGCTGCCCATTGGGTGTGCGGCCAGGTGTGTGCGGCCATGGAGTGTACGGCCGCACACTCCTAGTAAAAATGGTCAAAAACGAATTTCCAAGGTCATATCTTGTATCCCTTATGTCTCTTTGTTCATGTGCTAGCATACAAGTTGAGTTTGAGGCCTTAAAGCACTAAGATATGGGGTGTACGGCCACATGAATGTGTGCGGCCGCACACGCCTTGCAGATCGAGTTCTGGACGTTTTCTAAGGCTCAAACATAGCTAATAACATGTAGGAGAAGGGTACTTACTATGTAGAAGAGTATAGGGGTGTTTGGAGCCCAAGAACTTAGTAGGTGTTCTTGGTGTTCTTGGTGAAACCGAAGAACACTTGAAGATCTAATAAATAGAGTGATTTCATGGATGAATCAGTGATCTAAGCTGGATGGAGTAAGGAATCAACAAATCAAAGGATAGAAACACCTACCACTTGAAGATCTAGCTGAAAAATCGGTAGCTACTTGAGAGAAAATGAGTTCTTGGCTAGGAGGGTGAAAAGGGTTGAATGAAGGCCAAGACTCTATCATATAGGCATGAGTGTGCTGCCGGAGGAGGGGTGTGCGGCCGCACACCCATGTTTGTGGCCGTACACTCCTGAAGTTGGAGTGTTTGGCCAATTTTTGGGTCGGGTGAACTTGCGGGACTCAAATCCAAACTCCTAACTTGAAGCTACTAATTTTAGAACACTCAAATGACTCAAAGCAAAGCTGGAAAGTGGCAGAAACGAGTCTGAATTTGATTGATTTTGAATAATAGTACAAGATAGAAATTTCGTGTTGTCACATCATCCCCCCGTTAGAGAGAATTTTGTCCCGAAATTAGAGTTTAAACAAGTAAGCTATTACAAATAACTAAGCGAAAAGATGAGGATATTTCAGTTTAAACTGATCCTCGTGCTCCCAAGTGAATTCAGGTCCTCGCTTGGCGTTCCAGCGAACCTTCACTATCGGGATACGGCTTTGTTTCGTTCGCTTGACCTCTCGGTCCATGATCTCTACTGGTTCTTCCACGAAGTTGAGGCTCTCGTTGATCTAGATCTCGTCGAGTGGGATTACAAGAGTCTCGTCGGACAGACACTTTTTCAAGTTCGAGACGTGGAAAGTAGAATGTACGTTACTGAGTTCGCGAGGTATTTTGAGGTTGTAAGCTACAGGGCCGATTCTGGCGAGAATCTCAAAAGGCCCTACGTATCTTGGATTTAGCTTTCCACGCTTTCCGAAGCGTATCAAGCCCTTCCAGGGTGAGACCTTCAATAGAACACGGCCACCCACCTGGAATTCCAACGGTTTCCTTCTCTTGTCTGCGTAGCTTTTCTGTTGGTCTCTAGAGGCTTTCAGTCGTTCACGAATCTGAACAATCTTCTCTGTCGTTTCCCGAATGATTTCCGGACCCGTGAGAGTGCTGTTAGGAATTCGTCCTTTAGCTAACTGCGTGTCGCCCACTTCAGCCCAGCATAGAGGGGATCTACACTTACGGCCATAAAGAGCTTCAAATGGAGCAGCTTTTCTGCTCATGTGATAACTATTGTTGTAGGAAAATTCGACAAGGGGTAAGTGAGTATCCCATGCTTTCGTAAAGTCTATCACGCAGGCTCGCAACATGTCTTCCAAAGTTTGAATAGTCCTCTCACTTTGTCCGTCGATCTGAGGATAGTAGGCTGTACTCATGTCCAGCCTAGTTCATAGGGAACTTTGTAGCGACTGCCAGAACGTTGAAGTGAATCTACTATCTCTATCGGATATAATGGATATGGGAACACCATGCAGTCGTACGATCTCCCTAATGTAGGTTCTTATTAGCTTCTCCATCTTGTCATTTTCTTTGATCGGCAGGAAGTGTGCGGACTTTGTTAACCTATCTACGATCACCCAAATGGTATCGAGACCACCCGTTGTCTTGGGTAATTTGGTTATGAAGTCCATCGTGATTCGCTCCCACTTCCATTCAGGTATCTCCGGTTGCAGAAGCAAACCGATGGTTTCTGGTATTAGACCTTAACCTTGGCGCAAGTAAGGCATTTACTTACGAAGGTAGCAATCTCTGCTTTCATGTTAGGCCACCAGTATAACTTTTTAAGATCCAGGTACATCTTATCTGAACCTGGGTGGACGGAATATCGAGTGTTGTGCGCTTCGGTCATGACCAAGTCTCGGAAACCACCATGCTTCGGTGTCCAGATCCGATCCATGAGATATAAAGCTCCGCCACCCTTGACTTCCAAGTTTTTATCCATCCCTCTCAGGGATTTACCCGCCACATTTTCAGGTTTCAAAGCTTCGAGCTGAGCCTCCTTAATTTGTGTCGACAAATGTGAATGGATGGTCATAGTCAATGATTTGACTCTACGACCAGAATATTCTTTCCGACTTAGGGCGTCAGCTACTACGTTGACCTTGCCGGGATGATAACGAATTTCGCATTCGTAATCACTGAGTAGCTCGACCGACCGTTGTTGTCTCATATTGAGCTCCTTCTGGTCGAATATGTGTTGTAGGCTTTTGTGGTCTGTAAAGATAGTGCTTTTTGTACCATACAGGTAGTGTCTCCAGATCTTCAGAGCAAACACCACTACTCCTAACTCAAGATCATGTGTGGTGTAGTTGACCTCGTGTGTCTTCAGCTGTCTTGAGGCATAGGCGATGACCTTACCTCATTGCATCAGAACACAGCCGAGCCCTTGATTGGACGCATCGCAATAGACCACGAAGTCTTCTATCCCTTCGGGGAGGGACAGTATCGGTGCGGTGCATAAGGCTCGCTTTAGCGTTTGGAATGCTTTATCTTGCTTCTCTTCCCAGTCAAAGGCCACACCCTTCTGGGTCAATATCGTAAGCGGTTTCGCAATTCGCGAGAAGTTCTGAATGAATCTGCGATAGTAGCCAGCGAGGCCTAGAAATTGACGAATTTATGTAGGCGTCTTCGGTGTTGACCAGTTCTCAATGGATTTGATTTTGGAAGGGTCCACGTGTATTCCCTCTTCGCTAACCACGTATCCTAAGAACTCGACTCTTCGGATCCAAAATTCGCATTTCGAGAACTTCGCATAGAGCTTCTCTGATCGCAACGTTTCTAAGACCTGTCGAAGGTGTTGACTGTGCTCCTCCTTACTACGAGAGTAGATAAGTATGTCATCGATAAAGACAATGACGAACTGATCCAAATAAGGACGGCATACCCTATTCATTAAATCCATGAATACTAAGGGCGTATTGGTCAATCCGAACCGCATCACTACAAAATCGTAGTGTCCATAACGAGTTTGGAAGGCTGTCTTCGGAACATCCTCCCCTAGTACACGTAACTGGTGATACCCGGATCTCAGGTCTATCTTTGAAAAGTAATTCGCCCCTTGAAGTTGGTCAAAGAAGTCGTCTATGCGAGGCAGAGGGTAACAATTTTTGACGGTCAGTTTGTTCAGTTCTCTGTAGTCGATGCACATACGGAACGATCCGTCTTTCTTCTTGACGAACAAGACCAGTGCTCCCTAGGGTGAGAAGCTTGGTCTGATGAAGCCCTTGCTGAGCAATTCGTTAAGTTTACTGGATATCTCCTGCATCTCAGCTGGTGCTAGACGGTAGGGCGATTTGGCTACTAGGGTAGCCCCGGGAAGTAAGTCGATTCTGAACTCGAGTTGACATTGCGGGGGAAATCCAGGGAGTTCTTCTGGAAAAAAGTCGGGAAAATCGCGTACTACTGGAATGTTCTTAATATCTTTCGTCTCTTGGCTCACGTCGACAACATGAGCAAGAAATGCGCGACATTCCTTTCGCAAGCATTTATAGGCTTGAATGCTCGAGATGAGGCGAAGGTTGGTGCGGGGTTTGTCGTCGTAGATCACTAAAGTTTTGCTAGACGGCAGATTAAGGCGAACAGCTTTTTCGTAACACATGATGTCGGCACGATGAGAACTCAACCAATCTATGCCGATTATGACGTCGAAACTTTTAATTGAGACCGGCATGAGGTCGATTGGGAATGAATGGCTATCTAGTGTTAGTGTACAACCTATGTATATGCAGTTAGTGCTCTCTGTCTTTCCGTTAGCCATTTCCACAGTGAACGGTTCTTTAAGTGCATGTGATTTATGTTTAAGCAAGTGAGCAAATTTCTGGTTCATGAAACTCCTCTCCGCTCCACTATCAAACAGTATGCATGCATAAGAGTTATCGAGGAGGAACGTGCCAGTGACCATTGTGGGGTCAGCAACTGCTTCCTCGTGGCCTATGGCCAAAACCCTTCCTACTCCGTCGGCGTTCCCTACCTTCGGGCAGTTCCTTTTATAGTGGCCAACCTCGCCACAACCGTAGCAAGCATGGCCCACACCAGCGCCGGGGACTTGAGTGATTGGCCTTGCCGGAGCCTTGCAGAAATGGGCAGTGTGCCCCTTCCTGTTGCAGTTAGAGCACTGCATTTCCCGGCAGGTTCCATTGTGATGGAAGCCGCATTTGTTGCACTTGGGCAAGTTGCCCGCGTACTGATTTACTGGCACAACAGCGGCAGGTGCTACCGCAGCATGAACAGCTACGACCTGCTGCTTTTTGGCAGCCTTCTTTTTCTTGTCATCCCAGAACTTCCACTTGTTGGTAGCGGTTTTGGAGGGTTCTGAGATGGCTAGGGTTGTTGTTGCTGATGGGGTACGGACCCCATGGTCAATGAGCCTTTGTGCCAAACGCTAGACACTGTCGAAGGTAGTGGGGTTGGAAGCTAGAACTTTCCCCTGGAATGGAGGCACCAGCCCCCAGATATACCTCTCCACCTTCTTCGCTTCGGTGGGGACCATTGATGGACATAGCGCCACCAGATCGCTGAATCTGGCGGTGTAAGAGACTATGTCGGAACCCTTCATGGTTAGGCTCCATAGCTCCTGCTCCAACTTCTGGACTTTGCCCCTAGGGCAGTATTCCTCGATCATTATCTCCTTGAGAGCTTCCCAGCCGATAGCATTAGCCACCACAAGAGATAGTGAGTTGACATGGCTTCTCCACCACGTCAGAGCTCGGTCCGCGAAGGTGCAAGCGGAAAATTTCACCTTGCTCCCCTCTGGACAGGCGCAGATTTGAAAGATCGACTCCGTCTTTTCGAACCATTGCGAGAGGGCAATGATTCCTCCAGTACCGTTGAACGCCATGTGTTTGCAGTTGGTGAAGTCCTTGTATGAGCACTCCCTAGAGCGCGCTGGAGTCTCGATAATAGTGGGAGGTACATTAATCCCACTCCCGCTGGTACCGACGGTGTTGAATTGAGCTAGGGCTGCCGTAACAGCCGCATTCATAGCAACTTGAACAGCTGCTGGGTTGAATTGAGGAGGAGGAGGTGGAGTTTGATTCCGAGGGTTGCGTCTCGTTACTCGGCGTGGAGGCATCTCGTAGTATAAGTTTAACAAATGAAGATATTGATAAGAATTCAGAGAGAGAGAATGATGAGAGTGAAACATGGACTAACTCTCCATAGCCCAACAACATAGATGAAAGTATGGTTGAATAGAAATCTAGTACTAGAAAGAAGATGAAAGCATTTGGATAAAAGTTTCCATGAGATTAGATATTTGTCAATAAAGTTGGTATTAGAGATGTAATAAGTTTGGCTAAAATGACCTAAGAGAAGGTCTTACATCATACCAAGATAAGAAAATTTTGACAGAATAAAGACCTATCGACCGAAAGTTCAAGGTCTTAACATAGATAGGAAATTAAAACAAAAGCTTTTACGTAGACCTAAGTTATATCCAAAAGAGGAAGTTGAGTAGACTCTATCTACGACGAGAACTACTAGAATGAGTCCTTGATTCTGACAGACGGCGCTCCATGTCCCTCATGCGCCTTTCAGATGCCGCCTGCCTAGCTCGAAGTTCCCTGACTTCAGCTTGGATTGCAGTAAGTTCTCTCTGCACGGCTGCATTCTGGTTCTGAGTTCTTGCATGAGCAGACTCCAGCTGGCGTATGCGTACGGTATTGACTCCTGTATCGGCATCAACCTCCATGATTCGGTTGATGGTCGCCCTACCCTGCTCATCATTATGAGCAACTCTACGGACCAGAATAGGCAGAACTCTGTCCGCTGAGCCTCCCTCGCTCAGGTTATAGAAACTTCGGTCCCCATTGTATGGCATGGGTTGACCCTGTTCTTGACTCCATCGGTTCAGGTTTGTTACTCACAGAGGTGTGAGGCCTTGAAATGTCGGATGTGGGTTTGGATTTGGGTTTGGAGCTACTAGGGGTTGATCGTTGACTTCGGGCTCGGAGTCAGAATCCTCCGAAAAGTTCTCTACGAAGTCATCATCCAAAGGGATGGGATGATTCTCTTCTGGCTCTGCCTCGAGCCATCCCCCATTGCCTTGGTTGGGAAAGTATGGGTCTCCGGGGATATGGAATCCATCCATGTTATCTAAGCGAGAAAAGGGTAGAAGGAATAGTTAATAGGAGTACTAATTAAGATAATTATAAGATGATCCTTATTAGTTACTCCAACATTTGCGTAGTGCATACCAGTCATATGTAACCAAAACAGGATAGACCTTCGAATAAGTGACCCTAACTCTAAGTCCACAACCAAACAAGGAACAGGAAGTAGAGTAAAGATCACAGATTCTAAGTCTATAACACCTTAGTCACATATAACTTTAGAGTATCCACTCAGCAACTATTGACATACTAATAAAGATCTTTTTAGTTGCACATAAGTAATTATAGTAACACAAAATACTCCTATAGTATTTTAAGTTTATGTTATGTTCTAATGTTTTCATTGTAGTAGTGTTGGTAAGTTTTTAGACTTGCTGCAACATTACAAACATTCCTGGACACATGCTAATTACTTCTCGGAAAGATATAGTTGATCAGGCTATATCACTCCTAGATCTGATTATATATCCCCAAGACTACTTGTGCTGTCCAACAATCGCAATACTTTTGTTCTGTCCTAATGACACTGGTTTTTGTATGAATGCAGGTATGTATACTTTGGTTAAATATTTTATTATTTAAAAGTATAAACTCTTGGTCAGAGTATTTTAATCCCATTGTGTTTATAGTTGTATATCTTTTATGGGTTGATATACTTAATTCACTGTAAACAATGCTCTGATACCAATCTGTCACACCCTAAAACCGAAATGGCGCAACGTTCGGGGGTGGAGGACGTCATGTACAGTATCACAACAATGCATAATAGTAAACAAGCAACAACATCATCCATTGCATTAATAGTAATAATTTATATACAAGTGTGTTTTGTAGTTTATAAGACACCAAAAATGAATAATCAAAATGAAAGATGGGTCTTGAATGTGCTCCATCTTCTCAAAAACCTGATCATCGGTACCTGTCTACTGGCGACCTGAGAATACAAGTTATTTTGAAAGCGTAGATCAGCATTTAAGCTAGTGAGTTCATAAGTATTTTAGTGTCGTTGTCTGTATAAGTTGAAGAAAGTAGTTGTAAATGTTTGATGTAAGAGTTTGTAAGTGTTTGTTGAAAAAGTTTGTAAACTTCCTAGAAAATCCTATATTCTCTACTAAAGTGGTCTTCTACCAAGACCCAACTGTTTTCAATGTTTGTTCTTTTGTAAAAGTGTGAATTTTCCCAAAGTATGACTATCATTACCAAGAATATAGTTTTCCATTACCGTTTATGTGAGAAGATCACAATATGAATGAAAATGGGAAATAAAGGTGTACTAATAGTTTTATCTAGGTAACTACTAATTGTACTAACCACCCTTAAACTGGTTAGTTTAATTAAGGTAAAATGTGATCTGATTCTATCCATGCTTGATCTGACTTAGTATGACATGACGTTCGATACGTCGAAGCGATATAACATTGGTCACCCATAGACCTGCATGTCCCACTTTAGCTAGCAGCAAGGTGTGGGATGGTCAACCCTGTATAGATCTATACACAAACTCACGCTCTCCCTCCAGGAGACTCTGGGTACAAAACGTGTCACAGCAGTATATGCCGCACCATGAAGTAGTATCTCACATTAATGTTATAGTATCCTTGTATTATAGTATGCCCTAGTGTAGTATTCTTTCCGTCTAGTATGTAGTACGTTCTCTAGTATGTAGTATGTTCTCTAGTATGTAGTATGTTCTGTAGTATGTAGTATGTTCTCTAGTATGTGGTATGTTCTCTATTATGTAGTATGTATTGATTCTCGTTATAGTATTCTCTATATGTCTCTCTTTATAGTAAGTGTTGTTTCTCGTTATAGTATGTACTGACTGTTAGTATGAACTGACTCTTAGTATGCTTCGTTGTTCTAGAAATAGTGTTAGTGACTTACTAAACTATACCTATTATAGTTTACTAGCAATGTTGTTGGCATGAATGAACATGATTGAACACCTTTGCTACCCAAAGGATCTGAACTGAATAAATACTTTTATATCTATATACATATACATAATATATAACTAAGATTCAAACGACCTTCGGACAAACAACCGATGCCCTAAGTCCACAACCAAACATGGAACAGGAAGTAAGGCGAGTTGTCAGTCCTAAGTCCTTTCAATCCTACTTACATAACTATATCCATATAGATATGTTTTTAGACAAAGTATAAGTTTAAAAAGAGTTTGATAAAGAGTTTTGCATATAAATAAGTTTGTAAAACGATTTAAAGTAATTTGTTTGAAACCACAGTTTGAAGTATAAGAAATCCATTGTTTGATAGTTATTAATCACATGCGAATGATATAATAACTATAATGTTTCTAATTGTATTCCCCCCATAAAAGCATTTAAAATCATTTAAAAGCTAAGTTAAAGGGGTTAGACACTAATCCAACAGTTTGTTCTACTACTCAAATGGACCGTGCCGGGTCGGGTCAAGTATATACCAATTATCGTTATGGACTTAGACACGAATCCAACAGTTTGTTCTACTACTCATTGAATTATACACAAGAGCATGTTTTATAACATCGAGTTACCAATGCGTTTTCGTACAATCAATGCATAACCAACTCATAAGTAACAAATCATATATCTAGGTTTGAAGACTTATATGATATTCCCGTCTCACGATCACTCGAGATAAATTCCATGAAGTGATTCCAGTGAGCGTGGGTTGAGTCCAATGCTCAGAACTTATGAGCACTCATGAGTGTTGTAGCCATGTCCAACAACTTAGACCTCTGCAACAAATCATGACAGTCTTGATTCATACCTACTTCCGACATATGACCGACTGTGGAGGTTCGAATAATATGATATACAAAACATAATTATTCTGGAAGTCAAAACATGCAAAATAAATATAGTAAACGATCGACAAGAGATAGCAACACTTTTCTCATAAATAAAACACCTTTTATTCATCATCTAATGTCAATTACACTTTACAAATTTCAAGGTTATCTAACTACTAAATCTAATATCATCCTTCAGCCCTATGCTCCGAGCATGCTGGAGATGCTTAACCCGAGTCAGTCCCTTCGTGAGGGGATCTGCTGGATTCTCATCCGATGATACCCTCTTTGCCACGAGGAGTCCTTCTTCTATTCGATGTCTGATGAAATGGTATTTTCTGTCGTTGTGTCTGGATCTCCCATGATCCCTTGGTTCCTTGGATAAGGCAACAACACTTTCACTATCACAGAAAATTTCCATTGGCTCTTTAATAGCTGGTACAACTCCAAGGTCTCCAATGAAGTTCTTCAGCCATATCGCCTCCTTTGCTGCATCGCTAGCTGCTATATACTCTGATTCGCAAGTTGAATCAGCCACTGTCTCTTGCTTGGAACTCTTCCAAGAAATTGCTCCTCCGTTTAAGGTAAAGACCCAGCCTGACTGAGAGCGGAAATTATCCCTATCAGTCTGAAAGCTAGCATCACTATACCCTACAACTCTCAAGTCTTCACTCCCACCGAGGGTAAGGACCCAGTCCTTAGTCCTCCGTAGGTACTTGAGGATATTCTTTACCGCAGTCCAGTGTGCCTTGCCAGGGTTCCCCTGATACCTGCTAACCATGCTCAAAGCAAAGGCTACATCAGGTCGAGTACACGTCATAGCATACATGATCGATCCTACAGCCGAAGCATAAGGTATTCGACTCATTTTTGCTATCTCAGCCTCAGTACTAGGGCTTTGTGTCTTACTCAATCTGGCATTACTCAGGATAGGTAACTCTCCTTTCTTGGAGTCCTGCATGCCGAATCTCTTCAGCACCTTATCCAAGTTGGTACTCTGACTAAGTCCAATTAGTCTTTTACTCGGGTCTCTCAAGATCCTTATCCCTAGAATATAGGCAGCTTCTCTTAGGTCCTTCATAGAGAAACACTTCCCAAGCCAGGACTTAACTTCCTGCAGAGTTGGGATGTCATTTCCTATAAGTAGTATGTCATCATCCACATACAATACCAAAAAGCTAACTATACTCCCAATAGCCTTGACATATACACAAGATTCATCTTCACTCCTAGAAAAGCCAAATTCTTTGACTTTCTCATGAAAGCAAAGATTCCATCTGCGAGGTGCTTGATTTAACCCATAAATGGATTTCTCAAGCTTACACACTCTATTAGGGTACTCTGTATTGACAAAACCCTCTGGCTGACTCATGTAAACATCCTCAGCCAACTTTCCATTAAGGAAAGCGGTTTTGACATCCATTTGCCATATTTCATAGTCATGAAATGCAGCTATGGCTAACAGAACCCTAATAGACTTAATCTTGGCCACTGGAGAAAAGGTCTCATCATAATCAACTCCCGGAGTTTGTGAGAAACCCTTTGCAACCAGTCGTGCCTTATAAGTGTGTACATTACCATCCATGTCGGTCTTCTTCTTGAAGATCCATTTGCACCCTACAGTCTTACGACCTGGTACATTCTCAACCAAGTTCCAAACTTGATTGTCATACATGGACTGTATCTCGCTGTCCATTACCTCTTTCCACTTGGCTGACTCAGGGCCTGCCATGGCTTCCGCGTAACTGTTAGGTTCATCCAGACCTATCAGTGTCTCATCACTGATAAGTGTATCACCTTCCGCAGTAATATGGAATCCATAGTAATGCTCAGGTGCATTCCTAACCCTTGTGGAACGCCTCAGAGGTACATACTTGTCAATTGGCTCAACAGGAGTTTCCTCCTCAAGTTGAGTGCTAGGGTTTGAAGTTTCTTCACCACTTGACTCTTGAACTTCTTCAAGGTCAACTTGCCTCCCACTGTCTCCTTGGCTTATGAACTCTCTCTCTCTCGAAAGAAAGCCCTCCTAGCTACAAAGACCACACTTTCACTAGGTCTGTAGAAGAGGTAACCAAAGGATTTTTGTGGGTAGCCGATGAAAATACACCTCTCACTTCGAAGTTCGAGCTTATCATGAGTCTCGCGTCTCACGAAAGCCTCGCAACTCAAATCTTAATGTGGTCTAGTTTGGGTACTTTACCAGTCCACATCTCATGAGGAGTTTCGGCAACTTTCTTTGTGGGGACTAGATTAAGGATATGGGCGGCAGTCTCTAAGGCATACCCCCAAAATGAGATTGGTAGCGAAGCTCGACTCATCATGGAACGAACCATATCCAACAAGGTTCTATTACGCCTCTCAGCTACACCATTCAACTGCGGTGTCCTGGGAGGTGTCAATTGTGAGACAATCCCACATTCCCTAAGATAGTCGAGGAACTCTGAACTAAGATACTCACCACCTCGATCGGATCGAAGCATCTTAATGTTCCTGCCCAATTGATTCTCGACTTCCTGTTTAAACTCTTTAAACCTCTCAAAAGTCTCTGACTTATGCTTGATTAAGTAGACATATCCATATCTACTGTAATCATCAGTAAAAGTCAAATAATAACGTTTAGCATCCCTTGTGGCATGTTTGAAGGGCCCACACACATCCGTGTGTATAAGATCCAACAAACCTTCACCCCTCTCACAAGAACCTGTGAAGGGTGACTTTGTCATTTTTCCAAGTAAGCATGATTCGCAACTATCATCTGACTTTAGGTCAAATGACTCCAAGACTCCATCCTTTTGGAGTTCGCCTATGCGTTTCTTGCTTATATGTCCAAGACGACAATGCCATAATGATGCTTTATCCAAGTTATTATCATTAACAGAATCAATACACAATACATTATTTCCTAAGTTATCAACCACAAATACAGTTTCATACACACCATCACAAGGTAATGCTTTAAACTAAAGAACATTATTAAAGAAAGAATTAATCGAACCAACTTCATTATCAAATGAAAAGGTGAAACCTTGTTTATACAATGCATGAAAGGAAATAATATTTCTTGCCATTTTTGGCGAATAACAACATTTATTCAAATCTAAACTAAACCCACTACTTAGCGATAAAGTATAAACTCAAATCTTGGTGACAGGTAAAGCTTTCCTATTCCTCATGATTAAGTTTATTCTTCCATGCTCCATATTCTCACTTCTTCTTAGTCCCTGCAAATCAGAACAGATATGAATACCACTACCGGTATCAAGGACCCAAGAGTTAGAATGGGGTGAGTTATTAGATAAGATAGTGTAAATACCTGCATGGTTGGGTTTAACTTTCCCATCCTTCACATCTTGCCGGTACTTTGGGCAGTTCCGCTTCCAATGTGACTTTTCATGGCAATAGAAGCATTCAGCCTCTTTTGGGTCAGAAGAAGGAGTGACGAAACCTTTCTTGGTTCCACTTGAAGAAGTGCCATCAAGGGTCCTAGCCTTGGTACCCTTCGAAGAGCTCTTCCTCTTCTTCCCTCGACCTTTCCCGATTGCCAAAACCAGGGCGGAGTTTGGAGTAGGAGTGTTAACAACCGACTTACCCTTAAGACCTGTTTCTGCGGTCTTGAGGAGTCCCTGAAGTTTGCTGAGTGTGACCTCTTCCTTATTCATGTAATATGTCATGCGGAATTGATCATAGCACGATGGTAAGGAGTGCAAAATGATATATATTGCAAGCTCCTCAGGGAAGTTCACATTAAGCTTCAGCAACCGATCCACATACTTTTGCATTTTCTGCATGTGGCTCGTGACGGATTCCCTGTCCTTCATCATGGTTGTTATGATAGAGCATATGATTTCATACCTCTCTTGTCGTGCACTTTGATGGTATCTTTCCATCAGATCTTGGTGCATTTCAAAAGGGTAGAAGTCCTCATAGAACTTTTGGAGTTCCGCTGTCATGGTGGCCAACATGATGCATGCCACTTTTGTAGCATCCCTTTCATGTGCCCGGAAGTCAGCGATCTCCTGGGGAGTTACAGTGGTCTCATCAATCTCCTTAAGCTCCTTGTCAAGGACATATTCTTTGTCCTCGTAGCGGGTAATCATCCTGATGTTTCTGATCCATTCATTGAAGTTGGATCCATCAAAAGTGACTTTCCCACAGAAGTTCATAAGGGTAAAGGAGCCATTAGGATTAGAGCCAGAAGCAGCATTGTTTGAAGACATCTGAAAGAAGAGAACAAGATTAGTTTAGATATTAAGAGAGTCCTTAATAAAACACCCAAATATAATATTAAGGCTAGGATCCAATCACAATATATTATAACTTAGAAGAGGTATGCCGTATTCCAAGATACAACATATTTGAAAGGTAGGTGAATGACGATTCACCAATTTCCACCATGAAAAACGAAATATAGATATTAGGTTTTTAATTGGTTCTTAGAAATTCCTAGATTCTTTTGAGATTCAATGAACTTTTCAAAGGCATGTTTCAATCTCGAGTGTGCCCTCCAAGTTTTGTGATTGGAATACCGAGGATCACAAAACGACGTGTGAAGTAACCATGCAAATCACTTGGTACCCTTAAAGTTTATCACTCAATCGATGTGCCGATAAACCACACACGCTCCACCGATACTATGATAAACCTTAAGTCACCCTTTACCTACCTTGTTAAGTCCAAGTTAGTGTGCTGGTTAACCACACACGCTCCACCAACGACTTAAACAAAGTGTAAAGTGTAATTTCATGGATTAGCACCTTATTCATATTTTTCCTAAAGTAACTAAGATTGGGAATTTAATAAAAGCATTTAGTTACTTTATAATATTCATCATACTTTTAATGAGAATTTATAAGTCCTTGTCCTACCCGTTCGGCTAACGACCCTCCACCGATCAAGGAAGCGGTGGGTGAGAGTGGACACCCATTAAGTTGCCATTTGATAGGCAACAACCTTATACCCCCCTTATAGACCGGTTTCGTGAATGAGGCGTACTAGCGGTAAGACGACTTGATCTTATACATATATATATATATAAATATATATATATATATATATATATATATATATATATATATATATATATATA
The DNA here is from genome assembly GCF_052849685.1 of Lactuca virosa. Classification (NCBI taxonomy): domain Eukaryota; kingdom Viridiplantae; phylum Streptophyta; class Magnoliopsida; order Asterales; family Asteraceae; genus Lactuca; species Lactuca virosa. The sequence continues at coordinate 480,075,918 of NC_136429.1, forward strand.
TTAGTAACTTATAATATTATAAAGTATAAGGGTTGAATTTTAATTTTTAAAATTCTAAGGGTTGGAACTAAAGTTTTAATCAAGACTTTACTTGTTCCAAAACTTGAGGGCAAGTTTTGTAAACTTCCAAAACTTTTCATTTCTTATAACTTATGAATTAATTGAGTAATAAAAATGAAGACTCTTCATTTTTATAACTTTAGTGTTCTTTTAATGGCTTTAATAAAAGTGAGACTTTTGGTTTTCCATAACTTGAGGACAAGTTGTGGACTCCATTAAAACACATTATGATCATGAATTAAACTACCATGAAGGTTACACACAATTCCTATGATAATCTAATCTTCATAAGTTCAAGAACATGAATATGAACACTTTCAAGAATCAAAAATTACACTTAAAAAACTTGTAATTTTGATAATTGCCATTGTAAATGGATTAGCATAAACATTACACCATCTAAAACAAGTTTTAAAACACCAAAACAATTTAGGGTAATGTTTCTAGTCCATTTCCAGCAACAAATGTCGAAATTCTGAAAACTGCAGCCTCTACTCGTCGAGTGCAAGAACAGACTCGACGAGTAACTTGCATTTGTTCATGGACTCGTCGAGTCCCCCCATGGACTCAGCGAGTTCATACGAGCAGAAAACAGAAAAACGATTTTTTCAAGCAGTTTGCACAAAAAATCAACAAACAAGCCTAGGCTCTGATACCACTGATGGGTTTTGAGCATTCTAACACTTCCTAAGTGTACATGCAACCCGAATAACCTTGGATCTATGTTTGTCTAATTATCATGAAAAGTTGAATTCCAAGGTTATATTCCTATCTAGCATACATGGGGAACATTTTTAACTTGAATGAAAGATAGAATAACTTACCTTGTTGTTGATTATGATCCTTGAAACCTTGTGAGCCTAGCACCCCAAGTGTGATGCCTCAAATGCTTCACACAACACCAAATGCAAAGGAGTAATCTTTGAGAGAATCTTACACTTGCAAAATCGGCTCTAGCCCTCTTGTTTCTTAGTGTAACCGATTTTGGGGAGAACACCTTTGTTTATATAGTGTGTTGCATTAGGTAAACCCTAATGTAACATGACTCTTCATTTCATGATCCATGGGTGAACTCCATGGAGCATCCATGAAGCATCCTATGGGTGGAACCCAACTTGATAATCCATGGAGCCTCTTAGCCCACTATATAAGATATGGAAGATTTACATAATCTACCCATATATTTAATTAGTTATCTTTTGATCACTTAATTAATTCTTGATCAAACTAATTAAATAATATTATTAATATATTAGAACTTATAATATATTAATAAACCATAAGTGTTATTTCTCTCATTTTAGTTTATCCGATTGCATGGTGCCATGCAACCCAAATGGACCATGCTGGGTCGGGTCAAGTACATACCAGAAATAGTTATGGACTTAGACACCTTATCCAACAGTAACATGTGCTAGGGTTAAGGCACAACATCAGAAAACGTATGGGAGTTTAGAACCTTTGCCTGTACCCGTGGGTAAATAGGAAGGTATTACCATGGATTTTGTGACTAAACTGCCCAGAACAAGGAACGGTCACGACATGATTTGGGTGGTCGTTGATCGCTTCACTAAGAGTGTGCATTTCATAGCAGCCAACGAGAAATGGTCTATGGATAAACTTGTGAATTACTACGTGAAGGAAATTATGAGGCTTCATGGTGTTTTGTTAACGATTGTATCCGATCGTGACAGCCGTTTTACCTCAAGGTTTTGGAGGAGTCTATAAGAGGAATTAGATACCAAGTTGTGTTTGAATACAGCATACCATCCGCAAACCGATGGTCAGAGCGAACGAATAATTCAAACATTGGAGGATATGCTGAGAGCATGTACCCTGGAATTCCAAGGTAACTGGGATGAACATTTACCTTTAGTAGAATTTTCCTATAATAATAATTTCCCACTCAAGCATCAAGATGGCACCCTATCACGCTCTGTATGGAGAAAAGTGTCGAACGTCGTCATGTTGGCTGGAAGCTGGGAAAAAGCAGTTTATGGGACCTGAAATAGTCCATCAGACCGATGAAAAGTTGGGAGTGATTAGGGAAAGGATGTTAGCTGCTCATAAGAGCTATGCTGACAAGAAAAGATAACCGATATCATTCAAAGTTGGAGATTCGGTTTTACCTAAAGTCTCGCCGTGAAACGGACTTATAAGGTTTGGTCGAAGGGGAAAGTTGAGTCCAAGGTTTATTGGACCATTTAAAGTTCTTTAGAGGATTGGGAATCAAGCTTACAAGCTAGAATTACCGGAAGAACTGGAGGGTATTCATAACACCTTTCATGTGTGTTATTTGAGGAAGTTCACGGGAGGTGTGCCCGACATAATTCCCATTTATGAATTAAGGTTGGATGAGAACAAGAGGTTAATTGAAGAACCTGGGGCAATCGTTGACCGTAAGACTAAGAAGTTGTAACACAAGATGGTCGATTTAGTGCTTGTACGTTGGAAACATACGAATGGGCTAAATCTCACCTGGGAAAACGGAGAGTGACATGATGAGTCGCTACCCATATTTGTTTGCTGATGTGTGATTCCGGGGACGGAATCATTCAAGGGGGAGAGAATTGTAACTCCCGTGTTTCCAGGCGAGGCATTAATATTGACGTGATAGTCTAGGTTAACCTTTGTAACTCATTTAGAAGAAATGAAAAGAAATTATATGAATATTATGTGTTTTATGCTTAATTATTAGGGTTTAATTAATTAAGAATAAAAATGAGCATCGAAAATAAATATTAGATAAAGCCGATATCTATTAAGAAAGTTGTAGTGGTCATGACAAGGATTACGGATATATAAAGAATGCCGAAATCCGAGTTATAACGAAGAAGTTATGACCTGTTGAAGTTTCGCGACAAAACCGGCACGGTGCCAAATGACGTAAAAAATGAGTTTTTGATAAACTTCTTTTTAGCCTTAGTGATCTAAACGAAAGTCGTAGTGTTCGTTAAACCGAGAGTATGTATAAAAAGAACGTCCAAATCTGACTTCGGATGAGGAAGTTATGATTTTTCTAAGTTTCGGCTTAGTAGTAGACAGCTAAAAACTTGAATTTTAGATCGAGTGATTTTTAGCCGACACAACCTAAACTAGAATCGAAGGTCTCATCAATAGTAGCACAACGGTAAAAAGACAGAAGAAAACGGACGTCGGATGAAGAAGTTATGAATTTTTAACGGATTTCCTGTCTCGGTCTGTTAAAAATAATAATATAAAAATTAAATTCAAAATTAGCCGACGAAGTCTAAACGAAAGTTGTAGAGCGTAATTTTACCTACGCGTGCATATAAAGAACGTCAAAAACGGAGCTCGTATGCGAAAGTTATGGATTTTAGAAGTTTTTGCACAAAAATCGAGAAATTTCGCATAGGTGGCTTCGGACACGTCCCCCTCACTGCATGCGCGCCACATGTCCGAAATCTGCTTAGTCACCGAAGCCAGCTGGCGAGGCGTGTCGCCTTCCCTTGCATCCGAAGTGCGATCCAGTAGCGATCTGACGCGTGCCCCTTCTTGCGTGTCCGACCTTCGCATGATGCGCCACGACCGAACCCTCAGATCATAGACCTTGGTCCAATCAGGAGGCGACACCAGGACCCTCGCACGTGCGACCCATGTGACTTCACTCCGGATCTGCTGACGCGTGGAGGCTTCTCAGCCCTTGGATCAGGAGCCTCGCCCCTATAAATAGAAGGGTGCGAGACCTCCCGGGTATATTTTACAAACTTGTCATTTTTAACCCCTTTTTCAATATTTCTTTCATTCCAACTTCCCCCGAAGCCCCGGTATCGATTATAGCACCCGAAACACGTCCCGAAGTGCCCGAGAAGCCGGAAAATATTATCTTTTCGGTTTCGAAGCCCGACCCTTGCAGAACCCGGTTTCTCAATAAAACTCCCGGTTTTATTACAAACGATCGTTTTAGGAAACGAATTGCTGCCCGATTTTCAGTAAATCAAGTGAGTGTGTAGTTACTTTCACCTCACACATAGATATGAAGTATTTTATATAAAATACGTGTTGTGTGAGTATATATTGTTTGTTTATTTGAGATGGATGTTGAATGAATGATTTATACATGCTTTTAAATAATTTAAACTGTATATGTATTTTATCTACAAAAATGTTGGGTAAAACATGGATAGATGAAATAGTGGGCGTGTGATGAAAGGTGACTTGGATAGATGAGAGTGACTGGTGAAATGAGATCATGAGTTGAGAGTGAGTGGTGAATTGAGATCATGAGTTGAGAGTGAGTGGTGAAATGAGATCATGAGTTGAGGGTGAGTGGTGAAATATGAGAAAAGCCCTTACCCAAACGTTGGCCCTCGTCATTCAGCAGAGTATGGATGACAACCATGGACTATTCTAGACGGTCTGTGGAACACTAGCAGGCTTGCAACCTGTAGGTGTGTGAACTATATGTTCATCAGCTGTACTCTAAAAACTCATTGACATGTATTGCGGGAGGGATTCCCGTGGGAAATACTGTCGATAAATAAGAGCTATGGACTTAGCTCATGGCGACGATGTGACTTCGTGCCTATTTGACATAAATTGCTGAGGGAAAGCAATGTTGTCACCCCGATGTTTGTTTTATTTGACATAAATTGTAGAGGAAATCAATGTTGTCACCCTATTGTTTGTTTTATTTGACATAAATTGTAGAGGAAAGCAATGTTGTCACCCTATTGGTTGTCTTGTTTGACAAAAATTGCTGAGGAAAGCCATGTTGTCACCATATTGGTTGTTTTATGTTAGGTTGTCTGGTTTGACATAAATTGCTGAGGAAAGCAATGTTGTCACCGCGATGGTTGCCTTATTTGACATAAATTGCTGAGGAAGCCCCGAAGCAATGTTGTCACCCCTAGTGAAAATCCTTAGGCTAGGTCCCTTGTGATAGTTGTTTTAGGGACGTAAAGTGATGATAATGGGAATGGGTAATTAGGGTTATTTTTGGTAGATGAAATTAATAAATTTATTGTTGACTGAGAACTTAATAAGTTTATTATTTATTGTGGGTTGAAAACCCTATATGCTCACCAGGCTTCCAAGCCTGACCCACTGAGTTTAATTGTATCACAGGTATCGATACGAAGTTGCTTTACACTGAGAGATTAAAAGAGAAGCAGATCACTAGTGTAAATGAATGTAAGTTTTGTTTATGCTTATGTTTTTGTATTGACAATGACATCCCAATGGTTTTAGTGAATAAAATACATTTCTTCGGAAATGATTTGATAACATTTTTATCATGTTTTTCTGGGAACAAATTCCGCAACACGTTTAATCAAATGATTACTCTGAAATTATTTTAAAAGCATAAATTAAACCGATCTTTTCTGGCCGTCAATTTGGGGATGTCACAGGCCGGGACAGGAAAAGTCCGTTAAAAATTCATTACTCCTTTATCAGACGCCCGTTTTTGTCAGACTTTTTACTGTTATACTACCATTGTCGAGATCTTCGATTCTCGTTGAGGTTGCGTCGGCTACAAATCACTTGATCACTATTTGGAGTTTTTAGCTATCTACCGCTACTTCGAAACTTGGAAAAATCATAACTTCCTCATACGAAGTCAGATTTGGGCGTTCATTTTATGTACGTTCATGGTTTAGCATAATCTCCGACTTTCGTTTAGATACCTAAGGCTAAAAGGTATTTTATTCAGATTTCACTTTTTCCACTTAACAGTGTTTTACCGGTTTTGACGCGGATCTTTGATTGGTCATAAATTCTTCGTTATAATTCGGATTTGAGTGTTCTTTATATTTCTGAAAACCTTGGCACGATATCTATCATTTTATGCAACCCAATTGAGACTTTTGAACATTTTATTTTTGACGCTATCTTTATTATATCAAAAGTAGATTACAATCCTTGACTTTTAGGTCATTACATTGACTTGAAATATCGGGTTGTCACATATCCTTTCTCAATAAGCGATTTTCTGTCACTCCTTATGAAATTCTTAATAATCGCAAACCTAACGTAATTTTTTTTATGTCTTCGGCTCCAGATGTTTCATCTTCAACTCCAAAGAGAACCGAAACAAGTTTAATGTGAAAGCTGACGAAGGGATTTTCTTGGGGTACTCTCTAACCTCCAAGGCATATAAGGTTCTCAATAAAAGATCAAAGAAGTTAGAAGAAACCTATTATGTCACGTTTGATGACAATTACATGAAGAAATTCCAATCAAGCGAAGGTTCCACGGAGGAAATCTTTCCTGTTACTGGTAAAGTCACTGCACCGATATCCAACCTGTCACACCCCAAAACCGAAATGACAGAACGTTCGGGGGTGGAGGACGTCATGTACAGTATCACAACAATGCATAATAGTAAACAAGCAACAACATCATCCATTGCATTAATAATAATAATTTATATGCAAGCGTGTTTTGTAGTTTATAAGACACCAAAAATGAATAATCAAAATGAAAGATGGGTCTTGAATGTGCTCCATCTACTCAAAAACCTGATCATCGGTACCTGTCTACTGGCGACCTGAGAATACAATTTATTTTGAAAGCGTAGATTAGCATTTAAGCTGGTGAGTTCATAAGTAGTTTAGTGTCGTTGTTTGTATAAGTTGAAGAAAGTAGTTGTAAATGTTTGATGTAAGAGTTTGTAAGTGTTTGTTGGAAATGTTTGTAAACTTCCTAGAAAATCCTATATTTTCTACTAAAGTGGTCTTCTACCAAGACCCAACTGTTTTCAATGTTTGTTCTTTTTTAAAAGTGTGAATTTTCCCTAAGTATGACTATCATTACCAAGAATATAGTTTTCCATTACCGTTTATGTGAGAAGATCACAATATGAATGAAAATGGGAAATAAAGGTGTACTAGTAGTTTTATCTAGGTAACTACTAATTGTACTAACTACCCTTAACCTGGTTAGTTTAATTAAGGTAAAATGTGATCTGATTGTATCCATGCTTGATCTGACTTAGTATGACACGACGTTCGAGACGTCGAAGCGATATGACATTCGTCCCCGTAGACCTTCAGGTCCCTCTGTAGCTAGCAGCAAGGTGTGGGATGGTCAATCTCGTATAGATCTATACACAAACTCATGCTCTCCCTCCAGGAGACTCTGGGTACAAAACGTGTCACAGCAGTATATGTCGCACCACGAAGTAGTATCTCACATTAATATTATAGTATCCTTGTATCATAGTATGCCCTAGTGTAGTATTCTTTCCGTCTAGTATGTAGTATGTTCTCTAGTATGTAGTATGTTCTCTAGTATGTGGTATGTTCTCTAGTATGTGGTATGTTCTCTAGTATGCGGTATGTATTGATTCTCGTTATAGTATTCTCTATCTATTTCTCTTAATAGCAAGTGTTGTTTCTCGTTATAGTATGTACTGACTCTTAGTATGAATTGACTCTTAGTATGCTTCGTTATTCTAGAAATAGTGTTAATGACTTCCTAAACTATACCTATTATAGTTTACTAGCAATGTTGTTGGCATGAATGAACATGATTGAACACCTTTGCTACCTAAAGGATCTGAACTGAATCAAGACTTTTATATCTATATACATATACATAATATATAACTAAGATTCAAACGACCTTTGGACAAACAACCGTGCCCTAAGTCCACAACCAAACAAGGAACAGGAACTAAGGCGAGTTGTCAGTCCTAAGTCCTTTCAATCCTACTTACATAACTATATCCATATAGATATGTTTTTAGACAAAGCATAAGTTTAAAAAGAGTTTGGAGTTTTGCGTATAAATAAGTTTGTAAAACGATTTGAAGTAATTTGTTTGAAACCACAGTTTGAAGTATAAGAAATCCATTGTTTGGTAGTTATTAATCACATGCGAATGATATAATAACTATAATGTTTCTACTTGTATTCCCCCCCCCCCATAAAAGCATTTTAAATCATTTAAAAGGTAAGTTAAAGGGGTATGAACTCACCTGCAGTGAGTGGTATGAATGAAAGATCGGTTTGTAGGATGCTAAGTGTCAAGTGTAGGCTTGAGCACAACGGATCCTAATAAGCACATATAGGCACATATATGTGTATAATTAGTCTATATACAACTAATAATGAAAGAAAAACACCCTAGGACTTAGAAAACACTTAGATTAAAGTGTTAGAAGCATCAAAAGTCGACTGAAATGGGTGTACGGCCGTACAGGGGCGTGTGCGGCCACCTGGTGTGCTGCCGATTGGGTGTGCGGCCAGGTGTGTGCGGCCATGGAGTGTACGGCCGCACACTCCTAGTAAAAATGGTCAAAAACGAATTTCCAAGGTCATATCTTGAATCCCTTATGTCTCTTTGTTCATGTGCTAGCATACAAGTTGAGTTTGAGGCCTTAAAGCACTAAGATAAGGGGTGTACGGCCACATGAATGTGTGCGGCCGCACACTCCTTGCAGATCGAGTTCTGGACGTTTTCTAAGGCTCAAACATAGCTAATAACATGTAGGAGAAGGGTACTTACTATGTAGAAGAGTATAGGGGTGTTTGGAGCCCAAGAACTTAGTAGGTGTTCTTGGTGTTCTTGGTGAAACTGAAGAACACTTGAAGATCTAATAAATAGAGTGATTTCATGGATGAATCAGTGATCTAAGCTGGATGGAGTAAGGAATAAACAAATCAAAGGATAGAAACACCTACCACTTGAAGATCTAGCTGAAAAATCGGTAGCTACTTGAGAGAAAAAGAGTTCTTGGCTAGGAGGGTGAAAAGGGTTGAATGAAGGCCAAGACTCTATCATATAGGCATGAGTGTGCTGCCGGAGGAGGGGTGTGCGGCCGCACACCCATGTTTGTGGCCGTACACTCCTGAAGTTGGAGTGTTTGGCCAATTTTTGGGTCGGGTGAACTTGCGGGACTCAAATCCAAACTCCTAACTTGAAGCTACTAATTTTAGAACACTCAAATCACTCAAAACAAAGCTGGAAAGTGGCAGAAACGAGTCTGAATTTGATTGATTTTGAATAATAGTACAAGATAGAAATTTCGGGTTGTCACATCATCCCCCCGTTAGAGAGAATTTTGTCCCGAAATTAGAGTTTAAACAAGTAAGTTATTACAAATAACTAAGCGAAAAGATTAGGATATTTCAGTTTAAACTGATCCTCGTGCTCCCAAGTGAATTCAGGTCCTCGCTTGGCGTTCCAGCGAACCTTCACTATCGGGATACGGCTTTGTTTCGTTCGCTTGACCTCTCGGTCCATGATCTCTACTGGTTCTTCCACGAAGTTGAGGCTCTCGTTGATCTAGATCTCGTCGAGTGGGATTACAAGAGTCTCGTCGGACAGACACTTTTTCAAGTTCGAGACGTGGAAAGTAGAATGTACGTTACTGAGTTCGCGAGGTAGTTTGAGTTTGTAAGCTACAGGGCCGATTCTGGCGAGAATCTCAAAAGGCCCTACGTATCTTGGATTTAGCTTTCCACGCTTTCCGAAGCGTATCAAGCCCTTCCAGGGTGAGACCTTCAATAGAACACGGTCACCCACCTGGAATTCCAACGGTTTCCTTTTCTTGTCTGCGTAGCTTTTCTGTTGGTCTCTAGAGGCTTTCAGTCGTTCACGAATCTGAACAATCTTCTCTGTCGTTTCCCGAATGATTTCCGGACCCGTGAGAGTGCTGTTAGGAATTCGTCCTTTAGCTAACTGCGTGTCGCCCACTTCAGCCCAGCATAGAGGGGATCTACACTTACGGCCATAAAGAGCTTCAAATGGAGCAGCTTTTCTGCTCATGTGATAACTATTGTTGTAGGAAAATTCGACAAGGGGTAAGTGAGTATCCCATGCTTTCGTAAAGTCTATCACGCAGGCTCGCAACATGTCTTCCAAAGTTTGAATAGTCCTCTCACTTTGTCCGTCGATCTGAGGATAGTAGGCTGTACTCATGTCCAGCCTAGTTCATAGGGAACTTTGTAGCGACTGCCAGAACATTGAAGTGAATCTACTATCTCTATCGGATATAATGGATATGGGAACACCATGCAGTCGTACGATCTCCCTAATGTAGGTTCTTGTTAGCTTCTCCATCTTGTCATTTTCTTTGATCGGCAGGAAGTGTGCGGACTTTGTTAACCTATCTACGATCACCCAAATGGTATCGAGACCACCCGTTGTCTTGGGTAATTTGGTTATGAAGTCCATCGTGATTCGCTCCCACTTCCATTCAGGTATCTCCGGTTGCAGAAGCAAACCGATGGTTTCTGGTATTAGACCTTAACCTTGGCGCAAGTAAGGCATTTACTTACGAAGGTAGCAATCTCTGCTTTCATGTTAGGCCACCAGTATAACTTTTTAAGATCCAGGTACATCTTATCTGAACCTGGGTGGACGGAATATCGAGTGTTGTGCGCTTCGGTCATGACCAAGTCTCGGAAACCACCATGCTTCGGTGTCCAGATCCATGAGATATAAAGCTCCGCTACCCTTGACTTCCAAGTTTTTATCCATCCCTCTCAGGGATTTACCCGCCACATTTTCAGGTTTCAAAGCTTCGAGCTGAGCCTCCTTAATTTGTGTCGACAAATGTGAATGGATGGTCATAGTCAATGATTTGACTCTACGACCAGAATATTCTTTCCGACTTAGGGCGTCAGCTACTACGTTGACCTTGCCGGGATGATAACGAATTTCGCATTCGTAATCACTGAGTAGCTCGACCCACCGTTGTTGTCTCATATTGAGCTCCTTCTGGTCGAATATGTGTTGTAGGCTTTTGTGGCCTGTAAAGATAGTGCTTTTTGTACCATAAAGGTAGTGTCTCCAGATCTTCAGAGAAAACACCACTACTCCTAACTCAAGATCGTGTGTGGTGTAGTTGACCTCGTGTGTCTTCAGCTGTCTTGAGGCATAGGCGATGACCTTACCTCGTTGCATCAGAACACAGTCGAGCCCTTGATTGGACGCATCGCAATAGACCATGAAGTCTTCTATCCCTTCGGGGAGGGACAGTATCGGTGCGGTGCATAAGGCTCGCTTTAGCGTTTGGAACGCTTTATCTTGCTTCTCTTCCCAGTCAAAGGCCACGCCCTTCTGGGTCAATATCGTAAGCGGTTTCGCAATTCGCGAGAAGTTCTGAATGAATCTGCGATAGTAGCCAGCGAGGCCTAGAAATTGACGAATTTATGTAGGCGTCTTCGGTGCTGACCAGTTCTCAATGGATTTGATTTTGGAAGGGTCCACGTATATTCCCTCTTCGCTAACCACGTGTCCTAAGAACTCGACTCTTCGGATCCAAAATTCGCATTTCTAGAACTTCGCATAGAGCTTCTCTGATCGCAACGTTTCTAAGACCTGTCGAAGGTGTTGACTGTGCTCCTCCTTACTAGGAGAGTAGATAAGTATGTCATCGATAAAGACAATGACGAACTGATCCAAATAAGGACGGCATACCCTATTCATTAAATCCATGAATACTAAGGGCGTATTGGTCAATCCGAACGGCATCACTACAAAATCATAGTGTCCATAACGAGTTTGGAAGGCTGTCTTCGGAACATCCTCCCCTAGTACACGTAACTGGTGATACCCGGATCTCAGGTCTATCTTTGAAAAGTAATTCGCCCCTTGAAGTTGGTCAAAGAATTCGTCTATGCGAGGCAGAGGGTAACGATTTTTGACGGTCAGTTTGTTCAGTTCTCTGTAGTCGATGCACATACGGAACGATCCGTCTTTCTTCTTGACGAACAAGACCAGTGCTCCCCAGGGTGAGAAGCTTGGTCTGATGAAGCCCTTGCTGAGCAATTCGTTAAGTTTACTGGATATCTCCTGCATCTCATCTGGTGCTAGACGGTAGGGCGATTTGGCTACTAGGGTAGCCCCGGGAACTAAGTCGATTCTGAACTCGAGTTGACATTGCGGGGGAAATCCTGGGAGTTCTTCTGGAAAAAAGTCGGGAAAATCGCGTACTACTGGAATGTTCTAAATATCTTTCGTCTCTTGGCTCACGTCGACAACATGAGCAAGAAATGCGCGACATTCCTTTCGCAAGCATTTATGGGCTTGAATGCTCGAGATGAGGCGAAGGTTGGTGTGGGGTTTGTCGTCGTAGATCACTAAAGTTTCGCTAGACGGTAGATTAAGGCGAACAGCTTTTTCGTAACACATGATGTCGGCACGATGAGAACTCAACCAATCTATGCCGATTATGACGTCGAAACTTTTAATTGAGACCGGCATGAGGTCGATTGGGAATGAATGGCTATCTAGTGTTAGTGTACAACCTATGTATATGCAGTTAGTGCTCTCTGTCTTTCCATTAGCCATTTCCACAGTGAACGGTTCTTTAAGTGCATGTGATTTATGTTTAAGCAAGTGAGCAAATTTCTGGTTCATGAAACTCCTCTCCGCTCCACTATCAAACAGTATGCATGCATAAGAGTTATCGAGGAGGAACGTGCCAGTGACCATTGTGGGGTCAGCAACTGCTTCCTCATGGCCTATGGCCAAAACCCTTCCTACTCCGTCGGCGTTCCCTACCTTCGGGCAGTTCCTTTTATAGTGGCCAACCTCGCCACAACCGTAGCAAGCATGGCCCACACCAGCGTCGGGGACTTGAGTGATTGGCCTTGCCGGAGCCTTGCAGAAACGGGCAGTGTGCCCCTTCCTGTTGCAGTTAGAGCACTGCATTTCCCGGCAGGTTCCATTGTGATGGAAGCAGCATTTGTTGCACTTGGGCAAGTTGCCCGCGTACTGATTTACTGGCACAACAGCGGCAGGTGCTACCGCAGCATGAACAGCTACGACCTGCTGCTTTTTGGCAGCCTTCTTTTTCTTGTCATCCCAGAACTTCCGCTTGTTGGTAGCGGTTTTGGAGGGTTCTGAGATGGCTAGGGTTGTTGTTGCTGATGGGGTACGGACCCCATGGTCAATGAGCCTTTGTGCCAAACGCTAGACATTGTCGAAGGTACTGGGGTTGGAAGCTAGAACTTTCCCCTGGAATGGAGGCACCAGCCCCCAGATATACCTCTCCACCTTCTTCGCTTCGGTGGGGACCATTGATGGACATAGCGCCACCAGATCGCTGAATCTGGCGGTGTAAGAGACTATGTCGGAACCCTTCATGGTTACGCTCCATAGCTCCTACTCCAACTTCTGGACATTGCCCCTAGGGCAGTATTCCTCGATCATTAGCTCCTTGAGAGCTTCCCAGCCGATAGCATTAGCTACCACAAGAGATAGTGAGTTGACATGGCTTCTCCACCACGTCAGAGCTCGGTCCGCGAAGGTGCAAGCGGAAATTTTCACCTTGCTCCCCTCTGGACAGGCGCAGATTTGAAAGATCGACTCCGTCTTTTCGAACCATTGCGAGAGGGCAATGATTCCTCCAGTACCGTTGAACGCCATGTGTTTGCAGTTGGTGAAGTCCTTGTATGAGCACTCCCTAGAGCGCGCTGGAGTCTCGATAATAGTGGGAGGTACATTAATCCCACTCCCGCTGGTACCGACGATGTTGAATTGAGCTAGGGCTGCCGTAACAGCCGCATTCATAGCAACTTGAACAGCTGCTGGGTTGAATTGAGGAGGAGGAGGTGGAATTTGATTCCGAGGGTTGCGTCTCGTTACTCGGCGTGGAGGCATCTCGTAGTATAAGTTTAACAGATGAAGATATTGATAAGAATTCAGAGAGAGAGAATGATGAGAGTGAAACATGGACTAACTCTCCATAGCCCAACAAAATAGATGAAAGTATGGTTGAATAGAAATCTAGTACTAGAAAGAAGATGAAAGCATTTGGATAAAAGTTTCCATGAGATTAGATATTTGTCAATAAAGTTGGTATTAGAGAGGTAATAAGTTCGGCTAAAATGACCTAAGAGAAGGTCTTACATCATACCAAGATAAGAAAATTTTGACAGAATAAAGACCTATCGACCGAAAGTTCAAGGTCTTAACATAGATAGGAAATTAAAACAAAAGCTTTTACGTAGACCTAAGTTATATCCAAAAGAGGAAGTTGAGTAGACTCTATCTACAACGAGAACTACTAGAATGAGTCCTTGATTCTGACAGACGGCGCTCCATGTCCCTCATGCGCCTTTCAGATGCCGCCTGCCTAGCTCGAAGTTCCCTGACTTCAGCTTGGATTGCAGTAAGTTCTCTCTGCACGGCTGCATTCTGGTTCTGAGTTCTTGCATGAGCAGACTCCAGCTGGCGTATGCGTACGGTATTGACTCCCGTATCGGCATCAACCTCCATGATTCGGTTGATGGTCGCCCTACCCTGCTCATCATTATGAGCAACTCTACGGACCAGAATAGGCAGAACTCTGTCCGCTGACCCTCCCTCGCTCAGGTTATAGAAACTTCGGTCCCCATTGTATGGCATGGGTTGACCCTGTTCTTGACTCCATCGGTTCAGGTTTGTTACCCACAGAGGTGTGAGGCCTTGAAATGTCGGATGTGGGTTTGGATTTGGGTTTGGAGCTACTAGGGGTTGATCGTTGACTTTGGGCTCGGAGTCAGAATCCTCCGAAAAGTTCTCTACGAAGTCATCATCCAAAGGGATGGGATGATTCTCTTCTGGCTCTGCCTCGAGCCATCCCTCATTGCCTTGGTTGGGAAAGTATGGGTCTCCGGGGATATGGAATCCATCCATGTTATCTAAGCGAGAAAAGGGTAGAAGGAATAGTTAATAGGCGTACTAATTAAGATAATTATAAGATGATCCTTATTAGTTACTCCAACATTTGCGTAGTGCATACCAGTCATATGTAACCAAAACATGATAGACCTTCGAATAAGTGACCCTAACTCTAAGTCCACAACCAAACAAGGAACAGGAAGTAGAGTAAAGATCACAGATTCTAAGTCTATAACACCTTAGTCACATATAACTTTAGAGTATCCACTCAGCAACTATTGACATACTAATAAAGATCTTTTTAGTTGCACATAAGTAATTATAGTAACACAAAATACTCCTATAGTATTTTAAGTTTATGTTATGTTCTAATGTTTTCATTGTAGTAGTGTTGGTAAGTTTTTAGACTTGCTGCAACATCACAAACATTCCTGGACACATGCTAATTACTTCTCGGAAAGATATAGTTGATCAGGCTATATCACTCCTAGATCTGATTATATATCCCCAAGACTACTTGTGCTGTCCAACAATCGCAATACTTTTGTTCTGTCCTAATGACACTGGTTTTTGTATGAATGCAGGTATGTATACTTTGGTTAAATATTTTATTATTTAAAAGTATAAACTCTTGGTCAGAGTAATTTAATCCCATTGTGTTTATAGTTGTATATCTTTTATGGGTTGATATACTTAATTCACTGTAAACAATGCTCTGATACCAATCTGTCACACCCCAAAACCGAAATGGCGGAACGTTCGGGGGTGGAGGACGTCATGTACAGTATCACAACAATGCATAATAGTAAACAAGCAACAACATCATCTATTGCATTAATAGTAATAATTTATATACAAGTGTGTTTTGTAGTTTATAAGACACCAAAAATGAATAATCAAAATGAAAGATGGGTCTTGAATGTGCTCCATCTTCTCAAAAACCTGATCATCGATACCTATCTACTGGCGACCTGAGAATACAAGTTATTTTGAAAGCGTAGATCAGCATTTAAGCTAGTGAGTTCATAAGTATTTTAGTGTCGTTGTCTGTATAAGTTGAAGAAAGTAGTTGTAAATGTTTGATGTAAGAGTTTGTAAGTGTTTGTTGAAAATGTTTGTAAACTTCCTAGAAAATCCTATATTCTCTACTAAAGTGGTCTTCTACCAAGACCCAACTGTTTTCAATGTTTGTTCTTTTGTAAAAGTGTGAATTTTCCCAAAGTATGACTATCATTACCAAGAATATAGTTTTCCATTACCGTTTATGTGAGAAGATCACAATATGAATGAAAATGGGAAATAAAGGTGTACTAGTAGTTTTATCTAGGTAACTACTAATTGTACTAACCACCCTTAAACTGGTTAGTTTAATTAAGGTAAAATGTGATATGATTGTATCCATGCTTGATCTGACTTAGTATGACATGACGTTCGATACGTCGAAGCGATATGACATTGGTCACCCATAGACCTGCATGTCCCACTTTAGCTAGCAGCAAGGTGTGGGATGGTCAATCCCGTATAGATCTATACACAAACTCACGCTCTCCCTCCAGGAGACTCTGGGTACAAAACGTGTCACAGCAGTATATGCCGCACCATGAAGTAGTATCTCACATTAATGTTATAGTATCCTTGTATTATAGTATGCCCTAGTGTAGTATTTTTTCCGTCTAATATGTAGTACGTTCTCTAGTATGTAGTATGTTCTCTAGTATGTAGTATGTTCTCTAGTATGTGGTATGTTCTCTATTATGTAGTATGTATTGATTCTCGTTATAGTATTCTCTATATGTTTCTCTTTATAGTAAGTGTTGTTTCTCGTTATAGTATGTACTGACTCTTAGTATGAACTGACTCTTAGTATGCTTCGTTGTTCTAGAAATAGTGTTAGTGACTTACTAAACTATACCTATTATAGTTTACTAGCAATGTTGTTGGCATGAATGAACATGATTGAACACCTTTGCTACCCAAAGGATCTGAACTGAATAAATACTTTTATATCTATATACATATACATAATATATAACTAAGATTCAAACGACCTTCGGACAAACAACCGATGCCCTAAGTCCACAACCAAACATGGAACAGGAAGTAAGGCGAGTTGTCAGTCCTAAGTCCTTTCAATCCTACTTACATAACTATATCCATATAGATATGTTTTTAGACAAAGTATAAGTTTAAAAAGAGTTTGATAAAGAGTTTTGCATATAAATAAGTTTGTAAAACGATTTAAAGTAATTTGTTTGAAACCACAGTTTGAAGTATAAGAAATCCATTGTTTGATAGTTATTAATCACATGCGAATAATATAATAACTATAATGTTTCTAATTGTATTCCCCCCATAAAAGCATTTAAAATCATTTAAAAGCTAAGTTAAAGGGGTATGAACTCACCTGCAGTGAGTGGTATGAATGAAAGATCGGTTTGTAGGATGCTAAGTGTCAAGTGTAGGCTTGAGCACAACGGATCCTAATAAGCATATATAGGCACATATATGTATATAATTAGTCTATATACAACTAATAATGAAAGGAAAACACCCTAGGACTTAGAAAACACTTAGATTGAAGTGTTAGAAGCATCAAAACTCGGCTGAAATGGGTGTACGGCCGTACAGGGGCGTGTGCGGCCACCTGGTGTGCTGCCCATTGGGTGTGCGGCCAGGTGTGTGAGGCCATGGAGTGTGCGGCCGCACACTCCTAGTAAAAATGGTCAAAAACGAATTTCCAAGGTCATATCTTGTATCCCTTATGTCTCTTTGTTCATGTGCTAGCATACAAGTTGAGTTTGAGGCCTTAAAGCACTAAGATAAGGGGTGTACGACCACATGAATGTGTGCGGCCGCACACTCCTTGCAGATCGAGTTCTGGACGTTTTCTAAGGCTCAAACATATCTAATAACATGTAGGAGAAGGGTACTTACTATGTAGAAGAGTATAGGGGTGTTTGGAGCCCAAGAACTTAGTAGGTGTTCTTGGTGAAACCGAAGAACACTTGAAGATCTAATAAATAGAGTGATTTCTTGGATGAATTAGTGATCTAAGCTGGATGGAGTAAGGAATCAACAAATCAAAGGATAGAAACACCTACTACTTGAAGATCTAGCTGAAAAATCGGTAGCTACTTGAGAGAAAACGAGTTCTTGGCTAGGAGGGTGAAAATGGTTGAATGAAGGCCAAGACTCTATCATATAGGCATGAGTGTGCTGCCGAAGGAGGGGTGTGCGGCCGCACACCCATGTGTGCGGCCGTACACTCCTGAAGTTGGAGTGTTTGGCCAATTTTTGGGTCGGGTGAACTTGCGGGACTCAAATCCAAACTCCTAACTTGAAGCTACTAATTTTAGAACACTCAAATGACTCAAAACAAAACTGGAAAGTGGTAGAAACGAGTCTGACTTTGATTGATTTTGAATTATAGTACAAGATAGAAATTTCGGGTTGTCACACAACCTGTTTGAAGAGTACATGTTTCTTTTTGACGAACCAGAAAAGTCCATCCACTCTGAAGCGAATACAGCCGATAACAAAATCGATAACCTAAAGAAGATAATCAATGACGCTTCAAAAGACATGGAAAGTGAACCCCAGAGACCAAGCGAACCTCATGCTTCAAGCACGCCAAATGATAGCACTCCAAAAGACAGCACACCACTGCAGGGGGGGGGGGATTCGCCTTCATCAAGTGAACAAGCTTCGCATCTCCAGGGGGAGAACTCATCTCCAATCAAGACCCATGAAAGTCCAATTGAGGGGGAGAATTCTGAACCTGATGTTGAAATAGTCTCATCATTCGAGGGGGAGAATCAAAATTCATCCAATGATGATTCAGACGTTCAATCAGAATTCAAAGAGGAAATAAGCATTGAATTAGATCCTGCCTATGATCCAAATTACCCTCCTCTCGTTAAATGGACACGAGATCATCCGAAAACAAAAGTGATTGGAGAATCATCTGAGGGAGTCTTTACACGTTCTCAAGTTAAAGCGAAACAAACTGCTTTGTTCTCTCAAGTGGAATATTGTATGTTTAATTCGTATGTCTCCAAGATAGAACCGAAAACTGTCTAAACTGCACTCGATCATTCTGATTGGGTACAGGCTATGCAAGACGAACTCAACGAGTTTGAGAGAAACTGGGTATGGAGACTAATTCCTACTCCAAAGGATGCATCTGCAGTTAGTTTAAAATGGGTTTTCCGTAATAAGTTGGACAAAGAAGGGAATGTAATATGGAACAAAGCGAGACTTGTTGTGAAAGGATATTGTCAGGAAGAAGGGATCAATTATGAAGAAACGTTTGCTCCAGTATCAAGGTTAGAATCGGTACGGATCTCTCTGGCATACGCAGCACATAAGAATTTTGAAGTTTTTCAAATGGACGTCAAGTGTGCTTTGCTGAATGGGGAATTGGAAGAAACTGTATATGTTGAACAACCACCGGGTTTCGTGAATGAGAAATATCCTGATCATTGCTACATTCTTGACAAAGCAGTTTACGGTTTAAAGCAAGCCCCTAGAGCCTGGTATGAAACTTTAACTTGTTTTCTAAAAATGTCTAAATTCAAACAAGGTTCGGTTGACCCAACCTTCTTTCGCAAGAAAGAGGGTGACCACCTAATGATAGTCCAAATTTACGTCGATGTCATCATCTTCGATTCCACGAATGCTGGCTTAACAGTTGAATTCCGAAAATTGATGGAGACTAAATTTGAGATGAGCTCAATGGGTTGATGGAGACTAAATTTGGTATGTACCTAGAAATCTATTTTCTTTTTTCGAGATCTTTATGAAATGTTCTCACACAAATATATTTCTACCCAAACGATCCAGTTTTCATTCTATTTTTGAGATCTCTATGACTATCACCAATTTACTGAAAAATGAACCCACCTACTTGATGTTTTTGGCTACACTGGCCACACAAGTACTTCACTCGACTTTCGGTCTTATATAAAAGTCTATAGTTCAGTTGAAGCAAAAGCCACCCCTATAACCGAATCTTGAAAAGATGCCTTTCATTGCTTCCTAACAAGCATTTGATCGTACTTCAACGGGAAACCACACAGACACTTATTAGTCTCTTTTGACTTTGAAGGAAGAGATTCGTGCCCGGGATCCACAGTTTTGTGTCTTTAAAAGACATCACTAATATCCCACATAAATAACTTGCTTTATTTCTTTTTCTTTGGCACACTCTTGCACGAAGTTCTTTATGATCTTCCAGTCTGGTTCATTGTTTCAATGACAATTTTCTAAATTGTTGTTTCTCTTCTACAACACAACGGTGGTATTATTATTAAAGAAGTGAAAGATGCTCAATCAATCTTTTTGGCATATAAGGCGAAATGGGAGAATTGGTTTCGAAAGGGAATTTGAAACGATTGGTTACTCTAAAGAGAAGATGAATGGATAAGATTTTGAAAAGGGCGCGTGAATTTGAATCATTAACCCTATAATCACGCTGCCTGACACGCCTTTTGGGGAACAACAGTTGTCCAATCGCTACTTTTTAGGAATCGTTTCAGTACGTCACTCCATCATCATTAAGGGAACTTTCTCTCTCCTGGAAATCGTATAAAGGATTTTCCTCCATTCTGTTCTCATCTTTACAACATTCACAAGGTGATTTCTTCTCTCTAATGTTCATCTTCCTCACAATGCTTCAGCAATGGCAGACCCTTCTTCCATTCAAGACAACACCGCTCAATCCTCTCACCTTACAATCAAGCCCAACCAAAATCTGATTATCAACTTGGTAAAAACTTTCGAAAATTTCTCAAAAATCGTATAAAGGTGAATTTTTTGCTTCGTTCACGGACCGCCTTTGACAAAATTTCTCATAAATGGGTAGAAATTGTCAATTTCAAAATACTGTAGTGACCCGGTGCGCCCAAATCAGCCAAAAATGCGAAATTCTCCCCCTTATTCAAAACTGGGTAGAAAGCGTCCATTCGCATTAACTGCAGGGGCCTGAAATGCATATTTTTCAATTCCTCAGCAAAATCAGTCCATTTTCGAATTTGGGCAAAAACTGTCAAACTTTCGATACTTCAATGACTGATTTAGAAATTTCTGCCTCTTTTCCCCAAAACTGTCGAAATTAGGTCCTTATGTCGAATGTGGACTAATGCTGCCAAGCTTTCGAAATTTTAGGGACCAATTTCAAAAATTCTCCATTATTTCTTCCAAACTGTCGAAAATTACCCCAACTTTCGAAAGTGGGTAAAAACTGCCAAATTGTCGAATCATTAAGGACCAATGTCGAAACTTTTGTGTTTTCTTCTTCCCTAATCTCGTGAACCAGTAACGAAAAAGTTTCTTCCTTCCCATTCGTTAGTTTCAATCACGAAATCCACAGCACCATTTTAACGAAACTTTTGCTTGAAATGTTGAAAATTACAAACTTTCGTTAGGCCCGGTATCACTAAATCCTTCGATTCGTTATTTCCCCAACCCAAATTTTCGAAATAACCAAAGCTTCGTTTTTCAAAGCAAACCCAAACGTTCGACAGTAAATCAAACCCATTTGACCATATTCGTTTCTGATAGCACTTGTACCAATAATCGCAAGTCGATTGAATGAACACTAATTTTGACCATATTGCATTTGACTTCCAATTCAATACTTCGCCTTGACCAACTCGATCAGATAACGAAGCCATGGAAGCCAAACCAAATCATCTATCAATGATATGAACAATCGATCACTATTCTTCAATCAATCGTCCTTTGACTTTCGAAAGTCAACCTAACCATCGATTATCAGCCTTCGCTTGTCGAAATCAGATGACTTCTCAAACAATTCGTTCTTCATTTTTCTACTATCGCTTCCTAGTAGACATTTAAGAACCGAAATCTAATCATAAGAAACCACCGATCAACGAACCATCGATCAACGAACCTAATTTCAACACAGGTTCGTCTTTAGCTGGTAAATCAAATTCCCGACATCGATCATACCATACATCATCCAAGAGCAATCTTTGAAATCAATCATCCTAAGCATCAAATGTTCAACATCAAAAATCACGGATGTTGACTTTTTGGTTTGACTTGATTATTCATCTGTTCTTGAATATTTTTCATCAATCCATCAACCAAATTTCACAAAATCTTCAAATCGATGATCAACAATAAGATTCGAATAAACAAGATCAAGAAACCGATCGGATTATCATGAATAAGAGAATCTAAAGATCAAATTAATCACATGAAGAACACGGTATGTAATTCAAATGTGAAAATCAAGTTATTGTTCTTTGTAATCAAAAGATACACGAAATTCATTACGCACGAATTTATTCAGATTTAAAGAAAGAAAAATTAATCGAACAATTGAATTTGATTTGTATACATGATTCACCGACTGAAGAAACGACTGTGTATACTCGTGAATGATACGAATCTGATAGAAAAATCGCATTAATCAATTGGAAATAAGACTTGGGCTTACAAAAGTGGATCATGAATAGTAACCGAATTTCGATTTTGGCCTCAATTTTTCGTGAATAGTAACAGATAAGAAATTTAGATCAATTTTGGCTCATGATCATTGAACAGTAACTTTGAAAAATTTTGGAATTTGATTTTATTTATGAACTTTTGATCTAAGCAATAATGAATGGATCAATCAATAGCGTGAAAACGAATTTCAATCCATTGAGACAAAACGATCAAACAATCAAGAACGCAACGCACGAATTCAATAAGATTAAGAGAGATCATAGAGAGAGACTCACCATAAATGCTCAATTTGTGACGAATTTAGCCAAACTGAGAATCGTTTCTTCAAAAAATCATGTTGATCTTCGAAGACCCGCTCTGATACCAATTGATGTGAATTATGAACATTGGTTTGGCTTGCGGAATTAAAGAACGCACAATGAACATGGTGATTTGGGTGGTTAAAAGATGCATTCAATTATGTATGGTGTTACACAAAAAAGGATCTATATCTAAATCTACATAAATAACACACACTTACACACTCAATTTTACATCTCTCAAGCACACCTCTACAAGTGGTATGAACCCACCTTATATAGAGGTGTTTACATGTCTCTCTCTCACTCTCTATCTCATGAGTCATAAGGCTAATGCACCACATGCAAGTGGGTCTACAAAAGTCAACTCATTTACAAAGTCATACATGGATAACTTTGCACCCAACATGTCGTACACCTATGATCCCCACATGCTGCGGATTGTCGAATGTCTGGAATACTCACCATTGGTGAATGCCCTTACCAAAGTCGATGTTGTTCCAATGTCTCTTCCTTCTCAGTTTTGTTCTTCTGCAAAATACATCAAGGCCGATGAAAGAATTTTATTTGAGATGTTCTATAACATGGGGTACAACAACATTCTCACTACAATTACCAAGGTTAAGAAGTCCTTCCTTCCTCGTCAATGGAATGGATTGTTCACTCTTCTATCGAAGAGTTTTTCTAAACGTGTTGTAGGTTCTGATGGTGCTAGCAAGGGTTTCATGACCATTCTCTATGGTTTGTATCATGGAATCAACCTTGACTATGGGTCGGTTCTCTGGGATCAGTTGATTCAAAGTTTGAATTCTTCATCTTGTCACACTGAGATTTCTTGTGGGAGATTCTAGACGATTATCACACAACGAGCAATGGACAAGTTCCGAGTTCCAGTTATGGCAGATTACTTGAAGTTTGCAATTGCTACGTTTCACACCCCAAAATCATTGTGGCTGATTTCACCAAATTTTCTTTTATCGGTTCAATTCCGGAGTCCATGTATCAGTGTGTTTCAAAGGCCAGCAAGCTAATCAATGAGTACAAAAAGCTTCCAGCCTCAGGACCAAGACCGTTAACCTCAGAGATGCAATAATCGCTTGATATGGCTAATAAACCAGCCAAACGGGGCAAGAAAGGGGATTTGAGGAAGGAAATTCAAGAATGACCTTCTTCTAAACCTGTCACACCAAAGAAGCGAAAGGGTTCCACTACAGACCCTTCGGTTCCTAAGAAGCGAAAGCTGAAAAAGATGGCAAACAAGGC
Source organism: Lactuca virosa (assembly GCF_052849685.1). Taxonomy (NCBI): domain Eukaryota; kingdom Viridiplantae; phylum Streptophyta; class Magnoliopsida; order Asterales; family Asteraceae; genus Lactuca; species Lactuca virosa. The sequence continues at coordinate 480,099,596 of NC_136429.1, forward strand.
GAATGCTCCATCATCTAGTGACAGTGACTACGTTCCTTTAGATCAAGATGTTGAAGTTAAACAATATCTGGAGCAAGATAAGTCTGATGATTTGGTCCGAGAAATCTCTCCAGAGGTAATCCTTACTAACACTGTTCCATCTCCATCTCCATCTCCACCTTCTTCTCCTCAGCACACTATTGTTCCAATTTGAATCGCTCTGTGCCCTCCTCCAACTTCCACTCAAATTCCTACTTCTACACCTGTACCACCACCATTATTCACCGAAGCAACCACCACCACCACTACCACTACAACCGAACCAACTATTAATGTCAACGCATCTGATGCGGAGGTACGAACCTCAGGTGTCGAAACTCCCATTATCTTACAGCCTCTGTCTCCAACCAACTCAGACGAATCTGATACCGTTCTTGGTGGCGTTGATATGGATTTTGATACTTTTCACTTCAGTCCTTACACTGTACAGAGCGATGAAGATGATGATGCCCCAGTCACCAAGAGAAATCTCAAGGCGTTGAATGAGAAGCTTGATACTCTGCTTGCCTCTTCATCCAAATCCTCAACATCAGCATACTTTAACGCTGTTGTTCAAGCTCTAGTGGCTACCCTGCTCCAGCAGCAAGAAACTTCCATTGAGAAAGCAACCAAAGCAGTCGATGATTCCATTAAGACAGCGACCGAAAAAGTCGAAAAACTTATTTCTGATGCTAAAGAAGTTTTAAAGTCTCTACAAGCTGATTCCCAGCAAAATGCAAACACAGTAAATGCCACTATCGAAAAGCTTGTCTCTTCTCTTCAAGCCGAACAAGTAAAATTTGACACTGTTCGCTCTAACATCCAAACTGATCACTTGGAGTTCCAAAAGTCTATCAACTCTCGTCTTGACAAACTCCAGGCTGATTTAGCTTTTGAAAATAAAGTGATGGATGAGCTACCTCGACAAATTACTCTGATCAAAACACAATCTGTCAAGCTTTCCCAAGCATAGAAGGAGATTGATGATCTCAAGATCGAACATGTAATTGTGAAAAGTTATGTTGGTGATGTTCATGCTCTTCTGGTCGATCTCCTGGATGCCCATGATACGGTTCTCACCATCACCATCAGGAGACGTTTGGTTGAAAAATTGTGTCCTGCACTTGCCATTCTGAGCAGGATAGAAGGTGTGTCGGAGACGGGTGTCCATCCAAAACAAGGGGGAGAAGCAAGTCAAGAACCACCAAAACAAAACCCCAAAAAGCCAAACTCCAACAACCGAAAATCATCCACCTCCTCCTATTAAACCAAGTGTCACCATAGAACCGAAGGATAATGAAGCTTCGGGTTCAACTGTTCAAGATAAAGGAAAGAAAATTGTTGGTGAAAGTGGAGAAAAAGAAGATGTGAATCAAGATGAGTTGTTAAAGCAAACTCGTGAAACCGAAGAGAGGGAAAGGAAAGATAAAGACGCCCATGACATTTTGGAACGAAGGAAATCTCTTTTTCCATTATGGACATTGGAAAAACTTCTGAAGGAAGTGATTGAGTCCCCAAGTACTCATTGGCTTGAACCAGTCATTTCTTTGGACTTGGTTAATTCTAAAGACTTGTAGTTCGATATGTCGATCACCCGAAGGGCATTCGTTTTTCATTGTTTTGAGCTAATCGCCTCCATTCCCTCTCCTGACCCGAAGATTGACAGAGATCTGATTGATTATTATCTAGCTTTCTCACAACCTTAGTATCTGACCTGGAATGCAAAGAAGATTACTACGGTCAAGGTTATGAAGCCAGTTGTCGCGGGGAAGTTTATAAACGTGAAATTTCATGTTACTCGTGGTTATGAAGATTCAGTTCATGAAATCTCTCTTGCTGATCTACTAAATCTCAATCCTCATGACTGGATTCTGTTGACTAACCTTTTGCTGACTAACGAGCAGAAGTACGAACCGATTCTTGATCACATAAAGAGAATGTTGGTTTCATACATACATGAAGTAGCAAAGCTCGATCAGGAGATTGCTTCTGCTCTGAGGAAGAAGCCCATTGTCAAACCCATTGGCAAAGCTAGTGATGTGAATAAGATGCGTATGGGCAAGATTGACACCAAACACTTGACGGTGATGTTTACTAAAGAAGTTGGAGGTTCGGCTACTCCACTAAAGTGCCTGTTCGCCTTGTCTGAGAAGCATCTATTTTCTACTGTTGCTAGTGAACATATTCTACATATAGTAAACAGATGTAAATCAAATGATGATGCTGCAAAGAAGATTTTCAATTACATGCTTTGGTGGTATATCAACTTTCGTCGCACTATTCTTGCTATCATACCGAAGTTGTTCAAAACAGTAAAGAAGACCACACAAGCCGTGCAGCAGTAATCTCTCACCTCAATTGACGCAAAGGGGGAGATTGTTGGGTATAGAAGATTGCGTCATTGGGCTTTTTAGTTTAGTCCTTTTTGTATACGGTTTGGGCCTGTCCAGCCGTCATTAATTAGGGTTATAAGATCTATATATAGTGCATGCATGCATCGTGTATAGGCTAGTTGTTGAATTCTTAATTGTAACCCTATCACACCTCTACAGTAGCAATTATTCATAGAGTTCTTCTAAGGTGTGGCCTTTTAATCATTCGACATAAGTATTGATTCATCTTGTGTTCTTATTTGATTTATGTTCTTGATTGATCTGTCTAAGAATTTTATTGATCTAAAGGTTTTTAATCTCATCACATTCCCAATGAGCATGTTTGTTTCTATTTCCAAGGAAAGTGACATTGGAATCGAAGCTGCCCTGACTACCTGAGAACTTTAGTCAGATTGTATGGTTCTGCTTCAGGTAAGTCTGCTATCTAACTCTATTAAATTCCTAATTGTTGCTTCTTAATACATGATGTGACAAGGATGAATTTTGATGTTTTGTAGGATCATGCAAAAGGAAGGAAGCTTAAAGGAAGAGTATGTTGAATCTGGTCGCGAAGATGCATTTCAATCGCATGGTTCGATGATCAGATTTTTTGAGCTGCTTAAGAGTTATGATAGATTGCTTAGAAATATGTAGTAACATAGTTTTCATTTGTAATTGCATTGTATGGAAAAGTTTTTCCGCATTTTATAAATAAATAAAATTTTGTTTTTTATTTTATTATATATCATTGCAATGGCATTTGTGAAAAATTGATGTTTGTATGTTTCTATGTTAGCAATATGAATTTGATTCTTGCGTTTGTGGTAGTGTCATAATTTACCAAATAAGGAAAGATTCTCGTCACCCAAATTTCAGTTGGATAGAAACTTCGAATCATGCAACTTGTATTGTGTGATGCATAAGAACCTTCATCTTTGGGAAATTAAGACTAATTCCTTGTTCATATGTATATGTGAGTCAAGTGAAGGACTAGGGGATTGGGTACACTGGGTGTGCGCTGGTCAGGTCTACCACAAAGAACGACAAGACTGCTCGTCATGATTTACTAAAGTTTAGTAAATATGGTTATGCTTACAAGTTTAAGTATAATTCCGAACATTGGAAAAGTTTCAATGTATGGCAGAACGAATGAGAAGAATCAAATTAGGTAGAAAGATAAAAGTTTCTCCAATTTGAAAAGAGGGGAGAGTACTTTAGTATCGTGTTTTATGATCATCTTAATGATTATGAAAACCAGATCACAATATATCCTCTAAGGTCATCTTAGTGCATTTCTATGGCTAAGAAGAGAAATCGTGAATTGTTGGAATGGTTAAATTAAAAAGGTGAATCATACTTTGTTCCAAATCAAGTCTTAGAGTCATACTCCTAGATTGAGCCTTGAGTGACATAATCTTTAGAAAGGTTTATAACACTTATCAAATGTAGAGTAAAATGTTTTCTACTCTTGTACATTTGAAATTGGTTAGTTGTGATGTTTTGGATAAAACAAAGGCCGGCTAAGGCCAATGGTGTGAAGCGTTAGTCTTGATTAGAATCCGCACTAACTCTTGAATATTTGTTTGTCAAGGAATGGTTCATGACAAGAGAATCTTATATGTCAAGAGGTCAGTGGGAGTCTTAAAGATCTTGAAAAGTTTCAAGAACTAATCAAGAATAAACCTACTGTTAAAACAATAGCACACGAATTGAGGTTTGTAACCTATCGTGTTGACATATTCTTGTTTCTGTGCCATTCCAGTTGGTTGACTATGCATGCGAGTTCTATGAGTTCTCAGTTGTTTGCATAACAACTTGGAAGCGATGGCAGGCCCTTGTGCTGCCAGGTGGCAAGAAATTAAGATTGAACAAGTTCACTCCATATGAGTTTGGATTTGTCACTAACTTTGTCGTGTGATTATGGTTATGACAAATTCACATTGATAGGAACACATACACCATAAAATCTAAGTGTCATAAAGTTTTTCTCCAATTCATGAAAATGATTGTAAGGAAAAGCTTTCACTAAGTAGATTTTAAGGGGATAGCAATTGTGTTATTTGCATTCTCAAATTCGATTATGATTATGGCATCCCTCTTCATAGTTCGAATTGTGAGAAATGGCAAAGGTCTAAACATTTGAGACTTAATGATGTAAGTTCTAAAATTGTTTAGAAACACATGCGAGCTATCTAAGGAAAGGTGTATGATTTTAAGAAGCCTAGATAAAGTCTTATCGAAGCATCTCGTATTAGAAATCTGAACTTTGGTAATGAAAGTCAATAAGTATCGATTTCTAGAAGTCCAGCTGATTTCCAAATACATGTCAAAGCTAGTGGGAGCATAAGTGTTATGCTAGTAAGATAATAATTATTGTGCTAGTTGGAGCATAATTATTATGGTAAGTGTTGCAACTTAGCAATGTTAATTATAGAAAAAAAAAAGTTTCAAATCCCGAAGTTGCAGGGTTTTAAAAGTTGTTTTGCTATAATTAAGGGAGAGCAATTTATACTTCATTTCAAAATCTAAAAAGCTTAGATTGAGTTTTTAATCAAATTTAGTCATATATATATATATATATATATATATATATATATATATGAATGTTTTGTTGGAATGGTTCAACATACAGAAATTCTATATATGGAAATGTTAATTGCGTTCTCAAAATTTGATTATGATTACGAAATCGCTCTTCATAATCAAAATTATGAGAACATGGCAATTAGAAATATTGTAGAAAAAGACTGATCAAGTATCATGTCTTTATGTTAGACATTATGAATCGTATCCCATATGCTTCGGGTATAGGATTGATTGCATATGCTATAATATTCTCGTGTTCTAATTTTTCCAAATGCCTAGGGCATTAAGAAGGAAAAAGGAATAGAATCAGATATGACTAAAATGGTTAAGCAATTGTCTAGGACAATCTGAGGTTTACCAAAGATTGGTTGCTCATGGACAGTTGGAAGTATACTTTAAATTTTGGAAAGGACCATATTGACATACTCTGAGAAGAGGTAACTCTTGTTCAGAAGTGATGGTCAAAATGGGAACATGGAAATGTATTCATATGTGGAAGTTATTCTTTAAATCTATGTAAGATTAGGAAACTTTTATGCAAGAAGGATGTTCAAAGGAATGTACTTTGAATTTGAGACTTCGTTTCCATGGAATTGCTCTCCATTGGAATACTTTGTAATGTCTGTTGTCAAGTCTCTATGATTTTGTGCATAGTCATTACAAGAGGATCATTGCATATAAGTTTAAAATCTAACAGATTATAGTAAATAGCAAGAATTTGATATTCTTACATTTACGATAAATATTTGGAATAATGAAATGAGCATCATTGAAATGTTTTTCAATTGATCTATTTCACAAAGTCAGGTTCATAGACAAACATGGTGTGCATGCTTGGAGCATGGCATAGCTATTATTTTAATTCAAGTATTAAGTTGAAATCGAAACATTATACAATGAATAATGAGTAATCAATATGGCACTCAAAAGTTTTGGGGCCGTATAGGATTAATATTATTCTTGTGTTTCACTTTGCATGTTTTGACTTCCCGAATAACTAGGTTATTCAAACCATCCACAGTCGATCATACTTTGGAAGTAGGTATTGAGGCAAGACTGTTATGAATGGGTCTGTAGTTTGTCTAGATGTTTTAGACATAGCTGCAGTGTTCGTGAGTACTCCTAGAATAAGATTCGAGTATTGGATTCAACCCATGCTCATCTGAATCACTTCATGGATTTTATCACGAGTGATCATGAGACGATAATATCTTATATTCTTCAAACGGAGAGATATGAGTCGCAGTTTACAAGTCGATTGCACATTGATAATATGAAAACGCACCGGCAATTAGGTGTTATAAAACGTATTGTTGTGCGTGATTTGATGAGTAAATAGAGCAAGCATATGAGTTGAAGTTTATCCATTACTTTTACCCCCATGTTGATAAAAGCGATATATGTGGTCCCCTCGATGATTTAGTGATGACACCCGAAGTACATGGCCAAGCCTGGACTGATTTCATTGGTTCAATTAGTCGGTGGTCATAAATCGGAAATCGAGAAACAACAGATGGACAGAGAGAATGATTATAATCCATGTCTGAGTCCATATGATATCTAGAATGGAGGAATATATGATTCCTTATCTAATGGACGCGTCATCGACTAGGTCAGAATTCGACAGCGGCTTTTAAGAGCTACGATTGCTAGTCAGGTTGTGGAGTCGTACTTGCAATAATAGTTATTAGACTTATCCAAGTGGGAGACTGTTGGATTAGGTGTCTAAGCCCATAACTATAATTGGTATGTACTTGACCCGAGAGTAGCATGGTCCATTTCGGTTGCATGGCACCAGAACAATTTGTAAGGATGGACTTTTGAGAAGAGGATATTTATGATTTATTAGTATATTATAAGTTCTAATATATTAATATGAAATCACATTATTTAATTAGTATTGATCAAGAATTAATTTGTAATTAATTTTGTGATCAAAAGAGACTAATTAAATATATGGGGAATGATTGTGTAAATCATTCATTCTTATAAAGTGGGCTTATGATCCATAGTTCTTTATGTTGGGCTAACCCCATGTGGTGACCCATGGATACTCCATGGAGGTTAAAACCGATGGAGCGTATGGAATGTGGAAAGTCATGCACATTAGGGTTTACATGGTGTAACCCTAGTTGTGTCACACTATAGAAGAAACCTCATGGCTACCAAAATCATCACTTAAGTGAGATACAAGAGGGATAGCCGATTTTGTGTATGTAAGACAATCTCTTCTCAAGTCCTCCATTGTTGGTGGTGTTGTGTGATTCCATTTGAGGTGCAACACTTGGGGAACTAAGTTCTTAAAGGCCAAACTCAAGAAGTTCTACAAGCTACAACAAAAGAGGTAACTCAATAACTTCCTTTTATGTTGATTATATCATTTTGTATGGTAGTTGTAGGCTTAATGCTTTGGAAACAATATTGCATGTATAATTAGAGAAAAAATAGATCCAAAGCATTTAGGGTTGTATGTGCACCATAGGATGTTGTAGTATACTAAAAACATTCACTTTTCAAGTCGACGAACATGTGGGAGAGAGAGAATAATTGGAGGAGGTAGAGGAAGTGAAGAATGATTTCCATTTTCATGAGAGAAGCGTGGAACATCATCTTCATGAGGGAAGCTATTTTCAAAAGATTCGGGAAGACCATATTTTTCAGAACTAGACATCTCCGAGCTATCCATTGCTATCCTACATTAGTCCCAGGTTAGTGTGCCGGTTAACCACACACGCTCCACTAACGACCAATAAGGTGCAATGTGCAATTTCATGAATTAGCACCAAATTCACATTTTTCCTAACTAACTAAGAATTGGGAATTTATAAAACATTTAGTTACTTGTATTTCATTATACTTTTAATGAGGATTTAAATGTCCTATCAAACCCATTCGGCTAACGACCCTCCATTGGTCAAGGGTGCGGTGGGTAAGAATGGATACCCAATGGCGGTCATTTTACAGGCCGCTTCCTTAAACACCCTTTATAGACCATCTTCGTGAATGAGACTTACTAACCGTAAGACTGGCTTTTTACTTATACATATATAATATATGAATCTCTTAATTTTATATAGTATAAGGGTGTATTCTACACTTTTAAAATACTAGATGGTTTAATTCTGTTAATAAATTAGACTTTTAATTTAATTAAATTTAAACCATATGATTATGGATATATTAACTTTCTCTTTTAATTAAACATTTAATTAATTTAATAAAATCCATAAGGGTGTAATTTGAACTATTCAACAATCAAGTTTCTAAATTAAATTTTCAAAAATTAAAACTATTTAACTATTTTTAAGTTACGAGACCAAGAGTTGCATTGATGAACCTATTCAAATTACTACTGTTTAACAGTTTGATGTTACATAAATGAGACTCTTCAAATTCCAAAACTTGAGGGCAAGTTTTGTAACTCTTCAAAACTTTTTGAGTTCCAAAACTTGATGAAAAATTTTGTAACTCTTAAAAACCTATTTAGATCAAATTTTAAACTAATAAAATAATCATTTTATCTTTTACCAATTTGACATAATACAACTCTTATAGCAAGATAATTTCAAATCAAATAATACAAATAATTAGCTTATCATATAACTTTCTAATTATCTTAATATTTGACATTTATCGTTTAATTGGATGAAAATAATCACTACCATATCAGAAAAATCAGATTTTATGATACAAAACAGTTTAAGGTAATGATCCTAATCCAATTATGGCGAAAAATAAACCCGAAAATCTGCCAACAGATTGTCCAACTCGTCGAGTCAAACAATGAACTCGTCGAGTTCATCATGAACTCGTCGAGTTCCAATATGGACTTATCGAGTTCAGCTTGGCAGAAGGCAGATTTCCATTTTTTTAGCTTTGAACAATTAACTAATGCATCTATATAACAGAAAACACCAAGCTCTGATACCACTGATGGATTTTAGGTACTATAACACTCCTATGGTGCACATACAACCCTAATGCCTTGGATCTAAGTTTTCTCCAATTATACTTGCAATTTAATATTTTCCAAAGCATATACCCTAGCTAGCATGCAATTGGAGATATACAACATAAAAATTAGTTAAATGATTACCTATTGATGTAGCTTGTAGAAGTTGGTCTTTCAAGAGCTTAGCACCTCAAGTGTGATGCCTCAAATGGTTCACAAAACACCAAAAGCAAGAGGAAGACTTTGAGAGAGAGGCTAGAAACCACCAAAGTCGGCTAGGGTTTCCTCATGGAACACAAGTGCCGATTTTAGGGTTGAAGGGGTTACATATATAGTGTAGAATTCCAAGAGCACTTGTAAACCCTAATTCTTACACTTAGGCTTATGATCCAACAATTTATATGGACTAACACTTCATGGACTCTCACATAAGCTTAGTTCATTACTAATCAATCATGGATCATTAGCCCAAACTGTATGTATCACTAATCTACATATTCAGTCCCCGCTAATTTAATTGGTCTCTTTTGATCACAAAATTAATTCCAAATTAATTCTTGATCAATGCCAATTAAATAATATGATTTCTCAATTAGTATATAATTCATATAATATATTAAAAAATCACAAATAACCTCTTTCCCAAATATCCATCCTATCAAATTGCTCTGGTGAATGTAACCCAAAATGGAACATGCTACTATCGAGTCAAGTACATACCAATTATAGTTATGGGATTAGACACCTAATCCAACACTATGTCCATAGCTTCCAGGGGTTTTAGAGTACATTTGGTGAACACGTATTTCAAAAACACCTACAGGTTGCGAGCCTGTTAGCGTTCCACTGGACTGTCTAGAATAGTCTGTGGTTGTCCCCTATACTCTGCTACATGACTGGATCAACTTCAAAGTCAAGGCTTCTCGTCATATTTCACCTCTCACCATCTATATCATCTTTCATCTCTCATCATTCATCTACCCATATTTACCCAATATATTTATAGGTATAAAAATACATATACGGTTTAAATCACGTAAAACATGTATAAATCGTTCATCTAGCATAGATATCATGAACACAGATAATAAGCACATATAGCATGTATTAATATTAAATACTTCATATCTATGTGTAAGATGAAAGTAACTATGCACTCACTTGTTAAAGTGATGACTCGAAATTCGGGCAGCGCTTTGCTTCTACCAACTGTCTTTTCCTTTGACGAAACCTAGTATTATTATCGCTAAGTTTTAGTCTAATATTTATTGCGACTAATTATTAGTCTAGATTCATCATTAACTCAAAGTCTACTTCAAGATCTATCAAGTATGGAACAACCAGGTAGGATCATATCGGAGGTAGGGTCCGTTTCGTATACGAAGTATACTGTTTGGACATCCCACTTTAAACACCTCAATAAATCAAAGTCTAGACATTATCGCCGTAAGTAGACAATTAGTATAACGACTTGGAATTACTGATAAATCTTTTTTATAGGCTCATAATAACGATAATGAACTTAAACATAAGTTATACTTAAAGTACAATAAGCATAACTTAACTTACAGGTGATTTTAGCGAGAAACCGGGCTCTGCGCGGGCAGAACTTCTGAGCCGAAAGCTTTTTTTCTCGGGGCGTTTCGGCTCTTCGGGTTGCTAATAACTCCTAGGAGGTGCTAGGGAAAGGCGTAGAGGGTTTAGGGGTGTTTGAGAGAGAATGAGTGAGAAAGGTGTGAAAAAACAAGTGATTTGCGCCTTCTATTTATATATTGGAAATCTCACGAACATGAGGCGTTCAAGAGCTGAACGTGGGGCATTCGCATGCCATGTTTCTCCATCTCGTTCCAAGCCGTGGGGAAGAAGGTGCGGCTCAGATTGTGCCACGTGTCACTCTCAGGTTTAGCCCAAAATTAATTATCTTCTAAAACCGGTAACTTTCGCATACGAGCTTCGTTTTTGACATTCTTTATATCCACACATAGGTAGTGACATGATCTACAACTTTCATTTAGACTTCGTCGATTAGTTTTGATTTATTTTTGAAGTTATATTTTAATAGGCTTAGACAGTTAAAGTCCGTTAAAAATTCATAACATTGTCATCCGACGTCCGTTTTCAACTGTCTTTATATCGTTGAGCTCCTATTAACGAGATCTTCAATTCTCATTTAGGTTGTGTTGGCTAATATTCAATTGAGCTAAAATTCGATTTCCGGACTGGGTACTGCTATGCTGAATCTTAGAAAAATCATAACTTCCTCTAACGAAGTCAGATTTGGACGTTCTCTATATGTATGTTCTCGGTTTAACGTCTACTATGACTTTTGGTTAGGTCGCTAAGGTTAAAAAGTATTTGTTAAAAATTTACTTTTTACGATATACGGAGCCGTGTTAGTTTAATCGCAAAACTTCGACCGGTCATAACTTCTTCGTTATAAGTCGGATTTCAGCGTTCTTTATATGTACGGAATCCTTGTCAAATATACCATAACTTTGGTTAAGATTATTTATTCCAAAATAATCTTCTATCAAAAATTCATTTTTAACGCTTATTATCTTTAAATTGAGTAGCCCGAATCTGCGGGCGTTACAATTATCTCCACTTTAGGATGATTACGTCCTATAATCATCAACAAAACAGGGCTTGTATAATGACTACATATGTTATCTTTTCCTCATAGGTAATAATCGTAACTCTTTTGTCCTTTCAAATGAGTATGTATCTCTTGGACTTCTTGACTGTTGGCGGTGCTCAATCTTGCATCTGCTCTTCATAATATATTGGATTTTCAATTGTAACCTTTGAGTTACAAACTCGATATTTATTGGAGACTCCTTCTTCTTCTTAATAGACGTAACTTAAGATAAGTTCTTTACTTTGATTACCATAATAGATCGATGGGTCATGTTCTAATGTCCTCTGATCGTGTGATCCAATGCTTAGACTTATGTCTTTTAGAGTCAAATTCCAGAATGGAAGATACCTTCCTTCATGTTCTAATGTGATATAATCACATTCTATCATGTGGCACTTCTAGCTACAAGCTTCTTACTTTAACGACAATTGCGATACTTCTATTGATCGCGTCGATTATCTTTTACTTCAATCTTCTGGCTTAAGTCGGATGTTGCATCGAACTTGGTTCTCTAAACCACGTACAATGTTTATCTTATCCGGACTCAATTTGATATGACCAACAGGGTTGGAATGTGTAAAGTCCCAAATCCAAGAACCAAACCAGTGATCAAACAATGAACAGTCAAACAATAACAAGAATGGAGTAGAAGAAGGAATTACTCAAGCAATGCACACGTTTATAACCGCAAACGTCAGGTACACCTTGAAGAACACACACATACATATCACTAGCCAACTATAACTCTGACACATTCTAACACTATATATAGGAACATGACCAACCACACACGGGTTCACGACCGTGAACATGTTCACGGCCGTGAACACCAAACATCCATGACAAACTGACCGCAAACACCTAAACGACCAAAACCCTAACATGATCTATACATATTTATGCCTAGCCCAAACCACTAAATTATGAGCTAACTGTCTCCCCTTTGTTTTGAGCTAGCATATCTTCAGTCCTTCTCAATCAGCATCACATCAGATCCTCCCATAGCCCCAAGCCACATTTTCTTCGCAATGATTTTGGCGATCATACTTGTAAATTATTTGGTAGCCTGCTCCATAAGCTTCGTCTTGCAGACAATTTGATGTCGAGACAAAGTGTTAATGTCCCGTTCCCCGAACTTCAGAAGATCTCTTACCGTAACAAGGCGATGAGTACCCATTGGAAATTTGATCACGACAGTGGCCGTGGCTTCATCGAACACCCAGAATTCCATATTGTCCAGTGATCCATCACGAAAGTGGTGGACAATAGGAATCTCTTTCAGTTTCTTCATGGGAGGCCACATCACAAACTTCATCGGATCGTTGGTATTAGGATCAATCACATCTTTGTTGATCCTTATGAATGATTCTGCAATCTTCATTTTGTCAAAATTCCTCTTGACTTGATTTTCCAGGTATAGTTGAAAATCAGTAGCCTGAGGGTCTAGAGACAGATTATGAAAGGGAGCTTTGGAGAGTTCAGTAAGGTCGACTTTTGTCCAAGAACAAAAATCATGTTTGTATTTATAGTACTCTGGCTCACCAAATTTTCTTTTCAACACCCAGAGATTTAGTTTGTCGTGAAATCCCCACATCAGGATTCCTGATCTGTTGCCAAATTTGTCACCGAACCTCCTCTTTTCAAGATCAGTCACCGTCAATTTTGGCTAGTCCGCACGACGATTCTCGTCGGAATTCTTCATAATGAGCCATTTCTTTTTCTTCTTAGGAGCATACGGTTTCTGAGCTCTTTTTAGTGTTGCTCTTAGAGGAGCTTGAGCTGGTTCAATTTCGAATCGATCAACAATCCTTGTGGCGTTTATAGGTGGTGGATTTTCAAGCTGATATGGCTGAGTAAAATGGTAGGGGTCTCAGCTCCTCTTGGTTCTCCGACTGATGATTTGAATTTGTCACCAAATTCTTCAGCAAGTTTGTTCTTTAAGTCGAAGTAACAGGCAGTTAAGGCTCCAAGGTGAGTCTGTAGATCATAGATTTATGTTGTCTTCAAAGAATTGTCCGCTTTAAGCTCCAAGACTTGGGTGTTGAGGTTATCAATCAAAACATCTCTTTCAATAATTTTCTACTTCAATACACCAATCTCTGATTTGAGTTCTGTAAAAAAGATGGGTCCGCATCTCCTGATTTTCCTTCACCAATTAATATTCCTTTTCCACGAGGTGAAGGATCTGTATCATGTTGAGCAAGAAACCTGGCGAGCCTTACTGAATCAGCATCGTGTGCAAGTCTTAGAGGAGAACCCCCAGGAGCTGAAGAGCTCCCGGGTTGAAACAAAGATCTAATACCACTTGGACCTTCTTGGGTTGGCATGGTTGGTGTAGCAGCGGTTGTTGTGGCTGGCTGTGTTGGCGGGGCTTGTTCTCTAATAAGGACTCCCGACCTCGGGTCAGCTTATCTTCTTTTCAGTGAAGACTGGGAGGCAAGTGTCAATTCAAGATCACTTTCAGACGGCATACAACATTGGAGTGACCACCGGAAGGGGAGGAATCCTTATGGTTGCATCTGTATCAACTGTAGCACCAGCCATCTGAACTGAAGTAGGAGGCATTGCTTTGTTGACATCAACAACTCTCTCTGTCTCTGTTGCCGGTGGTGCAACTTCATTGACATTGTCAAAGAAAGAGTTAATATCCTCAGCACTTTGGTTAAAATCGTTATTCTCAAAATCGAACGGAATTTCGTCATCTTCTTCATCATCACCCTCTTCTTCATCATCGTCCTCATCATCATCCTTCACATCATCACCCTCAATGTAATCACTTTGCACCTCCACATTTGTCATTTGATCATGTTCCTCTGCAACGATTGCAACAGGAGGAACTCGTTCTTCTTTTTCAGAAGCTTCCTTTCCAGAAGCAGTGATCACTTCATCTTCAGATTCTTCATATGTTGATGAGCTTTCAGTAGCAGATGAATAACTGACTTCTGCGAATTTGCCGAATTTCACAAGAGGATATTTCCGTTCAAACATAAACTTCCCCTTTCTATTCTGCTTCATAAGCCCAAATATGCTAGAGTCGAGGGACTTCAGATCGATTGTTTCTCCTCTCATCTCAAGTTCCGGGTATTTCTTGTTAAAGATCATCTGAAGGAACCTCGGAAACATGAGGAATTTGTCTTTTCCTTTGCCTTCAATGTTGCCTACCATGTCATTCAGGATGAACTTTGAAAAATTGAAGTCTAGACTGGCAGCCAAAGCAGCAATTGCTCATGTGTTGTGCAACGAGACCTCGTCAGCCCCGTCTCTTCTTCCCGAAATGCAACTCACAAAGACGTGAATCAAGAACCTCTAGTAGGGTGGCAGTAATTTCTTGATAGTTGGAGGAAATACACCCTCATAGCCATCCGAACGACAATTTTATTGGTCTGGTCGATTGTGATTTCAGTTGGAAATCACGGCTGGTCATCGATCTGGAGAACTTCACGAATGACTTGCTTGGTTACTGAGACATTCCTTCCATTTACAGTAGCATCCACGGAGACAACATTACCATCTTCTTTGAGTACCATAACAGTGTTCCAAAACTGTTTCACAAGCTCTTGGTAGATGATAGGACTAGCTGTGAGAGCATACGCCAAGCAGCATCTCTTTAGTCCATGGATCATAGACTTGAAATCGATGTGATTAGCTGGTGGATCCATCAGAAAAGCAGCAACATTGTGGTTGTCAGAGATCTTCAAAACAGCCATTCTGCAGCAAACAAGCCAGGTAAGAAAACCAAATGATTTAAACAATTAAGATTAGGTTTTTCTCATTAAACAATTTAATTTAGTCTTTTATTGGAATTAAATTAAAGGTAAAAATTGAGATTAAGTCCAAAAAGGTTGTTCACGGTCAAAGTGGGTGTTCACGGTCGAAGAAGGTTCAAGGCCGTGAACGCTTCAACAGAGCCGTGAACGCCGAAAGGTCCATTTTCTTCAATAAAACCCTCGATTCACGGTTGACTCTCTGTTGGATTTAGCATGTATGTGATCGCAATGAGCGTACCTAGACAAATCAGTAAACGATTTTGATAGAAAAACACGTAAAGATGACGAATTGAAAAATCAAAGGAGAGAGAGTGCTGATGAGGGTTCACGGCCGCAAATTGGAAATGAGTGTAAAAAAGGTGAAACAACTGTATACACCTCCTTTTATACCTGGACCAAACCCGGTCCGCCACCCATGGGCTGCAAACCCAAGATGCTTTAAATCCAAGCCCAATACATCAAAACTAATTGATAATTCATTTTGAATACTTAAAATAATAAAATAAAATAAAATAAAATCTAAAAAATTTAAACCAAAATATATAATTTTTTAATTTTTGATTTTAAGAAAAATAAAAATAAAAATAAAAATAAAATGAATTAACACAAATTTCCTTTTTCAACATTGTAGAAAACCTTTTTGTGATTTTTGGGAACAAAATTATTAGACATCCTTAATCCGTTTATCGGTACCTCCCCCATCATGAATGGATCTGGTTAATCGGCTATATTTTGGTCCACTTAAAAACGAAAGATTGTGACAAATTTAGGACATACTACAACTGACAAGACATTGTGACCCTATGTTCCTAGATAAAATTCCTAAGGACCATTCAGCTGACGACGACCAAGGATATTGTTGTCCACCTACATTGAGCAGCGAGATCTACAGACAACCTATTAATTATTCAATTTTAAATGTACTACAACATGTTTCCCGCTTCCTGATATATCCCAATAATCAGGGACTTCCAAAATACTCCTTACATTAGGTGAGCAGACAATTATTAAGGGAGAAGTTAGATATAGAATGCATATGTTGTACACCCAGGTCAAAAATTGCTTGTTATCACATGTTGATATGACTTCCCAACACATCACCTGCAACCACACTCCATCAACAACATATTTTTGGTTTTTTCTGATTTTCTAATTTTTGTTTTTTATTGTCTCATGTTTTTGGATTTTTGAAAATTTTCTATTTTTTTGTTTTGTTTTATTTCTCCCCCTAAATTTGTGTATAGGAGAGAAAGGAAAAATAAATGCGCAAATTTAAACTTTATAAAAACAAAAATCAGTCTTCAAAACGAATCATTTTCTGAAAACAAACCAGCACATCGAATCGAGCTTTGTTAAACGGTTTTGTGAACAGATCTGCCACATCATTAGCAGTGGAAACATGTTCCAACCGAATGAGCGAACGCTCATAACAATCTCTGATAAAATGCACTTTGATGTCGATGTGCTTGGTTTTTGAGTGCTGGACTGGATTCTTAGCAATTTAGATTGCATCTTCGTTATCGCAAAATATGAAATGAAGACTATTCTTTCAAGATTCAATCTTTCAACCCCAGAAGCAAGGTGAAACTGACTTGAAGATTATGTGACAGATTGCATTGAAGCGTCCTCAATTAATTTGCTGCTATTCATGAACCTGCTGAAGTGATCACAAAGATTCGTTCTCTCTGAATTCTCTCTGAAGATTCTCAAGCTGAAAGCGCTACCTTTCAAGAATCAATACATCAAGCCTCCTCACCCAATGTGCGTTCGGAGTCAAATTTTGAAGAAAAGCCCAACTGCTCAAGATGAAGTCATGTATTGAAGATTTATCAAGTTCATCTTGAAGCTGTGAAGAAATCGAAGATAAAAGCTGAATCAAAGCTCCCAATGAAGATTGACTAGAAAAGCCAGCTACTTTTTAGGGGGAGTTTGTTGGGTTAAATAGAAAAGAAATCTATAAACCAAGGAGGAGATTGTTGGGTCAAAAATATGGTTTATACTTTACTTTTCTAGGAAATTGTATTTTTCAGTCTAGGACCGAAAACATCCTTGGTATTTGCGGTTAGATGTGTTCACGGGTGTGTTCACGGCCAAGTGATGTTTACGGCCGTGAACATGTTCACGGCCCATGTTCCCTTTAAAAAGATGTCAGGTGGTAGGTGGAGTCATAAGTGTACACGGCCAAGAATGTGAGGTGGGAGAGTTCTAGAGAGAGAAAGTAGAGAGAAGAAGAGAGTATACGTGTGAATCTTGTAAGGAACTTCATTCTAATCATCAAATCATTGAAAATTCATCTTATTCTTCTTCTCCTTCTTCTCTATTTTGATCTTGCATCATCCAATTGATTGGGATTCTGCACCATCAATTGGATCTGATTGATACGTCAAGCAAATTTGGGACTTACAGAATGATAGTCATCTTCTTGTTCATTACCGAAACGATGGTAACGACTGACATGAACAAAACGGAATCAATTACTAGTGCCTTGGTAACTTTGTGACTTTCCCTGATCCAAGTGTGAGTCTTGTGCTTCCGGTAGTATAGGCCTCTACTACCTTTCACACCTACTCATACTCGTCCCCAAGTATTTCCTCTCAGTTCTCCAAGTCACCATACAAGAATTTCACATAGTCATTTAACACATCGGATAACATAACTATGGTTTATATTATTTCTTGAAACGATTACATAGATATTCAAGTTCACCCTATACTATGTCTCTTAAATTAGGATACACCGCATGATACTATCTATATGGCTATTTTATATCTTGATATTCATGTATATAGACCCTTACTCCTAATCCCTTGCATCGTCACCTGCTTCATGAAGGATCATCTGGAATGCTCTTGCTTTTGGATTCGGTGGTGCATTTGGCCTTGTTGCTTCATTTTTCTTCGGGCAATCTTTTGACATATGCCCCTTGTCTCCACATCCGTAGCGTACCTTATCATTAAGCATACAATACTTGGAATAGTGACCGATCCTCCCATATTTATAACAAGTCACTTTTCCGTTACATCTCCCATAATGTTTCTTCTTGCACTTCTCACACCAATTGGCTCCATCACTACCTCCATACTTTTGGTCATCTAGTTTGGACTTCTTAAATCTTCCTTTCTTATCATATCTTGAGGATACCTCAATCTTCCTCTTTTCTCCTGCCTTATCTTTTTCTAGATCCTTTTCTCTTATCTGTGTCTCTACATTCTTAGCTGCTCTAACGAATGTCTTCAAAGTAGTTGCCATTTAACCGTTAAGCCAAAGTCCATTGGCAATCTGTTAGCAAACTTCTTTATCTTGGAGAGTTCAGTGGGAACCAAGTAGGGGAATAACTTCATCCTCTTGGTGAATGCGGTGGCATACTCATCAATACTCATCTTCCATTTCTTCAGGTTCTCAAACTCGTAGTTTAGGTCTATCAGATCTATATCTAAGCAGTATTGCATTTTCAACTGCTCCATGAATGCTTCCTAAGACATCCTCGGGGATTCTCCCCATGGCATTGTATCTGCCAATACATTCCACCAACTTAAAACTCTGGTCTTTAGTTGTCTGACTTTAAAGACGGTATTCTGCTTGTTGTTGCAGTTGCAACTTTCAAATACCATCTCCATTTTGGAGATCCAGTCCATAATCTCTATTGGCTTTGGGTTTCCATAAATACTTGGTGGTTTGGCACCCAAGAAGTTCTTATACATACGACCATCCCTGTCAATCCCACTATCTTGGTCATTCCTCCTTACCACTCGGGTTTTAACTTGACTCACAATACAACTGCAGTGTCCTTCCTTTGACTGTTCAATGTACAGTTCAGGTTGTACAATGGGTACAATAGGTTCATCCCTATTAAGCAACATTTGTCTCATCTCCTCCCTTTGTTCGATCATCATATCCCGAATCATTGTTCGGACTCCTGCCACCGTGATTGGCTCGGGTGCAACTGCTACTTCTGGTGCATGCTCAATCTGTCGTAGCTCAGGCTGTTGGTTTCCATTAGCATTTCTGAATCCGCTACGAGTTCTCACCATTTCGATCTATACACTCTAGCAGATGTTCAATACAACAATGAGAATTAAGATAGGGAAAGATTTATTTATGATAGACGTATAAATCTCCTTATCATTCCGAAAAGTCATATGCCAGTTCTAATACCCTAATTAAACGTTTAGAAATCTGAACACATAAAATTTCCATATCCAGTCGGCAATAGACCATAGTACCGATCAAACGATAGCATCATAAAACATATAAATCATTTTATAGAATAAATGATTTAGCAAATAAAAGCAATTTAGGCATCTTCCCTAAATAAGCTAGTGATCGTGTCTATTCAGACATACATACTAAATTTAGCAGACACTCATATCACGATCATCTCTTAGCATTATAAGTTTAAGTCTACAAATTTCCTAAAATTCCTAGTTTGCTTAAACTAATGCTCTGATATCAACTGTGACATCCTCATTTTCACGGCCAGAAAAGACTGATTGCTTATGTGTTTTTAAAAATCAGAGTATCCTTTTTGAAAAAAAAGTATTGCGGAAATTGTTCCCAGAAAACATGATAAAAATGTTATCAAATCTTTTCCGAAGAAATGTATTTTATTTATATTAAAACATTGGGATGTCATCGTCATTACAAAACATAAGCATAAACAGACCTTAAATTAATTTACACTAATGATCTACATTTCCTTGACTCCCTCAGCGTAATGTATCTTTAATATTGATACATGCGATACAACAAACTGAGTGGTTCAGGTTGGGAAACCTGGTGAGTACATTGGGTTTTCAACCCACAATAATATAGGTAATTTGTTTCTTCACATACTTCATGTCAAACAATTCAACCAATTATCCATCCCCATTATATTCTTTTTTCTTAAGGATCTACCATAAGAATCATTTATTCTTCAATATTTCTTCCTAAGGATTTTCCTAAGGAATAGGCACGAAGTCCATCGCTCCCAGGGTTTGTCTAACAGAAATTAAGTCCATAGTTGTCAATGTTATCTAATAGACACAGCTGCCAACGTTATATATTAGGCACTAAGTCCATAGTTGCCAACGTTCATTTATAAGGCACTAAGTCCATAGCTTCTAATGTTCATTTGTAAGGCACTAAGTCCATAGCTTACATGGTTTTTAGAGTACATCTGGTGAACACGTAGTTCAAAAACACCTACAGGTTGTGACCTTGCTAGCGTTCTATTGGACTATCTAGAATAGTTTATGGTTGTCATCTATACTCTGCTAGATGACTGGATCAACTTCAAAGTCAAGGATTCTAATCATTTTTCACCTCTCATCATTTATATCATCTTTCATCTCTCATCATTCATCTACCCATCTTTATCCAATATATTTATAGTTTTAAAAATACATATACAGTTTAAATCACGTAAACATGTATAAATCATTCATCTAGAATAGATATCAGGAACACAAATAATAAGCACATATAGCATATATTAAATACTTCATATCTATGTGTAATATGAAAATAACTATGCACTCACTTGCTAAAGTGATGACTCGAAATTCAGGCAGCGCTTCGCTTCTAGCAACTGTCTTTTCCTTTGATGAAGACTAGTATTATTATCGCTAAGTTTTAGTCTACTATTTATTGCGACTAATTATTAGTCTATATTCATCATTAACTCAAAGTCTACTTCAAGATCTATCAAGTAAGGAACAACCAGGTACGATCATATCGGAGGTAGGATCCGTTTGGTATACGAAGTATACTGTTTGGAAATCCCACTTTAAACACCTCAATAAATCAAAGCCTAGACATTATCCCCGTAAGTAGACAATTAGTATAACCACTTGGAATTACTGATAAATCTTTTTTATAGGCTAATAATAACGTAATGAACTTAAACATAAGTTATACCTAAAGTACGGTAAGCATAATTTAACTTACAGGTGGTTTTAGCGAGAAACCAGGCTCTGCGCGGGCAGAACTTTTGAGCCGAAATCTCTTCTTGTCAGGGCTTTCCGGTGCTCTATGGCTCACTACTAACTCCTAGGAGGTGCTAGGGAAAGGCTTAGAAGGTTTGGGGGTGTTTGAGAGAGAATGGGTGAGAAAGATGTTAGAAAACAAGTGATTTAGCCCAAAATTAATTATCTTCTGAAACCCATAACTTTCGTACACGAGCTCCGTTTTTGACATTCTTTATATCCACGCGTATGTAGCGACGTGATCTACAACTTTTGTTTAGACTCCGTTGGCTAATTCTTGAACTTATTTTTAAAGTTATATTTTAACAGACTTAGATAGTTAAAGTCCGTTAAAAAATTATAACTTTGTCATCCGACGACCGTTTTCGACTGTCTTTATATCGTTGAGCTTCTATTAACGATATCTTCAATTCTCATTTAGGTTGTGTCGGATAATATTCGATCGATCTAAAATTTGATCTCCAGGCTGTGTACCGCTATGCTGAATCTTAGAAAAATCATAACTTCTTCTAACGAAGTTAGATTTGGACGTTCTCTATATATACGTTCTTGTTTTAACGTCTACTACGACTTCTGTTTCGTTCGCTAAGGCTAAAAAGTAATTTATCAAAAAATTATTTTTTACGATACGCGGAGCCGTGTCGGTGTAATTGCGAAACTTCGACGGGTCATAATGTAACATCCCAATTTTCAAGACCAAAAATTTTGTTTTTCACATAACGATTTATAAAACAATTTATAAGAAAACATCATTGAGTTACTTCTATTCATAATTTAACTTACAGGTGGTTTTAGCGAGAAACCAGGCTCTGCGCGGGCAGAACTTTTGAGCCGTAATCTCTTCTTGTCAGGGCTTTCCGGTGCTCTGGGGCTCACTACTAACTCCTAGGAGGTGCTAGGGAAAGGCTTAGAGGGTTTGGGGGTGTTTGAGAGAGAATGGGTGAGAAAGATGTTCGAAAACAAGTGATTTGCACCTTCTCTTTAAAAGCTGGAAATCTCACGAACGCGGGGCATTCGCATGCCACGTGTTTCCATCTCGTTCCAATCCGTGGGGAAGAAGGTGTTGCCTAGATTGTGCCACGTGTCACTCACTGGTTTAGCCCGAAATTAATTATCTTCTTAAACCCATAAGTTTCGTACACGAACTCCGTTTTTGACATTCTTTATATCCACGCGTAGGTAGCGACGTCATCTACAACTTTCGTTTAGACTCCGTTAGCTACTTCTTGAATTTATTTTTAAAGTTATATTTTAATGGACTTAGATAGTTAAAGTCCGTTAAAAAATTATAACTTTGTCATCCGACGACCGTTTTCGACTGTCTTTATATCGTTGAGCTTCTATTAACGATATCTTCAATTCTCATTTAGGTTGTGTCGGATAATATTCGATCGATCTAAAATTTGATCTCCAGGCTGTGTACCGCTATGCTGAATCTTAGAAAAATCATAACTTCTTCTAACGAAGTCAGATTTGGACGTTCTTTATATATACGTTCTTGTTTTAACGTCTACTACGACTTTTGTTTCGTTCGCTAAGGCTAAAAAGTAATTTATCAAAAAATAACTTTTTACGATACGCGGAGCCGTGTCGCTGTAATTGCGAAACTTCGACGGGTCATAATGTAACATCCCAATTTTCAAGACCAAAAATTTTGTTTTTGACATAACGATTTATAAAACAATTTATAAGAAAACATCATTGAGTTACTTCTATTCGTAATTTAACTTACATGTGGTTTTAGCGAGAAACCAGGCTCTGCGCGGGCAGAACTTTTGAGCCGAAATCTGTTCTTGTCCTGGATTTTCGGTGCTCTGGGGCTCGCTACTAACTCCTAGGAGGTGGTAGGGAACGGCTTAGAGGGTTTGGGGGTGTTTGAGAGAGAATGGGTGAGAAAGATGTTAGAAAACAAGTGATTTGCGCCTTCTATTTATAAGCTGGAAATCTCACGAACGCGGGGCATTCGCATGCCACGTGTTTCCATCTCGTTCCAATCCGTGGGGAAGAAGGTGTGGCCTAGATTGTGCCACGTGTCACTCGCAGGTTTAGCCCAAAATTAATTATCTTCTGAAACCCATAACTTTCGTACACGAGCTCCGTTTTTGACATTCTTTATATCCACGCGTAGGTAGCGACGTGATCTACAACTTTCGTTTAGACTCCGTTGGCTAATTCTTGAACTTATTTTTAAAGTTATATTTTAACAGACTTAGATAGTTAAAGTCCGTTAAAAAATTATAACTTTGTCATCCGACGACCGTTTTCGACTGTCTTTATATCGTTGAGCTTCTATTAACGATATCTTCAATTCTCATTTAGGTTGTGTCGGATAATATTCGATCGATCTAAAATTTGATCTCCAGGCTGTGTACCGCTATGTTGAATCTTAGAAAATCATAACTTCTTCTAACGAAGTCAGATTTGGACGTTCTCTATATATACGTTCTTGTTTTAACGTCCACTACGCCTTTTGTTTCGTTCGCTAAGGCTAAAAAGTAATTTATCAAAAAATTACTTTTTACGATACGTGGAGCCGTGTCGGTGTAATTGCGAAACTTCGACGGGTCATAATGTAACATCCCAATTTTTCAAGACCAAAAACTTTGTTTTTGACATAACGATTTATAAAAAAATTTATAAGAAAACATCATTGAGTTGCTTCTATTCGTAATTTAACTTACAAGTGGTTTTAGCGAGAAACCAGGCTCTGCGCGGGCAGAACTTTTGAGCTGAAATCGCTTCTTGTCAGGGCTTTTCGGTGCTCTGGGGCTCGCTACTAACTCCTAAGAGGTGCAAGGGAAAGGCTTAGAGGGTTTGGGGGTGTTTGAGAGAGAATGGGTGAGAAAGATGTTAGAAAACAAGTGATTTGCGCCTTCTATTTATAAGCTGGAAATCTCACGAACGCGGGGCATTCGTATGCCACGTGTTTCCATCTCGTTCCAATCCGTGGGGAAGAAGGTGTGGCCTAGATTGTACCACGTGTCACTCACAGGTTTAGCCCGAAATTAATTATCTTCTGAAACCCATAACTTTCGTACACGAGCTCCGTTTTTGACATTCTTTATATCCACGCGTAGGTAGCGACGTGATCTACAACTTTCGTTTAGACTCCGTTAGCTACTTCTTGAATTTATTTTTAAAGTTATATTTTAATGGACTTAGATAGTTAAAGTCCGTTAAAAAATTATAACTTTGTCATCCGACGACCGTTTTCGACTGTCTTTATATCGTTGAGCTTCTATTAACGATATCTTCAATTCTCATTTAGGTTGTGTCGGATAATATTCGATCGATCTAAAATTTGATCTCCAGGCTGTGTACCGCTATGCTGAATCTTAGAAAAATCATAACTTCTTCTAACGAAGTCAGATTTGGACGTTCTTTATATATACGTTCTTGTTTTAACGTCTACTACGACTTTTATTTCGTTCGCTAAGGCTAAAAAGTAATTTATCAAAAAATAACTTTTTACGATACGCGGAGCCGTGTCGCTGTAATTGCGAAACTTCGACGGGTCATAATGTAACATCCCAATTTTCAAGACCAAAAATTTTGTTTTTGACATAACGATTTATAAAACAATTTATAAGAAAACATCATTGAGTTACTTTTATTCGTAATTTAACTTACAGGTGGTTTTAGCGAGAAACCAGGCTCTGCGCGGGCAGAACTTTTGAGCCGAAATCTGTTCTTGTCCTGGATTTCCGGTGCTCTGGGCTCGCTACTAGCTCCTAGGAGGTGCTAGGGAACGGCTTAGAGGGTTTGGGGGTGTTTGAGAGAGAATGGGTGAGAAAGATGGTAGAAAACAAGTGATTTGCGCCTTCTATTTATAAGCTGGAAATCTCACGAACGCGGGGCATTCGCATGCCACGTGTTTCCATCTCGTTCCAATCCGTGGGGAAGAAGGTGTGGCCTAGATTGTGCCACGTGTCACTCGCAGGTTTAGCCCAAAATTAATTATCTTCTGAAACCCATAACTTTCGTACACGAGCTCCGTTTTTTACATTCTTTATATCCACGCGTAGGTAGCGACGTGGTCTACAACTTTCGTTTAGACTCCGTTGGCTAATTCTTGAACTTATTTTTAAAGTTATATTTTAACAGACTTAGATAGTTAAAGTCCGTTAAAAAATTATAACTTTGTCATCCGACGACCGTTTTCGACTGTCTTTATATCGTTGAGCTTCTATTAACGATATCTTCAATTCTAATTTAGGTTGTGTCGGATAATATTCGATCGATCTAAAATTTGATCTCCAGGCTGTGTACCGCTATGCTGAATCTTAGAAAAATCATAACTTCTTCTAACGAAGTCAGATTTGGACGTTCTCTATATATACGTTCTTGTTTTAACGTCTACTACGACTTTTGTTTCGTTCGCTAAGGCAAAAAAGTAATTTATCAAAAAATTATTTTTTACGATACGCGGAGCCGTGTCGGTGTAATTGCGAAACTTCGACGGGTCATAATGTAACATCCCAATTTTCAAGACCAAAAATTTTGTTTTTGACATAACGATTTATAAAACAATTTATAAGAAAACATCATTGAATTACTTCTATTCATAATTTAACTTACAGGTGGTTTTAGCGAGAAACCAGGCTCTGCGCGGGCAGAACTTTTGAGCCGAAATCTGTTCTTGTCAGGGCTTTCCGGTGCTCTGGGGCTCGCTACTAACTCCTAGGAGGTGCTAGGGAAAGGCTTAGAGGGTTTGGGGTGTTTGAGAGAGAATGGGTGAGAAAGATGTTAGAAAACAAGTGATTTGCGCCTTCTATTTATAAGCTGGAAATCTCACGAACGCGGGGCATTCGCATGCCACGTGTTTCCATCTCGTTCCAATCCGTGGGGAAGAAGGTATGGCCTAGATTGTGCCACGTGTCACTCGCAGGTTTAGCCCAAAATTAATTATCTTCTGAAACCCATAACTTTCGTACACGAGCTCCGTTTTTGACATTCTTTATATCCACGCGTAGGTAGCGACGTGATCTACAACTTTCGTTTAGACTCCGTTGGCTAATTCTTGAACTTATTTTTAAAGTTATATTTTAACAGACTTAGATAGTTAAAGTCCGTTAAAAAATTATAACTTTGTCATCCGACGACCGTTTTCGACTGTCTTTATATCGTTGAGCTTCTATTAACGATATCTTCAATTCTCATTTAGGTTGTGTCGGATAATATTCGATCGATCTAAAATTTGATCTCCAGGCTGTGTACCGCTATGTTGAATCTTAGAAAATCATAACTTCTTCTAACGAAGTCAGATTTGGACGTTCTCTATATATACGTTCTTGTTTTAACGTCTACTACGCCTTTTGTTTCGTTCGCTAAGGCTAAAAAGTAATTTATCAAAAAATTACTTTTTACGATACGTGGAGCCGTGTCGGTGTAATTGCGAAACTTCGACGGGTCATAATGTAACATCCCAATTTTTCAAGACCAAAAACTTTGTTTTTGACATAACGATTTATAAAAAAATTTATAAGAAAACATCATTGAGTTACTTCTATTCGTAATTTAACCTACAAGTGGTTTTAGCGAGAAACCAGGCTCTGCGCGGGCAGAACTTTTGAGTTGAAATCGCTTCTTGTCAGGGCTTTTCGGTGCTCTGGGGCTCGCTACTAACTCCTAGGAGGTGCTAGGGAAAGGCTTAGAGGGTTTGGGGGTGTTTGAGAGAGAATGGGTGAGAAAGATGTTAGAAAACAAGTGATTTGTGCCTTCTATTTATAAGCTGGAAATCTCACGAATGCGGGGCATTCGCATGCCACGTGTTTCCATCTCGTTCCAATCCGTGGGGAAGAAGGTGTGGCCTAGATTGTACCACGTGTCACTCGCAGGTTTAGCCCAAAATTAATTATCTTCTGAAACCCATAACTTTCGTACACGAGCTACGTTTTTTACATTCTTTATATCCACGCGTAGGTAGCGACGTGATGTACAACTTTCG
This sequence comes from Lactuca virosa, assembly GCF_052849685.1. Classification (NCBI taxonomy): domain Eukaryota; kingdom Viridiplantae; phylum Streptophyta; class Magnoliopsida; order Asterales; family Asteraceae; genus Lactuca; species Lactuca virosa. Next base: position 480,126,842 of record NC_136429.1, read on the forward strand.
TTTAGACTCTGTTGGCTAATTCTTGAATTTATTTTTAAAGTTATATTTTAACAGACTTAGATAGTTAAAGTCCGTTAAAAAATTATAACTTTGTCATCCGACGACCGTTTTCGACTGTCTTTATATCGTTGAGCTTCTATTAACGATATCTTCAATTCTCATTTAGGTTGTGTCGGATAATATTCGATCGATCTAAAATTTGATCTCCAGGCTGTGTACCGCTATGCTGAATCTTAGAAAAATCATAACTTCTTCTAACGAAGTCAGATTTGGACGTTCTTTATATATACGTTCTTGGTTTAACGTCTACTACGACTTTTGTTTCGTTCGCTAAGGCAAAAAAGTAATTTATCAAAAAATTATTTTTTACGATACGCGGAGCCGTGTCGGTGTAATTGCGAAACTTCGACGGGTCATAATGTAACATCCCAATTTTCAAGACCAAAAATTTTGTTTTTGACATAACGATTTATAAAACAATTTATAAGAAAACATCATTGAATTACTTCTATTCATAATTTAACTTACAGGTGGTTTTAGCGAGAAACCAGGCTCTGCGCGGGCAGAACTTTTGAGCCGAAATCTCTTCTTGTCAGGGCTTTCCGGTGCTCTGGGGCTCGCTACTAACTCCTAGGAGGTGCTAGGGAAAGGCTTAGAGGGTTTGGGGTGTTTGAGAGAGAATGGGTGAGAAAGATGTTAGAAAACAAGTGATTTGCGCCTTCTATTTATAAGCTGGAAATCTCACGAATGCGGGGCATTCGCATGCCACGTGTTTCCATCTCGTTCCAATCCGTGGGGAAGAAGGTATGGCCTAGATTGTGCCACGTGTCACTCGCAGGTTTAGCCCAAAATTAATTATCTTCTGAAACCCATAACTTTCGTACACGAGCTCCGTTTTTGACATTCTTTATATCCACGCGTAGGTAGCGACGTGATCTACAACTTTCGTTTAGACTCCGTTGGCTAATTCTTGAACTTATTTTTAAAGTTATATTTTAACAGACTTAGATAGTTAAAGTCCGTTAAAAAATTATAACTTTGTCATCCGACGACCGTTTTCGACTGTCTTTATATCGTTGAGCTTCTATTAACGATATCTTCAATTCTCATTTAGGTTGTGTCGGATAATATTCGATCGATCTAAAATTTGATCTCCAGGCTGTGTACCGCTATGTTGAATCTTAGAAAATCATAACTTCTTCTAACGAAGCCAGATTTGGACGTTCTCTATATATACGTTCTTGTTTTAACGTCTACTACGCCTTTTGTTTCGTTCGCTAAGGCTAAAAAGTAATTTATCAAAAAATTACTTTTTACGATACGTGGAGCCGTGTGGGTGTAATTGCGAAACTTCGACGGTTCATAATGTAACATCCCAATTTTTCAAGACCAAAAACTTTGTTTTTGACATAACGATTTATAAAAAAATTTATAAGAAAACATCATTGAGTTACTTCTATTCGTAATTTAACCTACAAGTGGTTTTAGCGAGAAACCAGGCTCTGCGCGGGCAGAACTTTTGAGCTGAAATCGCTTCTTGTCAGGGCTTTTCGGTGCTCTGGGGCTCGCTACTAACTCCTAGGAGGTGCTAGGGAAAGGCTTAGAGGGTTTGGGGGTGTTTGAGAGAGAATGGGTGAGAAAGATGTTAGAAAACAAGTGATTTGCGCCTTCTATTTATAAGCTGGAAATCTCACGAACGCGGGGCATTCGCATGCCACGTGTTTCCATCTCGTTCCAATCCGTGGGGAAGAAGGTGTGGCCTAGATTGTACCACGTGTCACTCGCAGGTTTAGCCCAAAATTAATTATCTTCTGAAACCCATAACTTTCGTACACGAGCTACGTTTTTTACATTCTTTATATCCACGCGTAGGTAGCGACGTGATGTACAACTTTCGTTTAGACTCTGTTGGCTAATTCTTGAATTTATTTTTAAACTTATATTTTAACAAACTTAGATAGTTAAAGTCCGTTAAAAAATTATAACTTTGTCATCCGACGACCGTTTTCGACTGTCTTTATATCGTTGAGCTTCTACTAACGATATCTTCAATTCTCATTTAGGTTGTGTCGGATAATATTCGATCGATCTAAAATTTGATCTCCAGGCTGTGTACCGCTATGCTGAATCTTAGAAAAATCATAACTTCTTCTAACGAAGTCAGATTTGGACGTTCTTTATATATACGTTCTTGTTTTAACGTCTACTACGACTTTTGTTTCGTTCGCTAAGGCTAAAAAGTAATTTATCAAAAAATAACTTTTTACGATACGCGGAGCCGTGTCGCTGTAATTGCGAAACTTCGACGGGTCATAATGTAACATCCCAATTTTCAAGACCAAAAATTTTGTTTTTGACATAACGATTTATAAAACAATTTATAAGAAAACATCATTGAGTTACTTCTATTCGTAATTTAACTTACATGTGGTTTTAGCGAGAAACCAGGCTCTGCGCGGGCAGAACTTTTGAGCCGAAATCTGTTCTTGTCCTGGATTTTCGGTGCTCTGGGGCTCGCTACTAACTCCTAGGAGGTGGTAGGGAACGGCTTAGAGGGTTTGGGGGTGTTTGAGAGAGAATGGGTGAGAAAGATGTTAGAAAACAAGTGATTTGCGCCTTCTATTTATAAGCTGGAAATCTCACGAACGCGAGGCATTCGCATGCCACGTGTTTCCATCTCGTTCCAATCCGTGGGGAAGAAGGTGTGGCCTAGATTGTGCCACGTGTCACTCGCAGGTTTAGCCCAAAATTAATTATCTTCTGAAACCCATAACTTTCATACACGAGCTCCGTTTTTGACATTCTTTATATCTACGCATAGGTAGCGACGTGATCTACAACTTTCGTTTAGACTCCGTTGGCTAATTCTTGAATTTATTTTTAAAGTTATATTTTAACAGACTTAGATAGTTAAAGTCCATTAAAAAATTATAACTTTGTCATCCGACGACCGTTTTCGACTGTCTTTATATCGTTGAGCTTCTATTAACGATATCTTCAATTCTCATTTAGGTTGTGTCGGATAATATTCGATCGATCTAAAATTTGATCTCCAGGCTGTGTACCGCTATGCCGAATCTTAGAAAAATCATAACTTCTTCTAACGAAGTCAGATTTGGACGTTCTCTATATATATGTTCTTGTTTTAACGTCTACTACGACTTCTGTTTCGTTCGCTAAGGCTAAAAAGTAGTTTATCAAAAAATTACTTTTTACGATACGTGGAGCCGTGTCGGTGTAATTGCGATACTTCGACGGGTCATTATGTAGCATCCCAATTTTCAAGACCAAAAATTTTGTTTTTGACATAACGATTTATAAAACAATTTATAAGAAAACATCATTGAGTTACTTCTTTTCGTAATTTAACTTACAGGTGGTTTTAGCGAGAAACCAGGCTCTGCGCGGGCAGAACTTTTGAGCCGAAATCTCTTCTTGTCAGGGCTTTCCGGTGCTCTGGGCTCACTACTAACTCCTAGGAGGTGCTAGGGAAAGGCTTAGAGGGTTTGGGGGTGTTTGAGAGAGAATGGGTGAGAAAGATGTTCGAAAACAAGTGATTTGCGCCTTCTATTTATAAGCTGGAAATCTCACGAACGCAGGGCATTCGCATGCCACGTGTTTCCATCTCGTTCCAATCCGTGGGGAAGAAGGTGTGGCCTAGATTGTGCCACGTGTCGCTCGCAGGTTTAGTCCAAAATTAATTATCTTCTGAAACCCATAACTTTCGTACACGAGCTCCATTTTTGACATTCTTTATATCCACGCGTAGGTAGCGACGTGATCTACAACTTTCGTTTAGACTCCGTTGGCTAATTCTTGAATTTATTTTTAAAGTTATATTTTAATGGACTTAGATAGTTAAAGTCCGTTAAAAAATTATAACTTTGTCATCCGACGACCGTTTTCGACTGTCTTTATATCGTTGAGCTTCTATTAACGATATCTTCAATTCTCATTTAGGTTGTGTCGGATAATATTCGATCGATCTAAAATTTGATCTCCAGGCTGTGTACCGCTATGTTGAATCTTAGAAAATCATAACTTCTTCTAACGAAGTCAGATTTGGACGTTCTCTATATATACGTTCTTGTTTTAACGTCTACTACGACTTTTGTTTCGTTCGCTAAGGCAAAAAAGTAATTTATCAAAAAATTATTTTTTACAATACGCGGAGCCGTGTCGGTGTAATTGCGAAACTTCGACGGGTCATAATGTAACATCCCAATTTTCAAGACCAAAAATTTTGTTTTTGACATAACGATTTATAAAACAATTTATAAGAAAACATCATTGAATTACTTCTATTCATAATTTAACTTACAGGTGGTTTTAGCGAGAAACCAGGCTCTGCGCGGGCAGAACTTTTGAGCCGAAATCTGTTCTTGTCAGGGCTTTCCGGTGCTCTGGGGCTCGCTACTAACTCCTAGGAGGTGCTAGGGAAAGGCTTAGAGGGTTTGGGGTGTTTGAGAGAGAATGGGTGAGAAAGATGTTAGAAAACAAGTGATTTGCGCCTTCTATTTATAAGCTGGAAATCTCACGAACGCGGGGCATTCGCATGCCACGTGTTTCCATCTCGTTCCAATCCGTGGGGAAGAAGGTATGGCCTAGATTGTGCCACGTGTCACTCGCAGGTTTAGCCCAAAATTAATTATCTTCTGAAACCCATAACTTTCGTACACGAGCTCCGTTTTTGACATTCTTTATATCCACGCGTAGGTAGCGACGTGATCTACAACTTTCGTTTAGACTCCGTTGGCTAATTCTTGAACTTATTTTTAAAGTTATATTTTAACAGACTTAGATAGTTAAAGTCCGTTAAAAAATTATAACTTTGTCATCCGACGACCGTTTTCGACTGTGTTTATATCGTTGAGCTTCTATTAACGATATCTTCAATTCTCATTTAGGTTGTGTCGGATAATATTCGATCGATCTAAAATTTGATCTCCAGGCTGTGTACCGCTATGTTGAATCTTAGAAAATCATAACTTCTTCTAACGAAGTCAGATTTGGACGTTCTCTATATATACGTTCTTGTTTTAACGTCTACTACGCCTTTTGTTTCGTTCGCTAAGGCTAAAAAGTAATTTATCAAAAAATTACTTTTTACGATACGTGGAGCCGTGTCGGTGTAATTGCGAAACTTCGACGGGTCATAATGTAACATCCCAATTTTTCAAGACCAAAAACTTTGTTTTTGACATAACGATTTATAAAAAAATTTATAAGAAAACATCATTGAGTTACTTCTATTCGTAATTTAACCTACAAGTGGTTTTAGCGAGAAACCAGGCTCTGCGCGGGCAGAACTTTTGAGTTGAAATCGCTTCTTGTCATGGCTTTTCGGTGCTCTGGGGCTCGCTACTAACTCCTAGGAGGTGCTAGGGAAAGGCTTAGAGGGTTTGGGGGTGTTTGAGAGAGAATGGGTGAGAAAGATGTTAGAAAACAAGTGATTTGTGCCTTCTATTTATAAGCTGGAAATCTCACGAATGCGGGGCATTCGCATGCCACGTGTTTCCATCTCGTTCCAATCCGTGGGGAAGAAGGTGTGGCCTAGATTGTACCACGTGTCACTCGCAGGTTTAGCCCAAAATTAATTATCTTCTGAAACCCATAACTTTCGTACACGAGCTACGTTTTTTACATTCTTTATATCCACGCGTAGGTAGCGACGTGATGTACAACTTTCGTTTAGACTCTGTTGGCTAATTCTTGAATTTATTTTTAAAGTTATATTTTAACAGACTTAGATAGTTAAAGTCCGTTAAAAAATTATAACTTTGTCATCCGACGACCGTTTTCGACTGTCTTTATATCGTTGAGCTTCTATTAACGATATCTTCAATTCTCATTTAGGTTGTGTCGGATAATATTCGATCGATCTAAAATTTGATCTCCAGGCTGTGTACCGCTATGCTGAATCTTAGAAAAATCATAACTTCTTCTAACGAAGTCAGATTTGGACGTTCTTTATATATACGTTCTTGGTTTAACGTCTACTACGACTTTTGTTTCGTTCGCTAAGGCAAAAAAGTAATTTATCAAAAAATTATTTTTTACGATACGCGGAGCCGTGTCGGTGTAATTGCGAAACTTCGACGGGTCATAATGTAACATCCCAATTTTCAAGACCAAAAATTTTGTTTTTGACATAACGATTTATAAAACAATTTATAAGAAAACATCATTGAATTACTTCTATTCATAATTTAACTTACAGGTGGTTTTAGCGAGAAACCAGGCTCTGCGCGGGCAGAACTTTTGAGCCGAAATCTGTTCTTGTCAGGGCTTTCCGGTGCTCTGGGGCTCGCTACTAACTCCTAGGAGGTGCTAGGGAAAGGCTTAGATTGTTTGGGGTGTTTGAGAGAGAATGGGTGAGAAAGATGTTAGAAAACAAGTGATTTGCGCCTTCTATTTATAAGCTGGAAATCTCACGAATGCGGGGCATTCGCATGCCACGTGTTTCCATCTCGTTCCAATCCGTGGGGAAGAAGGTATGGCCTAGATTGTGCCACGTGTCACTCGCAGGTTTAGCCCAAAATTAATTATCTTCTGAAACCCATAACTTTCGTACACGAGCTCCGTTTTTGACATTCTTTATATCCACGCGTAGGTAGCGACGTGATCTACAACTTTCGTTTAGACTCCGTTGGCTAATTCTTGAACTTATTTTTAAAGTTATATTTTAACAGACTTAGATAGTTAAAGTCCGTTAAAAAATTATAACTTTGTCATCCGACGACCGTTTTCGACTGTCTTTATATCGTTGAGCTTCTATTAACGATATCTTCAATTCTCATTTAGGTTGTGTCGGATAATATTCGATCGATCTAAAATTTGATCTCCAGGCTGTGTACCGCTATGTTGAATCTTAGAAAATCATAACTTCTTCTAACGAAGCCAGATTTGGACGTTCTCTATATATACGTTCTTGTTTTAACGTCTACTACGCCTTTTGTTTCGTTCGCTAAGGCTAAAAAGTAATTTATCAAAAAATTACTTTTTACGATACGTGGAGCCGTGTGGGTGTAATTGCGAAACTTCGACGGTTCATAATGTAACATCCCAATTTTTCAAGACCAAAAACTTTGTTTTTGACATAACGATTTATAAAAAAATTTATAAGAAAACATCATTGAGTTACTTCTATTCGTAATTTAACCTACAAGTGGTTTTAGCGAGAAACCAGGCTCTGCGCGGGCAGAACTTTTGAGCTGAAATCGCTTCTTGTCAGGGCTTTTCGGTGCTCTGGGGCTCGCTACTAACTCCTAGGAGGTGCTAGGGAAAGGCTTAGAGGGTTTGGGGGTGTTTGAGAGAGAATGGGTGAGAAAGATGTTAGAAAACAAGTGATTTGCGCCTTCTATTTATAAGCTGGAAATCTCACGAACGCGGGGCATTCGCATGCCACGTGTTTCCATCTCGTTCCAATCCGTGGGGAAGAAGGTGTGGCCTAGATTGTACCACGTGTCACTCGCAGGTTTAGCCCAAAATTAATTATCTTCTGAAACCCATAACTTTCGTACACGAGCTACGTTTTTTACATTCTTTATATCCACGCGTAGGTAGCGACGTGATGTACAACTTTCGTTTAGACTCTGTTGGCTAATTCTTGAATTTATTTTTAAACTTATATTTTAACAAACTTAGATAGTTAAAGTCCGTTAAAAAATTATAACTTTGTCATCCGACGACCGTTTTCGACTGTCTTTATATCGTTGAGCTTCTACTAACGATATCTTCAATTCTCATTTAGGTTGTGTCGGATAATATTCGATCGATCTAAAATTTGATCTCCAGGCTGTGTACCGCTATGCTGAATCTTAGAAAAATCATAACTTCTTCTAACGAAGTCAGATTTGGACGTTCTTTATATATACGTTCTTGTTTTAACGTCTACTACGACTTTTGTTTCGTTCGCTAAGGCTAAAAAGTAATTTATCAAAAAATAACTTTTTACGATACGCGGAGCCGTGTCGCTGTAATTGCGAAACTTCGACGGGTCATAATGTAACATCCCAATTTTCAAGACCAAAAATTTTGTTTTTGACATAACGATTTATAAAACAATTTATAAGAAAACATCATTGAGTTACTTCTATTCGTAATTTAACTTACATGTGGTTTTAGCGAGAAACCAGGCTCTGCGCGGGCAGAACTTTTGAGCCGAAATCTGTTCTTGTCCTGGATTTTCGGTGCTCTGGGGCTCGCTACTAACTCCTAGGAGGTGGTAGGGAACGGCTTAGAGGGTTTGGGGGTGTTTGAGAGAGAATGGGTGAGAAAGATGTTAGAAAACAAGTGATTTGCGCCTTCTATTTATAAGCTGGAAATCTCACGAACGCGAGGCATTCGCATGCCACGTGTTTCCATCTCGTTCCAATCCGTGGGGAAGAAGGTGTGGCCTAGATTGTGCCACGTGTCACTCGCAGGTTTAGCCCAAAATTAATTATCTTCTGAAACCCATAACTTTCATACACGAGCTCCGTTTTTGACATTCTTTATATCTACGCATAGGTAGCGACGTGATCTACAACTTTCGTTTAGACTCCGTTGGCTAATTCTTGAATTTATTTTTAAAGTTATATTTTAACAGACTTAGATAGTTAAAGTCCATTAAAAAATTATAACTTTGTCATCCGACGACCGTTTTCGACTGTCTTTATATCGTTGAGCTTCTATTAACGATATCTTCAATTCTCATTTAGGTTGTGTCGGATAATATTCGATCGATCTAAAATTTGATCTCCAGGCTGTGTACCGCTATGCCGAATCTTAGAAAAATCATAACTTCTTCTAACGAAGTCAGATTTGGACGTTCTATATATATATGTTCTTGTTTTAACGTCTACTACGACTTCTGTTTCGTTCGCTAAGGCTAAAAAGTAGTTTATCAAAAAATTACTTTTTACGATACGTGGAGCCGTGTCGGTGTAATTGCGATACTTCGACGGGTCATTATGTAGCATCCCAATTTTCAAGACCAAAAATTTTGTTTTTGACATAACGATTTATAAAACAATTTATAAGAAAACATCATTGAGTTACTTCTTTTCGTAATTTAACTTACAGGTGGTTTTAGCGAGAAACCAGGCTCTGCGCGGGCAGAACTTTTGAGCCGAAATCTCTTCTTGTCAGGGCTTTCCGGTGCTCTGGGCTCACTACTAACTCCTAGGAGGTGCTAGGGAAAGGCTTAGAGGGTTTGGGGGTGTTTGAGAGAGAATGGGTGAGAAAGATGTTCGAAAACAAGTGATTTGCGCCTTCTATTTATAAGCTGGAAATCTCACGAACGCAGGGCATTCGCATGCCACGTGTTTCCATCTCGTTCCAATCCGTGGGGAAGAAGGTGTGGCCTAGATTGTGCCACGTGTCACTCGCAGGTTTAGTCCAAAATTAATTATCTTCTGAAACCCATAACTTTCGTACACGAGCTCCATTTTTGACATTCTTTATATCCACGCGTAGGTAGCGACGTGATCTACAACTTTCGTTTAGACTCCGTTGGCTAATTCTTGAATTTATTTTTAAAGTTATATTTTAATGGACTTAGATAGTTAAAGTCCGTTAAAAAATTATAACTTTGTCATCCGACGACCGTTTTCGACTGTCTTTATATCGTTGAGCTTCTATTAACGATATCTTCAATTCTCATTTAGGTTGTGTCGGATAATATTCGATCGATCTAAAATTTGATCTCCAGGCTGTGTACCGCTATGTTGAATCTTAGAAAATCATAACTTCTTCTAACGAAGTCAGATTTGGACGTTCTCTATATATACGTTCTTGTTTTAACGTCTACTACGACTTTTGTTTCGTTCGCTAAGGCAAAAAAGTAATTTATCAAAAAATTATTTTTTACGATACGCGGAGCCGTGTCGGTGTAATTGCGAAACTTCGACGGGTCATAATGTAACATCCCAATTTTCAAGACCAAAAATTTTGTTTTTGACATAACGATTTATAAAACAATTTATAAGAAAACATCATTGAATTACTTCTATTCATAATTTAACTTACAGGTGGTTTTAGCGAGAAACCAGGCTCTGCGCGGGCAGAACTTTTGAGCCGAAATCTGTTCTTGTCAGGGCTTTCCGGTGCTCTGGGGCTCGCTACTAACTCCTAGGAGGTGCTAGGGAAAGGCTTAGAGGGTTTGGGGTGTTTGAGAGAGAATGGGTGAGAAAGATGTTAGAAAACAAGTGATTTGCGCCTTCTATTTATAAGCTGGAAATCTCACGAACGCAGGGCATTCGCATGCCACGTGTTTCCATCTCGTTCCAATCCGTGGGGAAGAAGGTGTGGCCTAGATTGTGCCACGTGTCACTCGCAGGTTTAGTCCAAAATTAATTATCTTCTGAAACCCATAACTTTCGTACACGAGCTCCATTTTTGACATTCTTTATATCCACGCGTAGGTAGCGACGTGATCTACAACTTTCGTTTAGACTCCGTTGGCTAATTCTTGAATTTATTTTTAAAGTTATATTTTAATGGACTTAGATAGTTAAAGTCCGTTAAAAAATTATAACTTTGTCATCCGACGACCGTTTTCGACTGTCTTTATATCGTTGAGCTTCTATTAACGATATCTTCAATTCTCATTTAGGTTGTGTCGGATAATATTCGATCGATCTAAAATTTGATCTCCAGGCTGTGTACCGCTATGCTGAATCTTAGAAAAATCATAACTTCTTCTAACGAAGTCAGATTTGGACGTTCTCTATATATACGTTCTTGTTTTAACGTCTACTACGACTTCGGTTTCGTTCGCTAAGGCTAAAAAGTAATTTATCAAAAAATTATTTTTTACGATACGCGGAGCCATGTCGGTGTAATTGCGAAACTTCGACGGGTCATTATGTAACATCCCAATTTTCTAGACCAAAAATTTTGTTTTTGACATAACGATTTATAAAACAATTTATAAGAAAACATCATTGAGTTACTTCTATTCGTAATTTAACTTACAGGTGGTTTTAGCGAGAAACCAGGCTCTGCGCGGGCAGAACTTTTGAGCCGAAATCTCTTCTTGTCAGGGCCTTCCGGTGCTCTGGGGCTCACTACTAACTCCTAGGAGGTGCTAGGGAAAGGCTTAGAGGGTTTGGGGGTGTTTGAGAGAGAATGGGTGAGAAAGATGTTCGAAAACAAGTGATTTGCGCCTTCTATTTATAAGCTGGAAATCTCACGAACGCGGGGCATTCGCATGCCACGTGTTTCCATCTCGTTCCAATCCGTGGGGAAGAAGGTGTGGCCTAGATTGTGCCACGTGTCACTCGCAGGTTTAGTCCAAAATTAATTATCTTCTGAAACCCATAACTTTCGTACACGAGCTCCATTTTTGACATTCGTTATATCCACGCGTAGGTAGCGACGTGATCTACAACTTTCGTTTAGACTCCGTTGGCTAATTCTTGAATTTATTTTTAAAGTTATATTTTAATGGACTTAGATAGTTAAAGTCCGTTAAAAAGTTATAACTTTGTCATCCGACGACCGTTTTCGACTGTCTTTATATCGTTGAGCTTCTATTAACGATATCTTCAATTCTCATTTAGGTTGTGTCGGATAATATTCGATCGATCTAAAATTTGATCTCCAGGATGTGTACCGCTATGCTGAATCTTAGAAAAATCATAACTTCTTCTAACGAAGTCAAATTTGGACGTTCTTTATATATACGTTCTTGTTTTAACGTCTACTACGACTTTTGTTTCGTTCGCTAAGGCTAAAAAGTAATTTATCAAAAAAATTACTTTTTACGATACGCGGAGCCGTGTCGCTGTAATTGCGAAACTTCGACGGGTCATAATGTAACATCCCAATTTTCAAGACCAAAAATTTTGTTTTTGACATAACGATCTATAAAACAATTTATAAGAAAACATCATTGAGTTACTTCTATTCATAAAATCATTGTCACATGTGTCAACCATATCATCAAACTAGTAATTATGTCAAAGTACAATGCCATGGATCTCAAAATACGGAAATCATATGTATGCGATGCGCTGCTACCGTGCCGGCTCCTTCCCCTTCGATGAAGAGGTACCTGAAACAAAACTGCAAACTGTAAACACGAAGCTTAGTGAGTTCCCCTATCATACCACATACCATACATCATACATACTGCCGGGAAATTTCTGGGGTTCCCGACCTACCCTGCCAGGCATTTCTAGGGTACCCGACTTACCCATGTCAAGCAGTTATGGGGTGCTTGACCTACCCTATCAGGCAATTCTGGGGTGCCCGACCTACCCTGCCAGGCATTTCTGTAGTGCTCGACCTACCCATGTCAATCAGTTCTAGGGTACTTGACCTACCCTGTCAGGCAATTCTGGGGTGCCCGACCTACCCTCAGGTCCTTACGATCGTGTCACGGGGACTATTCCCCCTACTGCTACTATCACATATCATCATATCATGCTAGCACATAAAACATATCAGGTAGTAGCAACCTAGATAATTATCGCAAAGACAATCATCTAACATACAACTCCTACTAGTGGGCTGGCATTGTGGCCGTAGACCCACCGCTATTGGAAGGTAACTCACCTCAATTTCGTGAAGTGTCTGAACTGCCCTCGATGCCGGGATCGACTCCTCTCAACTCCTCAACTCTTACACATAACAATCTTCCTTAATTACCATTAAATACTCCTAACCCTAATCAAGGGTGAACTCAGGTCAATGGTCAAGGTCAACATCATGGTCAAAGTCAACTTCTGGTTGACTCAACTCGCCGAGTTGGTCCACCAACTCGTCGAGTTCCATAACTCAGAGAATTTCAACCTCACGATCTAACTCGTCGAGTTTCCCTCCAACTTGCCGAGTTTCTCCTTATGAAAAAATCGAGACTTTCCATTTGAACTCGTTGAGTCCTTCCTTGGACTCGTCGAGTTCATCTTCATATCAATCGGTACATTTCCTTGAACTCGCTGAGTCCTTTGATCTTCAATTCCATATTCACGTTCATCTTCTTGAGTCCTCTACTAGACTCAACCAGATTCCTCAGAAATAGAAAATGTTGGGGAACCAATACCCGAATCGCCGAGTTCTATGAACAACTCGGCGAGTCCCCCAAAGTCCATGTCTATACAGTCGATTTCAGTTGAGCTCATTTCATCCAAAGTGTAGATTTGACCTCATAGGGTCGATATAACACGTAAAGTCACGAACTTTACGTCCATGCATGGGTCTACAAGCTCAAAAGGCCCAAAAATGAAGTCTACAAGATGCATGGGCTCTCATGGCCATAAAGTTGGCACCTTTATGCCATGAGAACCCTCCAAGGTTCAAGATCTGAAGTCATCGCTCTACTATACACTCCACCCTCGAAAGTGACTTAAAAATGCTCCAAAAATGACAAGATTCAAGCCCTAAAGGAGATCTAACAAATGGGAAGTCAAGGTTAAAGCCTTTTACCTCAAACAAGATGGAAATGCAACCAAGACTCTGGATCTACTGCCTTCTTCTTGAACCTCCAAGTCTTTACTTCCTTCTCAAAGCTTCAAATCACAAAAATGGCACAAAAATAGCTCAAGAACACTAACAATCTATTAGAGTTTCGAGAATGGGGTCTGAGGGTGATGGAGGCTGGAGTGGAGGCCACTTAATGTGTTTAAATAAGGTGCAAACCCTCAAATTTAGGGTTTCATCCAGAAAGGTCTACTCGTCGAGTCGGGGCTTCCGACTCGGCGAGTAGACTCTTCCACCCGTGTCCCAAAACTCACATCTACTCGACGAGTTGGGCCTCCAACTCGTCGAGTCCCAGAGTAAAAATCAAAAACTTAAATTAAAATATGTACCGGGAACCAGGCATTACACATAACATCTTCGTTATAAGTCAGATTTCAGCGTTCTTTATATGTACGAAATCCTTGTGACATATACTATAACTTTGGTTAAGATTAATTATTCTAAATAATCTTCTATCAAAAAGTCATTTTTAACGCTTATTATCTTTAAATTAACTAGCCCGAATTTGCGGGTGTTACAGTTACCCACCCTATGACCACTAATTCACCACTACTTCATGGTTGTTGAATGGTGTTATGTTTTTAGCCAAGTTGTTGAGTCTTAATTAGTTAATGGGTTTGGTTTGAAAACCAAACCCAGAAACCACTTCTAATGAGCCTTAAATGAAGAAGTAGGTCAATATGTTGATTTTTTTAATATGCTCTTAATCCATTGAGATGTTCTTGTTACAATAATATTTATGGAGGTCTATAAATAGTATTTCAGTTAAATGATTGGATATGAGCTTATTTGGTTAAGTTCTTAATAAGTGCAACATAAAACATGTTTAAGTTTGTTGATTTTGTGAATGCATAAATTTGCTCCATGTTTTTGAAAAACCATATAAAACTACTGGATTGTGCAAATGGTATGTGTGATTGTGCAAATGGTATGTGTGATCTGTCCTTGAAAAGGTATGGATGTCTAGTTTCATCCACCAAAAAGGCTTAATATGGTTCTTTTCTACAAGTGTGTAGAATTTGCATCCAATGCAGACCGGTCTGGATAATTCGCTAATCACTCGGGTTATTTTGTAAAAATAATAAGAAATCTATGGAACTCTAAATTGCACAAGGCGTTGCTATGGAATTTGGTCATGGTGATTAGTTTATTACTTCAAAAGGCCTTAGCCTGATTTTATTCCCAAGTTCAATGGAATTGGCATTTTTATAGATTGGTAGAAAGATGGTTTTTTACAATAGCCATCTTGTAAAATGCATAAATAATTCTTGAAAATTCCAATTGGTATGAGATCTTTGACGGAGTTTAGATGGAGTCTAGTTTAAAATATATCTTTGCAAATGAATGATCCTCATCATGGCTATAAACGAACTGAATGAACACTAGAAAGGGCTTGTTCATGTTTGTTAGTTTAATTTAGTCGAATAAATGAACGAAAATGAACAAGTTTTATTGTTCATGTTCGTCCGTTTAACAAATTCCTCGTTCATGTTTGTGAACATGCTAAACAAACATAAAGGAACAGAGATAAACAAACACAATTGAACATATATGAACATATAATATAGTAATTTAATAAAAAACAATTAAATATATATTAACATAAATAAACTTAAACGAACAAACATAAATAAAAGTTAACAAACAAATAAACGGATGTTTACAAACATAAATGAATAAACAAGAACATCGTTCATGTTCGTTCATTTAACTAAACAAATGAGAATTTGTTTTCATGTTTATTCATTTATGAAATAAACAAAGATAAACGAACTTCCCACCGAATGGTTTACGAACAATTCATTGAATGTTTAGTTCGTTTGCGGTGATCACTTGGTTCATTTGGTAAAAATAAAAATTAAATCTAGGAAGCTCCAAATCCCATGAGGTCTTGGTCTGGAATTTGGTAATGATGTCTATCTTATTCCCTCAAATGCTTTAGCCTGATTCCATTTCCAATTAGAATGGAATTGACGTTCTTTACAAATTGGTCCAAAAAGATAGTTGTTTGCAATAGCCATATTGTAAAATGCACAATTAATTCTCGAAAAATTCAATTGGCATGAGGCATTGGACTAATTTTAAATGAAGGACTCTAGTTTGACATATATTTTTACCTAAGAATGATCGTCACTCCTACATGGGTGTTGGTGACCATCTTTACAGGTTGGTATGAATTGTTGACCAATTATTATTGTAAGCTTATTAAATTCATAGAATAATGTAGAAAAAATATTAGAACATGTGTTTTATATATCTAAAAGGCCAATGAGATGTTCTTTAATAATAAGTATTATGTTGTCAAAGAAGTGAGAATTAGAGGTAAAACAGTCCATGAACCTATTGTTATAATGACAATAAAACTGTATAATAAGTATAATATTAAGTATTATTAAGTAATACATAAATTTAAACTAAGTATAGATTATTCATATGGGATGTGGGTGTTCAGAGAGCTAAAAATTCATCTTAGCTATTATAGTAGTTTTGTTTTGTGTTTTTCTTTTTTAGGTGAGTTACACTAACTCTCTTATTATATCAAATATATACATGGATGTGTTTATATTATCTATATATGTGTATTTGTTAGAGTTACACTAGATCTCTTACGGACCATGATACCGAAAGGTTTTGTACATACTAACATATAATCATAAGCAACAGAAGCATATACCAATTTTTCTTATGTGTTCATGCACCTTATAAAGATCGTATAATTCATTTTATTACTATAACTAGTAGATGAATAAGAAAACATGCATAACTATTTTGAAGCAAAAGATCTCCTCGCTTGAGATCTTATTCTTGCCACCATTTATTGGATGCCACGGATCCAAACCAAATCATAATCTCTCTATTTGAAGCACACCCAAGAATACCACTTGAGCAATGTTACAAAACCTTGTAGAGGGGACGGGAAAGACAAAATATATAAACTCTAGAAGGGTTTATTTTTCATTTCTAAGAGAGCAAGAGGGAGAACAAAATTGCTTAGGGTTTAGAGCATGTAGGGTTTGATCCCTAGCTCCCTATTTACAGGCTCATAGTTGCTTACTACCAAAGCAATTGTCGTATTGCTGAATTTGCCAACTTAGATGTTTCTATTAACTAATTTCTCTTAAATTTGTTTTGTCTTTTAATTGCTCAAATGGTGTTGAGGGAAACCCAAAAGGACACTGTTAACTATTATAAATATTACCAATATTTATTATCTTGGACACTATTTCTAACAGATAGACCCTTCATAGGAAGTGTTCAAGGTTTGGATGATCATGATTGACCCTTCAGGGAAAGTGACCAGTCCCCAACATGGTAGTGTTTGAGATAGACCCTTCGAGGGATTCAGTTTATTGGTGTGGAGTTTGTACCAACAATATGTGTTAGAACATATGTATTATGTGATTATGTGAAAGTATGGGCTATATGGAGGTATATGATTGATATAAAGGGGAGAATGATGTGTATGCTCACTAAGCTTTATGTTTCCCGTTTTTTTAATCTTTTTTAGGACCCTCCGGGTTAGACAACGGGAAGGACCCGATGTGAATGTGACGATATTCATATTCTCGATGATTTTAGATTCATTATTACTAATCTTACTGTATTCATGATTTTTCCACTAGGTTATTCTGGTTGGTTCTTTGCGCCTAGTTTTGGTGTAGCAGCTGTATTTCGATTTATCCTATTTTTTCAAGGATTTCATAACTGTACATTGAACCTATTTCATATGATGGGAGTTGCAGGTGTATTCGGAGCTGCTTTGCTATGTGTTATTCATGGTGCTTCTGTAGAAAATACTTTATTTGAAGATGGTGATGGTGCAAATACATTCCATGCTTTTAACCCAACTCAAGCTAAATAAACTTATTCAGTGGTCACTGATCGCTTTTGGTACCAAATCTTTGGGGTTGCTTTTTCAAATAAACGTTGGTTACATTTCTTTATGTTATATGTACAAGTAAGTGTTTTTATGGATGAGCTCTCTTGGAGTAGTCGATCTGGCCTTGAACTTACGTGCACATGACTTCGTTTCTCAGAAAATTATAGCTTCTTTCAAAATGGTTTATGTTTCCCCGGTGAATGTCTTGGTAGAAGATATTATTTCTTGAAACAGTGGTTTATTGGTTTTTAAGTAAGTACATAACTCAACATGAAATTTCCTTACCGATCCAATTTCTAGTGAATCGAGATAACCAATTGTTCCGATATAAATAATTTATACCTGTTCTTCTACCCCAAGAGGGGCAGATTGGGATTGTTTAAGCAATTCACTTAAGCGTTGACCTCTTTCCTATTGATTCTGAGTAGCTTTATCATGATCGGAAACAAATTGTGCAAAAGCTTCGAATTCTACGAATTGTGTGAGTTCCAATTTTAATTTACCGACTACTTGTTTCATAGCTTTAATTGACCTTTTGATATGTAATTATGAGATTACCACTTCCGCATTTTTGGTTTATGAAACCTTTTGAAAAACTCTGATGTTATATTTTAAAATTTTAATGGGATAGTAACACATATGTTTTGTTTTACATATGATTTTAACTATGATTATACTTGAAATTTATGATATTAAATATATCATTTTCGAAAAACAAAAATTAAATTAGGGTGTTACATGGTGTCAGATAGCTGAAACAGAAAAAGAAAAAAAAAACAATGCTTACACATTAATTAAAAAATCGTTGTGATTCGTGGCTAAGCCGTCACTAAATCCATCAAAAACAACACTGGACTAGTCATGATCCTTATCGTTCTTTTTATTTTAGTTTTTGGACTAGTCATGATCCTTAAAGTTATTTTTATTCTACTTTTTGTACTATCATTCATAGATGGTTTTGCTCGATGTTTTGCAAAAATCTAAATATTCAAACACATGAAAAAGCGATCAATTTTGTTTGTATAATACTTTCTCGAACCTCATGCTCTATCATACATTGAAACGAAGTTGTCTTTTTTTGTTTCACCAACTTATTCACATTTTACACATATTGCACAAACTATTGAATATTTGTATGCATGAATACCATATACTATATATATATATATATATATATATATATATATATATATATATATATATATATATATATATATATATATATATATATATATATATATTGTCTATGCATATGCAAATAATAAGACAAAAATTCACAAATGTTCCTTATGGGTTTTGATTTTATCTCTAAAATAGTCCTTATGAAATATTTTTTGTATGAATGTTCATTGTGGACAAAACCTTGCAATTGATTTGTGTTTATGATGGATGTCCGTTAGATAGATCCGTTAAGTTGAGAAAATTTTGCATAAGGATCATTTCTTACATTTTGTGAAACTTCGCCTAAGGATCATTTGCGAAATATCGTCTAAGGTCGATTTGTAAAATTTAAAAGAAGTCTATTAAATCTTGTATTAATTATCATAAATCAAATAAAAAAGCAAAAAACTAAAGTATAGTAAATGTAATATTTATATAAATAAAAAAAATAAAACTTACTAACTTTAATTATAATGCATATATAATTTATTTAATATATAAATTATTTCTGTTGTCTAAACTTTATCTAAATTATTCAAATTTCAATACAACATTAAATATTTTCGTTTTTCTATTTTTTTTATCTAAAACATTTGAAGTTTAGAAACATCATTTTATCTATTTTAACTGTTATGTGATATTTTTTTTGAGATTTATCTTTATTTTTTCTTATAAATATATTTTTATTTTTATATAAAAAGTATATGATACATTATTAATATATTTATTTGTATATAAAAAATATATGGTACATTATTATTGCTGAAACAGAAACCTTTAAACATATAAAATAATTTTATTTTCCTCTAAAGAAAATGAATTGAATGGAATTATTGTCATACTATTCATATTGTTATTATTTTAGCATGTGTAGCAACATAAGTGAAAAAAAAGGTTAAAATAATTATAAAGATTTAATTATCTATTATTCGGTAATGTTTTTTTAAAATAAAATTTGTTTTGAAAAGTTTATGTCTTTATTAAAGAACAAACTTTAAAAAACTATTTATTAAAATTAAATATCAAAAATTTATATCGAACCAATATAAAAATTTATATCGAACCAATATAAA
Organism: Lactuca virosa; assembly: GCF_052849685.1. Taxonomy (NCBI): domain Eukaryota; kingdom Viridiplantae; phylum Streptophyta; class Magnoliopsida; order Asterales; family Asteraceae; genus Lactuca; species Lactuca virosa. The sequence goes on from NC_136429.1 coordinate 480,146,423, forward strand.
ATTAAAAATTGATAAATTGATATTTTCATCAATTTTTTTAGATAAAAAAATTGAAAAAAAAATATTAATGATGTATTATAATCTAAATATTTTAGATAAAGTTCACACAACAAAAATTATTTATATATTATATAAAATATATTTGCATTATTATTAAAATTAGTAAGTTTTACTTTGTTTATTTATATAGATATTACATATTCTATGCTATAGTTTTTTGGTTTTTTATTTGATTTATGGTAATTAATACAAGATTTAATAGATTTCTTTAAAATTTCACATATGGTCCTTATGCGAAATTTCACAAATGGTCATTAGGCAAAATTTCATAAAATATCAAAAATAGTCCTTATCATAAATTCCTTCAACTAAACATATCCATCTAACGAACATCCATCACATGACCATAACGACCACTGGAGTGTAAGGTTTTGTCCAAAAAAAACTATTCATGCAAAAAAAAAAGGTTTCATAAAAGGTGTTTTGGGGACAAAATTAAACCATAAGGACCATTTACAAAATTTTGTCTAATAATATTAATAGTATACTAAATAATAATAAGGGATAATGCCAAAAAAAACCTTAAGTTTGGTTGAAAATGTCAGTTTTACCCTCCGACAGATTTTTGGTTCGTTTATGCCGTAAACTTGCCATTTTTTTGTCGGTTTTGCCATTTTTAGCTGTAATATAAGGTTTCCAGGTTACCATCAAATATTATTTACGACAAAGCCCTTAAATTACAAATATTTTGCAAAAAAACCCTTAAGAATATAAATCTTAATAATAAAATGGAATATGTTGTTAATGATTCTTGAATTCGTATTGATGAACACATAGTGAGATCGCTTCCTATAAAGACCGAATGAAATAAAATCTTTCGTAGTAAGGTTAATATATTTCTATAGAGAGCTGCCTTGGACCTTTTTCCTACCAAAAAAAAACTTCTCTAGCTGTGGTATTTACATTCTTTGTTCCTTATGCTCAATTTGTAACAACTCTACATAAAGATATCTGACATGTGCTCATCGAGTGTGAAATGACGTCCCAAATCATTCTCAAGATAAGTTGTTGGTGTGATATAGATTTATATAATCTTATTTTTATCCGCGATTTACATGATTTTTTGGATTCGTTGTATATTTCCATGGCTCGTAAAGCAGTTTTGGAGATGATCATAGTCACTATGTGCTGACACTATTTCCATGCAATTATTTTTAAAGGAAATAAAAAATAAATTATATGTTTAAAATGTTTGTGTTTCAGAAATAATAATATATCATATTTTTCTTATACAAATAAATATAGTTTTATAAGTTATTATTTCTGGAACACAAACATAAACCTTTTAAACATATAAAATATAAATATATTTGTCTAAGTTATTATACAATTATATTTATTTTTATAAAAAATATGATATATTATTATTTCTGAAATACAAACTTTTTAAACATACCAAATATTTTTTATTTTCCTTTTAAAGAAAATGAAGTGAATGTAATTAATCTCATATTATTCATATGTTTAACTATTTTAGCATATATATCAACGTAGTTAATTATTATCTAACAATGTTTTTTATTTTTGTTTTGAAAAGTTTAAGTATTAACTAAGAGATATATTTAAATTTTGATAAAACTATAATTTATTAAAATTTAAATATCAAAAGTTTATATCGAACCAATAATAAATTACCGTCCTGAAATATGTTTTGGTTTTGATTTCATAATATAAGTATGGTAAAATTTATATTGGTTTGATATAAACTTTTGATATTTAAAATTAAAAAAAAAAAAAAAACTATTTAGTTTTATCAAATTTTGAATATATATATATATATATATATATATATATATATATATATATATATATATATATATATAATCTTAAGGATTATTGTGCAAAATATTTGTAAACTTAAGGGTTTTTTCGCAAATAATATTTCACAGTAACCTGAAAACTTGCTATTGCAGGTAAAAAAAAAAACCAACAAAAAAAATGACAAGTTTGTGACTTAAACAAACCAAAAATCAATCGGAAACTTAACACTTTTTATGACATTATCCCTAATAATAATAACCATAATACTATAAATTAGCTTTACATAATATTAACATATGTCGCTAATTATCTAAACTTTTGTGGCAGGATTAGCATGGGCTGATGACCGTCAATAATCCACCGCAATGTGTTACTATGTCTTTAGAGTTATGTTATTAGATTTTGTGAGAGTTCTATCGCTAATTAATTAGGGATGCATTTTATGGTTCCTTAAGGTGTTGTTTGTTGTTTGTCAGCAGATCTTCATAATCTCTTCTGTCTGCGCCGTACAGACCACGCGCAGACATTAGCCTTCGCAGACTGTTTGTTTTTTTGAAGACTGTAGACCTAAAAATGTCTGCGCGCCCTCTTCTTGGCGCAGATGTGGACCAGAGTCTTCTAACATCTTCAGACATCTTCTAGCCTAAAAACACATATATCTTTATTTTTATTTTTTTAAAGTTTTTTTTAAATTATATATATTCCAACTTTATTAATGATAAACAATTTGAAAAAAAAAATACAATACTTAAAAAAAACGTTCGACGACACAAACATGATATTTTTGACAAATTTATAAATAAAGATTTATTACAATAATAATCGTTGAAATTGTTTATATAAATATGAAAAAAAAAAATCATAATATATTCTTATATTTTTTATGTCAAATTATTATTAAATAAAGTATCGTCAAGTTATCGAGAAAATATTTATGTTACGTTTTTAATTGATTTAATTGAAAAAAAAATCGACGTTTATTTTCATCCATTTATGTATCAAATTCTTTGATTCCTAATTACAATGTTTAGGTATAATTTTGCAACCAAAATTATTGGTTTTAATCAAATATATACGTTAATTCATATTATTTTTATTTTCAGTTTTTATATAATAATACATAAAAGTTGATCTAACAAAGTTATAAAAATATTTAAAAATCACTTTGAAGTTTAAAAAAATCAGTTTATTTAAAATTTAGTTTATTTTAGTAGCCCGCAGATGTTAAAAAAACAAACAGTCTTCTTTTTTCAGATTGCAGACGTTTGGTCCACCTCTTCTACTGCAGAGGTCTACAGATGTGGTCCGCAAAATTGATGTATTTTGCCTCAGAAAAAACAAACAGCACAATAAGGGATGGATTCCATCTTTCATTCACTTTAATCTTTAAAATAAAAACATTAATTTAGGTTGTGTTTGTTTACAAAATCATACTAGACAAATCTTTTAGTGATATTTTCGATGACAGAGGTAGTTTTCATCCTTCCTTGGTCCTTTTTGGTTGAGGGAAAATTACAACGGTCTTAATGATACCAATATGAGTTTCAGTTCAATATTTGATAAACAAAATAGACGAGATCCATCTTTTGTGTCATGTAATGTATTAACAAACTAGGTGTGAAACCCGTATATTACACGGGTTTAGAAAAAAAAATTAATATAAAATTATAAGCATTACATATTTTTTAAAATAATAAGTTTATATAAATACAAAGAATATAATAAATAAAATAAGTAATTTAATATATAATGTAAGATATTTAAAAGATTGTATAACATTTAGTATGAAATTTAATAGAATGATCTACTTTACATATATATAAATCTCATTAAAATATGGATTTTAAAATTAAGAAAATGAAAATTACAAGAAATTGACAGGTGGAAAAAAAATAATTCAAAAACTTTTAAAAAATGACATGTGGCAAAATCAATGAGAACATGACATTTAACAAAATTGATTTTCATTTATTAGGTTAGAAGAGACTTTATTGGATATTTTTGATATTTATTGAGACGGATATTACCGTTCGTCACCTATTATACATGACCTTTAAACGACGTATTTATTTGATCACAAACAATCACTTTATATAAAATGCTCATTTTCTGTTTAAATAGTAACAAATAATGATGGGTACAGTGGAGTTAAACTGAAAGGAACAAGAAATGGTGGAAGGTCCACCACAATAAGAATGCCGTATGATTGCATTTGCACCACCACCGTCTTCCTCCCCCAACCATTATCATTCCCACCTGCTTTTTCCAAGAATCAACCCATAATTTAAGGGAATAAATAGCTCTATTTAGTTGGTTAAATAATCCGGTATTACGTTTCTATAAAAAATAACAATTTTCTTAAAAATATTCACAACATATAGATTAAATCAAAGGCGAATAAAATACAGGTTAGATAATGGATCAAAATCGTTTGGATCATACATACCGTTAAAATGTGTCCATTTGGGTTTGAATGACACGCTTATTTGTCTTTTTTTTTTTTGTTTTTATAAAATATCAATTAAATATGATTATAAGTATTTTTGTTAAAACGAAATCAATACTTAGAACAAAACGGCTTAAAAAATTGTCTATACGTTTTACCTTATTGTTAGATTTAAGGAGAAAAAACCTGAAGATATGTTTTTTTTTTTTTTTTTGTTTTTTTTTAACTTATTACACAGTAAAACGTTAAAAGTCTTTCTTATTGTTAAGCTTCATCATGCTTACACAAAAAAGAGTAAACGTATTCATTTTGTTAAAGATGGAAATGTGTATTCCATAAATTTTGTTAAAGAGTGACTATTTTATATTTTGTTTTTTAATACATGTTACTTTAAAGCAAAGCGTAAGGAGTCTCAAAAAGCCATTGCTTACCAGGAACACATATGAAAACCTCATGTGTCAACAGTGAAATTTTCAATTTTCATGTATCCAGACATTGGTGCACATGCAAGGAACAATCTAGACACCAAGTTTAGGTTATATATCAAATGAGTCATGGTCTTAGTGAATTTAATTCTTGGCCAATAACTTTGAGAGAGAGAGAGAGAGAGAGAGAGAGAGAGAGAGAGAGAGAGAGAGAGAGAGAGAGAGAGAGAGAGAGAGAGAGAGAGAGAGAGAGAGAGAGAGAGAGAGAGTTTTGCCGAGTTGTCAAAATCTTCATATTTCAAGGTCACATGACATGTCTAATGCGACACTATTTACGAAAAAGAGCTTCTGGTATCGATTGGGAGAGACTCTTCGATGGGATATGGTTATAGGTTTTTGTGGGTGTCATTTTGAGCTTTTCATGCATTTTAATTTATTGTGCCTTGAAAGTATTTTGAAACCGGTTTGGCTGTTAAGCTGCTCAAGAGTTGATGCGATGTTTGTTGTCTACATAAATGACACATGTTATCTGTCAACTGTAGGTATAATTGTTGTAAGATATAATTGTTAGAAATGTTATAGTGTTTGATATGAGTTTAAAATATTAGTTGGTTGGTGACTAAGATACTGATATCGAAGGTTTAAAGTTTAAAAGACATGTTGTTCGTTTATGGAAGCAACATGTGTATTTGAATCCGTATGAATGGAACAATATTGATATGATATTAATTGACAAGAAGGTATGACTTTGTCATGGATAAGTTGTCTTTATTTTGTTTGTTTTGGTATAGTTTCTTAAAGCTTCGTTTGTTATTTGTGATAATTTCAGGTGAACCGTATCTCAGCTACCATCAAGAAGGATTTAGTTTGCAAGTTTGAAGGATTGTTGAAGGAGGGGACTATGTATGCTTTTTTTGAATTTCTATGTTGCTAATAATCTTGCGCATTTGAAAATGGTAGATCATAGATTTAAATTAAATTTTTATAAAAACATGTCTCCTAAGGCAATTACATCTGACTTTTCTCGTGATGTCATGATTTTTTGTTTTGCCAATTTTGAGGCATTATTTTAGGTCAAGTTGGGGATGAATATGCAATTGGTAAGTAGTCTTTTATATCAAAAATAAAGTTGGTCTTATACTTGTTTTCTCTGTCTTAGCATTTCTGAATTACTTGATGTTTTGTTTTGTAGATGTCATTGGTTTATTGACAGGATATACCGACTTGATGCTTAACATGAAGGATGGCCAGTCTTCTAAGAGGGTGCTATTTGATTTACAAGATTTAGAGTAAGACACAATTATGTAAATTTTCTTGGATAGAACTTTACAGGTGTGAGAATACTAATTGGTTTTTGATATCCAGTTTGGACTGCATTCATTGTACTCTGTGGGCTGAATATTTAGATGATTTTGTATTTGTATTGGTAATGTTGCTTTTGGTGAATGTGTAGTAGTCATCATTCAACTTGGTAGGATTTGATAATGGCAAGGCAAGTACTTTATACATAACGCCCATTGATTTTGTTTAAATAATGAAGTCTGGAGTTCTTCTTTGTTTTTATAACTTAGTCATGCTATGCGTGATCATAGTCGTTACAGTCCCCATGTGGTTACTAACTTCTTTTTTACGACAAGGTTAATTATGAATTCAATAGTTAATGATGTCGTGGGCTTCATAAAATTGTATAGAACATGTTCAATTATTGTAACACCGTAAATTTTCAAACAAATTATTTCATTTTCAAAACCACATAATTCTCAATATCACATTTCAAAAACCACAATTGTCAAATTGTCAAAAACACAAATTTATAAAGTGTTTGATAAAATCCAGGATCCTCAAATGTGACAACCCGAACTATTTGGATCAGGCAAGGTCTAAATTGGCAACCCTATTACACTGAAAAATCTTGAAAACCATTAGGGCATAAGTGCATGTGTATGAAAGTGTACAATTTGGGAGCCACATACAAGGTAACCCCTTGAAAGTAAACAAGTTTATCAAGGAAAAACTAGACAAATGGATTTGATTAAGAATCACAGAATATAGATATAAGAATTTGTGTTATGTTGCAACCTTGAATGCTTGAACTTTAAGGCTATCATTTTGAGCTTTCTACGCACAAGAAACATATTCAAATTTATATAAATCATCCAAAACATAAATACAGTGAAGAATACCATCTAAAACCATAAACCCTTTCATTGGGCCATGTTTGGCCATGAACACCACACTACAATGGAAATCTAGGTCGTGAACTACCCTAAGAACCAAAGCTAGGCCGTGAACTACTCTAGGAACCAAAGCTTGGCCGTGAACCACCTTTGGTGGAACTCCATTTGGCCGTGAACTCTAAAGGAAAGCACTTTAAGGGCGTAAACACCTTAGGGATGTGATGTATGACCGTGAACATCATCCTAGGAAGGAATATTGGCCGTAAACTCCACGGTGGATCACCTATTTAGATCGTGAATCCCTTCCCAATTCAAAGGATATTACGGATTGTGAGCTGTAATATGTTAATTTCCAATGCAAATCTCAGTAATCTATGCATTACCCACCAGTAATACAAGCATATATTAAATCAATTTCTCTATTGCATACGAAAGGGGCGTAAACCCCATTTTTCATTCCACAAACTCGTTTTCACTTTCTGAGAACTCCATAAACACTCTCAAGAATTCAAGCCAAGTTCCAGGAGCCACTTCTTCACAATTCCTTCTAAATTCTTGTAAGTAATTTGTGCCTAGCTTGATGCTTCACACGATAATTGTTAAATTCTTATTAAGCACACATAGCTTCATGTGTTAATAAAATTAGGGTATCAAAATCTCGAAGGGATTCATCCAACACTACAAGTGTTCTAGGCTCAAAATTTTCATCTCATCTCTTCAACCACACTTTCGTCTACCCAATGTGAGCCTCATACCCCTATTTTTGAGTTTTCATTATTTTGGCGGAGGATACAAGTCAAAAAGTCTTGTGAAATCTTGGTATAATTTGCTTGTCTATACTTGTATGTTATGATGTATGTGTTAAGGTTATGAAACCCCTTATGAATAGTCCAAAAACTCGAGATTTCGGTTAAGTCTCAAGAGTTTGGACTATATCTCTCATATTATTTGTTGATTAGAAACAAAAACTAGTGTTTATATGAACTATAATTCATAAAACCTTATGTCAAGGATCACAAGGATTTGCTCAAAGAAATTACTTAAACAAGTTGTTGGACATAAAATTTTGAAGATGTTAGATTATGAAAATTTATATTATTTTGGACCATTTTTGGCCATAAATATATATATAAGGTCATTTTTGAAATGTTGGCTAAATTTGAGATTTCGATTTCAAATTGAGCCAAAAATGGAAATATCTAATAAATAAGGGTCATTCTGGGCATTTTCTTAAATACGAGCCTAAAATGAGTATTTTAGAAGAAATAGGCTATTTTCAACAATCCTCGTATTTTTGGATCACTCATGACACTTTTTGACATTTGTGGATCTTATTTGATAATTTATAAAAAGGAAGGGCCACTTTTGACACATCGATAATATTGAGTCAATTTTGACAAATATGATTCAAAGTGGATTATTTTCGGTAAACGAAACGAAACACCTAGTCAACGAGCACAACTAAGGTTATGAAACGAAACGAAATATCTAGTCAACGAGTACAACTATTGTTATTTATTAAATAAATAACGGATTTCAACTATTTGTGTAAATATCGGTTAGTATTCTAGTCAGACGCATTTTCACCGTACCTATATAATAGTGTACGTTTAAAGTCCTGTAAGAGTTATAACCAGAGTCTCCTAGAAGGAGAGCGGGAATTTGTGTATAGATCTATACGGGGTTGACACCCCGCACCTTCGCTGTTCGCTACAGCTAAACATGCCAGTCTAGGTTGACAAATGTCTTCAACAAAACCAACGCCTGAAGAACGTTAAGACATGCACTCCGTCATATTAGTATGGTTATAACGACTCACTTAGATTATAACAATATTATTTAGAAATTTACGTGGGAACACATTACAAACAGTTAGCACATTGTGTTGATCGTCCCCATGCATGGTATTGATTGTCCACATTCGTTGTGTTGATCGTCCATATGCATTGTGCGGATTGTCCACAAACACCCGTTGATTACTCACACCATTCCGGTCTTAGGGTTTTAAGACCACAAACGATTACACAATTTACGCGGATCACATCTTTTGTCCATAATCAATTATGATTTTGAATATCTTGAATGAAACTTAATCACACAAGTCTTAGGGTTTTAAGACTGCTATTTTTGTATATCAGAAAATATAGGATTTTCTAGGGAAAAAGGAATTTTATACAATTTTCGAAAAGTTATAACTAAAACACACACGTAATTATACTTGATTGGAAACAAGACTTAAAACTATTTTGACAAGAAAATATTAGATTTTCTGGGTTTTAAACTATCACAACTTTTATGTAAAAGTGCTTATGAACTCACCAACATATTATATGTTGACGCTTTTCAAACGACTTGTATTATCAGGATATCAGCAAGCAAGTTTATAGATCGCGGATTCTGGATTATTTTGTTGTAGTTTCGAATTTACTTACTAATGTCTCTTTTGTGTAATTTGAGAACAAATACATGATGTAAAAACAATGTAAGTTTGTTATCTTAATATATGATGTTTGGATTTGCTATGTCTCATTTATATTCAACCGTTATGGTACTATACAATGAAGTCACCCGCCTCCAAACGTTTCCGCCGTTCTGGTCCAGGGGTGTGACATAGAATCATAAGCTCCATTTCGTGTGTACAATCAAGTCGACGCCTTCCCGCGATCCGGAGAAGTACCTGGAACACATATCTCTCAACACTGTAAGCACGAAGCTTAGTGAGTTCCCCAAAATACCACACACATCTCATTAGCCTCTCATGGCTATATCTCGACAATGACCCTCCGGTCAATGTGTATCAGTGGAGACCCTCCGGTCCCACAATTCGGGTTGGACCCTCCGGTCCTAACTCAATGAAGCTCATAATACAACATAAATCACTAAGACATAATGCAAGAAATCAAAATACTCAATAATAGCATACAACACCCTCCGGTCACACAAAGTTACCACTCATGGTAAGTATAGTGAGAAGACTCACCTCGTAAGTAAGAAAGTAAACCTCGTACCCCTTGAACGGTCTAATCCCCGACTACATGTCATAATCATCTCTAATTAACACGTATAACCACAACTCTAAATACATTAAGCTAACCCCTCTTTCTAACTCCCGGAATGGGTAAAAGACCATTTTACCCCTCCATGGTCTCCATAGTCCAAGCCTTGACCAACCCTAAAAGTCAACATAAGTCAACACTCGAGTCAACAATCCCTGTTGACCCAACTCTTCGAGTGCATCTATGTGACTCGTCGATTCCCCTTGTTCCCCCGAAGTGTTGTGAATGTTCATCTTAACTTGTCGAGTTGTCTCTTCAACTCGCCGAGTCACACGTGCCCAGACTCGTCGGGGATAACCGACTCGTCGAGTCCGCTTACCGACTCGTCGAGTCCCTTCAGCCCCTTTTCTCATGCAGACGATTTTGGACGGAGATGGTGTCTCATACTCTGGATCTAGCCTTCCAAGGCTCACTTATCACGTAAAGCTGCAAGCTTTACGTTCATGCATGGCATTTATGGTTCAAAAGGCCAAAATAAGCTCCATAAGAGGTCTCATGCATGGAAACTTGTCCAAAGCTTGATAAAGCTTGGATATTTGGGCTCATGGGACCTCAATATGTCCAGATCTCGAGTCTCAACTCCATGACAAGCTCATAACACTCTAGATCTCCAAGAAGGATGGGGAAAAAGGTCTTAAACTCCCTAAAACGAGATCTAACTAATCAATGAGCAAGATGGTGACTTTTTACCTTCAAACAGTAGCTAAGAATGAGTGAACACCAAATCCAGAAGCTCCTTCTCGTCCAAGGTCTCTTGCTCTTCAACTCTCCTCCAAGAATGCACTAAAACCCACAAAGTTAGCCTCTCTTTCCCTCACAGAAGGTCACAGCTCGATTAGGGTTTCTCACAGTGTAGTAGGGTGACAAGGGTGGTGGAAATAAGGGCTTAAGGTCCTTTAAATAGGACACAGTCCCGGAAAATTAGGGTTTCCTCACACAACTCCTGCTCGTCGAGTTGGGGTCCTCCGACTCGTCGAGTAGACTCTAAAATCATACGGCCAATTAACCCCTATACTTGGCGAGTTGGGGCTTCCAACTCGTCGAGGTTAACTGTCAAAATGAATAAATTGATTAAATAATATACCTGGACTCGGTATGTTACAATTCTCCCCCACTAGAATCAGACTTCGCCCTCGAAGTCGTTTCCCGAGAATAACTCTGGGTATTGCTCTCGTATCTCAGACTCCGACTCCCAAGTCCACTCGGATCCCTTCCGATGTTGCTACTGAAGTTGAACCAAAGGCACCTCTTTATTCCTCAAGACCTTCACCTTCCTATCAAAGATCGCTATCGACCTCTCAATGTAATTTAGGCTCGCATCCACCTGAATGTCCTCTAAAGGGACCACCGGCGTCTCATCTGCTACACATTTCCTTATTTGGGACACATGGAAGATGTTATGAATCCGGCTCAACTCTGTAGGTAGCTCCAACCGATAGGCTACCTTACCTACTCGAGCGATCACTCTGAAAGGACCGATGTATCTAGGGCCCAACTTACCCCGCTTCCTGAATCGGATCACCCCTTTCCATGGGGATACCTTCAGGAGGACAAAATCTCCGACCTGAAACTCCAGCTCTGAACGGCGCCGGTCGGCGTAACTCTTCTGATGACTCTAGGCTGTCAATAACCTCTGTCTAGCCTGCTGGATCTGCTCTTTCGTCTTGAGCACTATCTCAGTGCTCCCCATCACTCTCTGCCCTACCTCTCCCCAACAGATGGGAGTCCGACACCTCCTCCCATATAAGAGCTCAAAGGGAGGTATACCAATACTGGAATGATGGTTGTTATTGTATGAAAACTCATCCAAGAGAAAGTAACTATCCCAACATCCTCCAAAGTCCATAACACATGCACGTAGCATGTCCTCGAGCGTTTGAATTGTCCGCTCACTCTGCCCGTCGGTCTGTGGGTGATAAGCGGTGTTGAAATGCAACCGGGTGCCCCACTCCTCATGAAATTTCTTCCAGAACCTGGAAGTAAAACGCACATCCCGATCTGACACTATCGATGTTGGCACCCAATGTCGTGCCACTACCTATCGCACGTAGATCTCAGCCAACTTCTCCGCTGAAGAGCTCTCACTGATAGCCAGAAAGTGAGCACTCTTCGTCAACCGGTCTACAATCACCCATATCGCATCGACACCTCGCGCGGTCCGCGGTAATTTGGTGATAAAGTACATGGAAATCTGTTCCCACTTCCACTGGGGAACCTCTAAAGGCTGCAACAGGCCATGTGGACGCTGCTGCTCCACCTTGACTTGAAGACAGGTCAAGCATCTCTCGACTACCCATGCCACATCCCTCTTCATACAGGGCCACCAATAATCCCTTTTTAAGTCCAAATACATCTTGGTGGCTCCCGGATGGTTCGAGAATCTCGATCTGTGGGCCTCCTCCATCAAAATACTCCGGGCTCCACCCGTATACGACACCCAGATCCGCCCATGATAGGTTATAAGCCCACGACTATCTGTCTCAAACTCAGAAATCTGCCCAATCACCCGCTCTCTCTTATGGTTTTCTGGTCTCACGGCCTCCACCTGGGCCTCTCGGATGGTATCTAAGACTGGAGTCATCACCGTCATCCTCATGCATACGTCTCGGATCGGAGCACTCACTGCTCGGCAACTCATGGCGCCGGCTACCACATTAGGCTTTCCAGGGTGATACAAAATCTCACAGTCGTAGTCTTTCACTATATCCAACCATCTGCTCTGTCTCATATTCAGGTTGGGCTGATCCATATGGTACTTCCAGGCTCTTATGGTCCGTGTATATGGTACACCGAACACCGTACAGACAGTGGCGCCAAATCATGAGGGCGAACACCACCGCCCCCAACTCCAAATCATGGGTGGGATACCTCGTCTCATGAGGCTTCAACTGCCTTGATGTATATGCAATCACGTGTCCCCTCTACATCAACACGGAACCCATCCCTGATATAGATGCATCAAAATAAACTAGGAAGTCCTCTATTCCCTCATGAAGGGCTAACACTGGAGCTTCACACAATCTCTGGCGAAGAGTCTCGAATGAGGCCTGCTGCTCGGGGCCCCAAGTAAAAGTAACACCCTTCCTGGTCAATCTGGTGAGAGGACCAACAATCTTGGAGAAATCCCTGATACATCTACGGTAGTAACCTGCTAGGCTAAGAAAACTCCTGATCTCGGATGTAGACCTCAGCACCTCCCATCTCATAACTGCCTCAATCATAGCCGGGTCGACAAAAATCCAATCCTGGTTAACGAGATGCCCTAAGAACTGGACCTCCCGTAACCAGAAATCACACTTGGAGAATTTAGCATAAAGCCTCTCCGTCCTCAATACTCTAAGAATCTCCCGAAGATGCTCCTCGTGCTTCTCTCTGGACCTCGAGTATACCAAGATGTCGTCGATGAACTCCATCACCTAATTTTCCAACATAGGCCTGCACACCCGGTTCATGAGATCCACGAACGCTGCCGGTGCGTTCGTGAGCCCTGAAGGCATTACCACAAACTCGTAGTGCCCATAACGAGTCCTAAAGACTGTCTTCTAGATATCCTTCTCGCAAACTCTCATATGATGATATCCAGATCTCAAGTGAATCTTGGAAAACCAAGACGCCCCCTACAACTGATCGAATAAATGGTCGATCCTCGATAGTGGATAACGGTTCTTGACCGTCAACTTGTTCAACTCCCGGTAATCAATACACATCCGGTGTGAACCATCCTTCTTCTTGACAAAAAGGATTGGCGCTCCCCATGGTGAGCTAATCGGTCTAATAAAACCCTTACCCAACAGCTCCTGAAGCTGCGATGATAACTCCTGCATCTCGGGCACCGCAAGGCGATATGGTGCCTTGGGAATAGGCGCCGCACCCGGAATCAATTCGATCCGGAACTTCACCTGCCTCTCAGGAGGTACACCCGACAATTCCTCGGGGAAAACATCCGGGAACTCACACACTATCGGGACCTCAGAGATAGAACTCAGCCTCTCAGTGGCACAACTCTCGTATCCGTCACATAAGCTAAAAAGCCCATGCATCCCTGCTGTAGACTCTGTCTCGCTCTGGCGGCATAGTAGAAATTTGATCCAGATGTGGTCCCCTCGCCATACACAGTAAGTACTCCCCCACTAGGGTCTCGTATGGTCACCAACTGACGCTCAAAGTCAATCACAGCTCCAAACCGGATCAACTAATCCATGCTCACTATGAGACATACATCACCCATCGCTATCGGTACTAGATCTATAGGGAACTCAACACCGAAAATCTTTAGCACACATCCTCGAAACACATCAGTGGAAAAGACCGCATGCTCTTCGGCTATAGAAACCCTTAGAGGTCGACTCAGCACTTCACGTCTAACACTAATGTGTTGACTAAAGGATAAGGACACAAAGGATCGACTCGCACCTGAGTCAAATAACACCAAAGCAGGCACAAAACTCACAACAAAAGTACCTATATACAACACAGTATAAGCATAAACAAATCTCAAATAAAAGGAATAAGGAAATACGTACCGGCCACGACATCAGGTGCTTGAGAGATAGAAACTCCTGGGCTAACCGTTCCCTCTCCACCTGGGGAACATACTCATCTCAGAACAATTGTGTAAACCTCTCCCATGTCACTGCAACATGATCTGTTGGAGTAAAGTTGGCAATCATGAACTTCGACCAGTCCTTCGCTCCCAAGCGAAGCTGGTTCAGCGCAAACCGAACCCTCAGGTGCTCTGGGCATGAACACGTATAGAAACACCCTCGATGTCAGACTCTGGTCACTTCTTGTTGCTAAACTCCCGGAACAGCAACGAGTCACCCCCTTGTGGCCTCGAAGCCGCTAGGGCTGCGGTGGCTGCGGCAACAACAGCGTCAGTAACAACAACATAGCGCTCATAGAATGTCTCAATCAACGTGGTCTTAATAGACCCAAACATATCTGGTATGGCCTCTCTGATAGCTGCGCCTACCTTAGCATGGATGTGTTGGATAATGTGTCTAAGTCCATAACTATATTTGGTATGTACTTGACCCGACTTGGCATGGTCCATTTGGGTTGCATTGCATCGGAACAATTTGGATAGAATTTTGTGAGAAGAGGATATTTATGATTTATTAATATATTATAAGTTCTAATATATTAATATGAATTATTTAATTAGTATTGATCAAGAATTAGTTTGGAATTAATTTTGTGATCAAAAGAGACTAATTAAATAAATGGAGATTGATTTGGTAAATCATTCATTCTTATATAGTGGGCTTATGATCCATAGTTCTTAATGTTGGGCTAAACCCATGTGCTGATCCATGGATACTCCATGGAGGTTAAAACCCATGGATCATAAGTAATGTGGAAAGGCATGAGTTAAATGGTGTAACCCTAATATGCACATTATATAAAGAAGCCTCACTCTAGCAAAATCGACACTTAAGAGATACAAGTGAGGGCTAGCCGGTTTTGGTGGAATATAATCTTCTCTCAAGTTATTCCAATTGTTGGTGGTGTTGTGTAAAGCATTTGAGGCATTACATTTGGGGTGGTAGGCTCACAAAGTCTTAAGGAATCAAAGCTACAAGAAAGGTTTGTCATTCTACTAGAATTTTGTATTACATATACCCCATGATATGCTAGTTAGGATGAAACCTTGGAAAAATCAAAGTTTGCATGTATAATAGAGAAAACATAGTCCAAGGTTTCTAGGGTTGCATGCACACCATAGGAGTGTTAGAATGCTCTAAACCCAATAGTGGTATCAAAACCTAGGCTAATTTTCAATTATACCTGATGCTACTTGCTTAAAAATCGATTTTCTGCTCACTGTTCAGTGAACTCATCGAGTCCATTGGGGGGACTCGACGAGTCCATGTGAAAATTCATCCAACTCGTCGAGTTGGTTCATGCACTCGACGAGTAGGAGGACCTGAGTGCAGAATTTCGAGTTTGAATGCTGGAATTGGACTTGGATCATTACACTAAACTGTTTTAGATTGTTAAACCCATTTCTAATGTGGTAATGATTGTGCTTATCCAATTTCAAAGATAATTTTCAAAGTTTCAAGTTTTATATTAAGTTCACATGATTCTTGAAAATTGTTGATATGAATTATGCATGCTTATGAGTATTGTTAGATCACATAAATTATTTGACATGTTTGTTCGTTTAATTGTTGATCTAAATACATTTTAATGGACTCCATAATTTGTCCTCCAGTTATGAAATTCCAAGAGTTTTTCCATTAAAATCATTAAAACTCATAAGTTATAGAAATGAAAGGTTTTGAATAGTTTCAAAACTTGCCCTCAAGTTTTGGAATTTGTAAAGTCACTTTAGAAAACTTTAATTCCAAACCCTACAATTTTAAAAGTTTAAAATTCAACCCTTATACTTTATAGTATTATAAGTTAATAATATATATATATATATATATATATATATATATATATATATATATATATATATATATAAGATCAAGTCAGTCTTACCGTTAGTAGACCTCATTCACGAAGCCGGTCTATAAGGGGGGGGGGGGGTATAAGGTTGTTGCCTATAAAATGGCAGCTTAATGGGTGTCCACTCTCACCCACCACTTCCTTGACTGGTGGAGGGTCGTTAGCCAAACGGGTAGGACAAAGACTATAATTCTCATTAAAAGTATAATGATAAATATAAAGTAACTAAACCTTTTATAAATTCCCAATCTTAGTTACTTTAGCAAAATGTGAAATTGATGCTAACCCATGAAATTACACTTTGCACCTTGCTAAGTCGTTAGTGGAGCGTGTGTGGTTAACCGGCACACAAACTTGGACTAACAAGGGAGGCAAAGGGTGGCTTAAGGTTTATCGTAGATCGGTGGAGCGTGTATGGTTAACCGGCACATCGATTAGGTGATAAAATTAAGAGTACCAAGTTAATTTGCATGGTTATTCACACCTTGTTTGCGATCCTCAGTATCCTGGTCACAAACTTGAAGGGGATAATCGAGATTTAAACATGCCATTGAATTGTTCAATGAATCTCAAAAGATTTAGGAGTTTTAATCCAATTAAAACCTAATAATCTGTTTCGTTTTTCATGGTAGAAATTGGTAAATCGTCATTTACCTACCTTCACATATTTTGTAGCTTAGATTACGGCATCCCTCTTCCAAGTTATAAAATATTATGTTGGGTCCTAGCCTTAATATTTCATATTGGGTGTCTTATTAAGGACTCTTTATCTAATCTAAACTTGTCTT
This sequence comes from Lactuca virosa, assembly GCF_052849685.1. Taxonomy (NCBI): domain Eukaryota; kingdom Viridiplantae; phylum Streptophyta; class Magnoliopsida; order Asterales; family Asteraceae; genus Lactuca; species Lactuca virosa. The sequence goes on from NC_136429.1 coordinate 480,163,592, forward strand.
TCTTCCTTTTCAGATGTCTTCCAACAATGCTTCTGGCTCAAACCCTACTGGCTCCTTTTCTCTCAGGAATCTTTGTGGGAGAGTCATCTTTGATGGGACTAATTTCAATGATTGGATTAGGAACATAAGGATGGTCACTCGCTATGAAGACAAGGAGTATGTCCTTGATAAGGAGCTAAAGGTTATTGATGAGTCTTCTACTACTCCAGAGGAGATTGCTGAGTACACTACCCATGAGAAGGATTCCACTAAGGTCTCTTGTATCATGTTGGCTACCATGACAGCAGAACTCCAGAAATCCTATGAAGATTTCTACCCTTTTGAGATGCACCAGGATCTGATGGAAAGATACCATCAGAGTGCTCGTCAGTAAAGGTATGAAATCATCACCTCCATGATAACAAGAAAAATGAAGGATGGAGAGTCTATCACGAGCCACCTGCAGAAAATGCAAAGATTCGTGGACCGTTTGCTAAAGTTAAATGTGAACTTTGATGAGGAGTTAGCAATAGATATCATTCTACACTCCTTACCCTCATGGTATGATCAGTTCCGCATGACCTATCATATGAACAAGGAGGAGTTCACAATTAGCAAACTTCAAGGACTTTTGAGGACTACTGAAAGTAGTCTCAAAGGTAAGAATGTTGTTACCACTCCTACCGCCGCCCCTGTTCTGGAAATCGGGAAAAGTAAAGGGAAAAAGAGGAAGACCCCTTCGAAGGGTACCAATGGAACCAAAGGGGGTTCTGCCACTCCCTCTTCCAACCAGAAGGATGCACAATGCTTCTACTGTCAGTAAAAAGGGCACTGGAAGCGACGCTGCCCCAAGTAGTTGCAGGATGTTAAGGATGGGAAAGTGAAACCCACCCATGCATGTATTTACAGTATATTGTCTAATAACTCACCACACACTAATTCTTGGGTCCTTGATACAGGGTGTGGAATTCACATTTGTTCGGATTTGCAGGGCCTAACACGAAGTAAGAATGTGTAGCACGGGAAGATAAACTTGATCATGGGGAATAGGAAAGCTTCACCTGTCACCAAGATTGGTGTTTATTCTTTATTGCTTAGTAGTGGGTTAATATTAGATTTGAATAAATGTTGTTACTCGTCTAAAATGGCGAGAAATATTATTTCTTTTCATGGTTTGTACAAATAAGGATTTACTTTTTCATTTGATAATGAATGTGGTGGTATTAATGCTTTTCATAATGGTGTTTTTTATTTTAAAGCATTACCTTGTGATGGTGTATATGAAACTGTGTCAGTTGTAGACAACTTAGGAAATAATGTATTGCATATTGATTCTTCCACTAGTTTGGATAAGGCATCCTTGTGGCATTGTCGTATTGGACATGTCAACAAGAAGCGCATTGGCCAACTCCAAAAGACTGGAGTCTTGGAGTCATTTGACTTAAAGTCAGATGATAGTTGCAAATCTTGTTTACTTGGAAAAATGACTAAGTCACCCTTCGCTGGTGCTTGTTCTAGGGGTGAAGGTTTGTTGGTCCTCATACACACTGATGTGTGTGGACCCTTCAGAACCGCCACAAGGGATGCTAACCGCTTCTATGTGACTTTTACTGATGATTATAGTAGATATGGATATGTCTACTTAATCAAGCATAAGTCAGAAACCTTTTGAGAAATTCAAAGAGTTTAAACAGGAAGTGGAGAATCAGTTGGGCAGGAAGATAAAGATGCTCCGATCCGATCGAGGTAGTGAGTATCTTATCATCGAGTTCCTTGACTATCTTAAGGAATGTGGAATTGTTTCACAATTGACCCCTCCTAGGACACCATAACTGAATGGTGTGGCTAAGAGGCGCAATTGAACCTTGTTAGACATGGTTTGTTCCATGATGAGTCGATGTTCGTTACCAATCTCATTCTGGGGGTATGCCTTAGAGACTGCCGCCCATATCCTTAATCTAGTCCCTACCAAGAAGGTTGCCAAAACACCTCACGAGATGTGGACTAAGAAAGTTCCCACTTTAGAACACATCAAGATTTGGGGTTGCGAGGCTTTTGTGAGGCGCGAGACTCACGACAAGCTCGAACCTTGAAGTGAGCAATGTATTTTCATCGGCTACCCACATAAATCTTTTGGTTATCTCTTTCTACAGACCGAGTGACAATGTTGTCTTCGTGGCAAGGAGAGGAGTCTTTCGTGAGAGAGAATTCATAAGCCAAGGAAACAATGGGAGGCAAATTGACCTTGAAGAACTTCAAGAGTCAAGCGGTGAAGGACCTCAAACACTAGCAATCAACCTGAGGAGGAAACTCCTGTTGAACCGATTGATGAGTCCGTACCTCTGAGTCGTTCCACGAGAGTTAGGAGCACACCTGATTTTTATTATGGTTTCCAAATTACTACAGAAGGTGATGCATTTATCAGTGATAGTACACTGATAAATTTGGATGAACCTAACAACTTCAAGGAATCCATGGCAGGCCCTGAATCTGCCAAATGGAAAGAGGCTATGGACAGCGAGATTCAGTCCATGTATGACAATCAAGTTTGGTACTTGGTTGAAAATGTACCGGGTCGTAAGACAGTCGGATGCAAATGGATCTTCAAGAAGAAGACCGACATAGATGGGAAGGTAGAAACTTATAAGGCGCGACTGGTTGCGAAGGGCTTTACTCAAACTCCGGGGGTTGACTATGATGAGACCTTCTCACCAGTAGCGGATATTAAGTCTATTAGGGTTATACTAGTCATAACTGCATTTCATGATTATAAAATATGGCAAGTGGATGTCAAAACCGCTTTCCTTAATGGAAAGTTGGTTGAGGATGTTTACATAAGTTAGCCAGAGGGTTTTGTTGATGCAAAGTACCCTAATAGAGTGTGTAAGCTTGAGAAATCCATCTATGGATTAAAACAACCATCTCGCAGATGGAATCTTTGTTTCGATGAGAAAGTCAAAGAGTTTGGCTTTTCGAGGAGCGAGGATGAGTCATGTATATATGTTAAGGCTAGTGGGAGTATAGTTAGCTTTTTGGTAGTGTATGTGGATGACATACTACTCATAGGAAATGACATCCGAACCTTGCAGGAGGTTAAGTCCTGTCTTGGGAAGTGTTTCGCTATGAAGGACCTTAGAGAAGCTACCTATATCCTAGGGATAAGGATATTGAGAGACAGGAGTAAGAGACTAATTGGACTTAGTCAAAGTACATACTTGGATAAGGTGCTGAAAAGATTCAGCATGCAGGATTCCAAGAAAGGTGACTTACTGATCTAGAGTAACGCCAAACTGAGTAAGACTTAGAGTCCGAGTACAGAGGCTGAGATAGCTGAGATGAGTCGACTACCATATGATTCCGTTGTAGGCTCGATCATGTATGCTATGACCTGTACTCGCCCTGATGTGGCCTTTGCTTTGAGCATGGTCAGCAGATATCAAGGGAATCCTGGCAAGGCTCACTGGACTGCGGTGAAGAACATTCTCAAGTACCTGCGGAGGACTAAGGATTGGGTTCTTATCCTTGGTGGGAGTAATGACTTGAGAGTAGTGGGGTATAGTGATGCCAGCTTTCAGACAGACATGGATAAATTTTTGCTCTCAGTCGGGCTGGGTCTTTACCCTAAATGGAGGAGCAATTACTTGGAAAAGTTCCAAGCAGGAGACAGTAGCTGATTCAACTTGCGAATCAGAGTACATAGCAACAAGCGAGGCGGCGAAGGAGGCAATATGGCTGAATAACTTCATTGGAGACCTTGGAGTTGTACCAGCTATTAAGGAGCCTATGGAGATTTCATGTGATAACGAGAGTGCAGTTGCCTTAGCCAAGGAACCAAGGGATCACGACAGATCCAGACACATCGACAGAAAATACCACTTCATTAGACATCGAATAGAAGAAGGACTCCTCGTGGCAAAGAGTCTATCATCGGTTGAGAACCCAGCAGATCCCCTCACGAAGGGATTGTGTAGGGTTAAGCATTTACAGCATGCGAGGCGCATTGGGCTGAAGGATGATATTAGTTTTAGTAATTAGATAGATTTCGAGACTTGTAGTAGTTGAAATGTAATTGACATTTGATGTTTAAATAAAAGGTGTTTTTTATTTACTAGTATGGTACTGTCTTGTGTCAATCATTTACTATTGTTTCATTTTGCATGTTTTGACTTCCAGAATAATTATATTATTCAAACTATCCACAGTCGATCATACTTTGGTAGTAGGTATTCAAATAAGACTGTCATGAATTGGGTTTGTAGATTTATCTGAATTGTATTAGACATAGCAATTGTTGCTGCAACATTCATGAGTGCTCATAAGTTCTGAGTATTGGATTCAACCCACGCTCACTTGTATCACTTCATGGAATTTTATCTCGAGTGATCGTGAGATGGTAATATCATATAAGTCTTCAAAACAAGAGATATGAGTTGTTGACTGTGAGTTGGTTGTATATTGATAGTACGAAAACGCATCAGTAACTTGATGTTATAAAATGTGTTGTTGTGTACAATTTGATGATTAGTTAGTACAAGCATATGAGTCGAAGTTTATCTGTTCCTTTTAGTCCTTGGAGGATTAATAGCGATATCTTGGACCCCTCGATGATTTTGTTTTGACTTATGTGCCGGGCCCGATCAGAACTGAATTGATGTGTTCGATTAAGTTCTATGTCAAACAAATCGAAAATCGGGAAACAAACTGTTGGACAATAAGTACGACGTTGTTCCATGTATTTGTCCGGCTGATATCTTGAGAACAGGGGATTATATGATCACTTATCTAAAATGGCACAACTTAGTTCCACGAGACTTTTAAGTGCTATGATTGCTGGTCGGATCCTGAAGTCGTACTTGCAGCTATAGTTATTGGACTTATCCAAGTTGGAGACTGTTGGATAAGGTGTCTAAGTCCATAACTATATTTGGTATGTACTTGACCCGACTTGGCATGGTCCATTTGGGTTGCATGGCATCGGAACATTTTGGATAGACTTTTGTGAGAAGAAGATATTTATGATTTATTAATATATTATAAGTTCTAATATATTAATATGAATTATTTAATTAGTACTGATCAAGAATTAATTTGGAATTAATTTTTTGATCAAAAGAGACTAATTAAATAAATGGGGATTGATTTGGTAAATCATTCATTCTTATATAGTGGGCTTATGATCCATAGTTCTTCATGTTGGGCTAAACCCATGTGGTGACCCATGGATACTCCATGGAGGTTAAAACCCATGGACCGTGAGGAATGTGGAAAGGCATGAGTTACATGGTATAACCCTAATATTCACACTATATAAAGATGCCTCACTCTAGCAAAATCGACACTTAAGAGATACAAGTGAAGGCTAGCCGATTTTGGTGCAATATAATCTTCTCTCAAGTTATTCCAATTGTTGGTGGTGTTGTGTGAAACATTTGAGGCATCACATTTGGGGTGCTAGGCTCACAAAGTCTTAAGGAATCAAAGCTACAAGAAAGGTTTGTCATTCTACTAGAATTTTGTATTACATATACCCCATGATATGCTAGTTAGGATGAAACCTTGGAAAAATCAAAGTTTGCATGTATAATAGAGAAAACATAGATCCAAGGTTTCTAGGGTTGCATGCACACCGTAGGAGTGTTAGAATGCTCTAAACCCAATAGGATGATCCTGCGGATCTCCTCGTCATTGGTACCACTGGTCCCAGGGTTGTGGAGTGTACCCACCATAATGTCTCTGAAACACAACACGAAAATCGTCAGAGACTTGCTCGAGCATACTCACACTCGATTTCCCGTCCCTACATGCTCCTTAGTATCCTAAGGATTCTTACTTAGGTCGCATACAGATCCGGTGCTTTCAGTAGTACGGGCCCAATACTACCTTCCACACCAATCCTGTAGTCACCCCAAGTCCTCCTCCTAGGATGCTAATTCACGAGTACTCTATCTCTCACGAATAACAAACTAACCTCTCGGTAGGCTCATCCTATGCTCATATAGGTATCTCTCCTAGATTATCCCTCGTCTCAAACTCTTTCTAAGAGATTCCTGCTAGATACTCCTACTCAGCATATACTCAGGGAAAATAAAAAATAGCAACATCTCCTAGGCTAAGGCATCACAAATCAGGCAACTCTAGCCCTAAGATATGAAATACCTAGCCTATCCTCTAGCATGCATCCCTAACATCTCATAAATATCTCACAATATAAACAAATAGGGTATTTTGGGAAATCACCGTTCGGGCTCTAGCTGATTGTACACACTGCTCCACATCCTTTTTCTCTTAAAAAACTCTTTACTCCTTTTAGAAAAATCATTTCTCTTTGGAAAATTTTTCTCAAATCCTCAGTTTGAGTTCAGACATACCCGAAGGTACATCCGAATCCCTCAAACCAAGGCTCTGATACCAACTTGTAAGACCGTAAATTTTCAAACAAAATTTTTCATTTTCAAAACCACATAATTCTCAATATCACATTTAAAAATCCACAATTGTCAAATTGTCAAAAACACAAATTCATAAATTGTTTGATAAAATCCAGGATCCTCAAATCATAAGCTCGATCTCGTGTGTCTAATCAAGCCGGCGCCTTCCCGCGATCCGGAGAAGTACCTGAAACATATATCACTCAACACTGTAAGCACGAAGCTTAGTGAGTTTTCCAAAATACCACACATATCTCATTAGTCTCTCATGGCTATAACTTGATAATGATCCTATGGTCAATGTGTCTCAATGGAGACCCTCCGATCCCACAACTCGGGTTGGACCCTCTGGGCCTAACTCAATGAAGCTCAGATTATAGCATAAATCACAAAGTCAGAATGCAAGAAATCACAATACTCAATAACATCATACAAGAACCTTCGGTCACACAAAGTTACCACTCATGGTAAGTATAGTGAGAAGACTCACCTCGTAAGTAAGCAAGTAAACCTCGTACCCCTCGAACGGCCTAATCCCCGCCTACATGTCATAATCATCTCTAATTAACAATTATAACCACAACTCTAAATACATTAAGCTAACCCCTCTTTCTAACTCCCGGAATGGGTAAAAGACCATTTTACCCCTCCATGGTCTCCATAGTCCAAGCCTTGACCAACCCTAAAAGTCAACATAAGTCAACACTCGATTCAACAATCCCTGTTGACCCAACTCTTCGAGTGCATCTATGTGACTCGTCGATTCCCCTTGTTCCCCCGAAGTGTTGTGAATGTTCATCTTAACTTGTCGAGTTGTCTCTTCAACTCGCCGAGTCACACGTGCCCAGACTCGTCGGGGATAACCGACTCGTCGAGTCCGCTTACCGACTCGCCGAGTCCCTTCAGCCCCTTTTCTCATTCAGACGATTTTGGATGGAGATGGTGTCTCATACTCTGGATCTAGCCTTCCAAGGCTCACTTATCACGTAAAGCTGCAAGCTTTACGTTCATGCATGGCATTTATGGTTCAAAAGGCCAAAATAAGCTCCATAAGAGGTCTCATGCATGGAAACTTATCCAAAGCTTGATGATCTTTGGGCTCATGGGACCTCAATATGTCCAGATCTTGAGTCTCAAGTCCATGACAAGCTCATAACACTCTAGATCTCCAAGAAGGATGGGGAAAAAGGTCTTAAATTCCCTAAAACGAGATCTAACTAATCAATGAGCAAGATGGTGACTTTTTACCTTCAAACAGTAGCTAAGAATGAGTGAACACCAAATCCAGAAGCTCCTTCTCGTCCAAGGTCTCTTGCTCTTCAACTCTCCTCCAAGAATGCACTAGAACTCACAAAGTTAGCCTCTCTTTCCATCACACAAGGTCACTGCTCAATTAGGGTTTCTCACAGTGTAGTAGGGTGACAAGGGTGGCAGAAATGAGGGCTTAAGGTCCTTTAAATAGGACACAAACCCAAAAAATTAGGATTTCCTCACACAGCTCCCACTCGTCGAGTAGACTCTAAAATCATGCGGCCAATTAACCCCTCGACTCGGCGAGTTAGGGCATCCCACTCGTCGAGTTGACCTGTTAAAATGAATAAAATTGATTAAATAATATACATGGGACTCGGGATGTTACAATTATAGGGATAATTTACGTCATTAATCACCCAAACGTATTTGCAGTGTATCATAGATTGAAGGAATCGTTATTAAACTGGTGAAATTTCAGATATGGAAGGTGTAGAGGCGGATCTCACACTAGAAGGATTTTCTCCTGGTTGCCACAAAATGTTAGCCATTTCTCTTTGGGACTTGGGGGAGGTATTAAATTTTAATGTATGACATTACTTACTTATGAACTCCAGTATTATATTGTTTTTGCTATTCCTAGGAAACTACGCTGGTGTTGGTTGGGAACATCATGGCTATTCAGAAAGAGCAACATTCGTTTTATGTTACATGTAGGAAATGTCATCGTAGTATGGCCGTAGATCTTGTTGATAGTTTCAATGTTGATGAGAGCAAGTCTTGTGAGTGTCCAAAGTGCAACACTTCCACATTTGGAGATGAGTACATGTTACACTTCTATCATAATTTCTCCAATATGACCGATTTTGTAATAATAAACGAAGGTGAAGTTTGTCTTGATTGGTGTAGATATAAGTCTTGTGATATGTCTCCGGCTTAACTCCATCTCTTTGAAGGATGGTATGAAGGGCTTGAGAATCACAACAAAGGAAACACGATCATTAGTTTTCGTCTAGGAAGCAGTCCCGGAACGAAGCTCCGACGATCAAGTCAGTTTGTCTTCTAGAGTGGAGGTGAAAAAATGTTGGGTAAGAGTTTAAAGGTTTTTTTCTCGATCCCTTCTCTTGGAGGAGAAGGGACCTTTTTATACCTGTGGCTGAAGGGACAGATTCCCGACAGTATCTTTTACCTTTTCAGGTTTGGTAGGGATAGACGGCCTTTGATTGGTAGATCGTGCTCCGCCAGTGGTCGTTTTCCATTGGTGCAGGTTTGCCAGGAGCAACGTTCTAAGCACTACACTTGTCGCTATGAGAGGCGATTGGTACTATTTTGTCTTGACACTGGCTTCGACGCTTGGGCACCAAGGAATGAATAAGGGATCGCGAGAGCGCGGACCTGACGTTAGGCATACGCCGCTCTTTGCCCAATCAGTCTATATATCAGGCTAACGGTTCCGCTACTTTTGATGTATTCCCGTTGGAATACGTTAACAAGTCCTCTAGGCTAGTAGACGTCAACGTTTTCTTAGGGTAGTTGAGTAGTTATAGCTTAGATCTAAGCACACATTTGGTGGGGACGATTCATGACGTGTTTATGATGTAATAGAGTCGTTCTAGCGAGATAGCGTCGTTCGTTTCGTTTTGTTTCTTTTTTTTTATATTAAAGGCCCTCTATCTTCAGGAAAGGTTATACGCTTCCTCTCTCCAAAATCCGCCGTTTCATCCTCTTTTCGCTTCTCCTTTCTCCCATATTTTCCTCTCCGATTCTTTATGGCCTTTGTTAGATATGGAATCGCTCCTACACCCGAGGAGTTCGAGTCTCTTTAATTCCGGTTTTGGTTCATGCCTGAGCATGGAGTTCAATTCCCGTAGGAAGGGGCTACAATTTATCAACCGCCAGTGGGGAAGGTCGGTATTCCGGTAACAATCTTCGAGGCAGGGTTTCGTCTTCCTGTTTCTGATTTCTTCGATGAGGTTATGCGAGAATATGGTTTCTCTGTTCACGAATTGACCCCAAACGATGTGAAAAAGATAGTTGGGTTTGAGTTAGGGTGTCGAGAGTTGGGTGTGCTTCCCAGTCTTCAAGCATTCCAGTCCTTTTTTAATTCGTCTACCCATTCGGGTGTTCACACTTTTTCTCAGCGCCGTAACACGTATTCCTTTATAGTTAACCAGAAAGCATCTCAGAGGAACTGGCAGGATCGGTGGCTGTGGGTTAACAATGATTTGGTCGGGGTTGGCTATCCTCGTATGCCCATGGCTTCAGATCGGGCGCCCCAACTGTCGGGGGTCGGTTTGTCTGTGGCTCGCGCGTTAAGAGGGATTTGTTTTAATGACGAAGATTGGCTGGACTGTGTATTGGCAGCAGCCGGAATGAGCGCTGCTTGGCGTTCGTGTGGAAACATGCCTTAGGTTTTGGTGGACAATGATCATAAGTGCTACCTTCCTCCCCCCTTTTTTTCCTATATTTATTTGATATCGAGTTTCTTTTGCTGAAAAGAAGGGGGCTTTACATTGGTGCCATTGCAGGTAGCGAGAGGCTTTTGTCTCTTGAACAAGTGCTATGAGGGGATTTTGAAGGGGATATTCAGTATCACGAAGTCCCTCAAGTGGAGACGCTACCGGCTCCAACCAATGTTGGCCCTGTTTTTAAGGGCGATGTCCCTCTTGTCGTGTAAGTCCCCAAATCTGGAACCAACTAGTGATCAAACACAAGAACAAACTATAATCAATGAGAATAAGAAGTAGAAGCAAGAATGATTCAAATTGCACACGTTTTTATTGAGCCATAAACGTCAGGTACAATGGAACACACGCATAAAACTGTTTACTACTCTGACAAGACTGACACATATTTATAAGGAACAGTGAACCGTAAACAGTTCACGGCCGTAAAGATCCTTGTAGCCGCAAACACCACTTGAACCGAAAACAACATGTTTTCGGTTCACCCAACCGTAAACACCCCAAACAACCCATACAAAAACTAACATGACCTATACAGATGGATGGCTAGCCCAAACCAACAAAATATGACCTAATAGTCTCCCCTTGGTTTCAGGCTAGCATAAGTTCAGTCTTTCTCAATGACCTGCAGATCAGACCTTCCCATCGCACCCATCCACATCTTCTTCTCAATACTCTCCACAATCATGCTTCTAAATTCTTTCGCAACAACCTCAAAGATCTCATGCTTGCATACAATTTGATGGCGAGCCAAGGTGTGAATATCCCGTTCACCAAACGGTAGCAAATCCTTCTTATCAACGATAAAAAAGACACCATCTGGACATTTGATGACAGCGGAGGCTGTGGCTTCATCATAAGCCCATTATTCCATATTGGTCAACGATCCATCACAAAAATTCTTAACAATAGGAATCTGTGTCATCTGTTTTGTAGCAGGCCACATTACATACTTGAAGGTCTTGTTGGTCTTAGGGTCAAGACGACCTTTGACTCTTTTCACGAAGGATTCGACAGTTTTCGGCCCATCAAATTTCCTCTTAACTTGATTCTCCAAGAAAAGTTTGAAATCAGTTCCGCGAGGATCATTGGCTGGGTTGGAGAATGTAGCTTCATAAAGCTTAGTGAGGTCCACCTTCGTCCAAGAAGAAAAATCATTCTTGTGCTTGTAATATTCCATATTTCTATTCTTTCGCTTCACCAACCAGCAATTTAATCTTTCATGAAAACCCCACATTAGAATTCCTGACCGGTCACCATATTTATCTCTGAATCGCTTCTTTCCGATCTCAGTTATAGTCAGTTGAGGTTGATCTCCACGAACATTTTTGTCTGAGTTTTTCATGAAGAGCAAACCTCCTTTTCGTTGAGCAGTAACTTGTCTTGGACCTTGCTTCAGAGTTATTATTAGATGAGCTTGAGCAGGTTCATTCTCAAATCGGTCAACAATTCTTGTGGTTCTAGCTGGTGGAGAATTATCAAGCAGATCTGGTTGAGATGTATTGGCAGGGGCACTTTGAGAGGTCTCGACTGCACTTGGTTCTTCGACAGTTGTTTTGAATTTGTCGCCAAATTATGCTATCAGTTTGTTCTTCTGGTTGAAGTAACCAACGGTCAAGGCTCCAAGGTTGAGCTGTAGAGCAGAAATGTGTTTTGATTTTAGTGAATTTTCTTCCTCAAGCTCGGAAACTCGAATGTCGAGATTTCCAATCAAATCGTCCTTCTCGATAATCTTCTGATTTAATATTCCAATCTCTGCTCTAAGTTCTGAAATCGATGGGTCCGCTCCCCCTGAACTTCCTTCACCAATAGATATACCTTTGCCTCGGGTTGAAGGGTCATAATCTTGTTGCGCCAACAACCTGGCAAGCCTCTCGGAGGCAGCATCATGCGCAGGTTGTGGTGGAGAGGAACCCCCAGGAGCTGAAGAGCTCCCGGCTTCATAAGAAGATCGAGAAACACTTGGTCCTTCTTTCAAAACTTGACTTTCTTCATGGGTCGGTTGGGCAGGTGGTGCAGTTGCAGTGGATTGTTGGACTGGCAAAGCTTGATCCCTGATTAGCACTCCCGGCCTTGGATCGGCTCTTCTCCTTTTGATTGGATGCTGGGAGGCTTGTGTCATAATAAGATCGCTTTCATATGGCAAAGAGGATGGAGTAGCAACTGGAAGGGAGGAATCCTTGAAGTTGTATCCAGATTTGCTGAAGTGTCGGCCATCTGACCAAAAGTTGGAGGCGTCACTTTGAGAACACTACTAACTCCCTCTGTCTCTGTTTCAGGTTGTACAACATCATGGACATTGTCAAAGAAAGCATCGAGATCCTCATTACTTATCCTTAAATCATTATCATGCTCAATGTTGAATAATAAATCATCATTATCATATCCAGATAGATCACCACCTAGATCCATATCATCCTCATCATCATCATCATCATCATCATCATTCACCTCCACATCATTCATTTATACATGTTCCTCAGCAATGATTACAACAGGAGGAACAAGTTCTTCTTCATGTTCAGAAGCTGTAATAACATCATCTTAAATATCTTCATCGTCAGATGAGCTTTCTGATTCTGATGCATCATTAATCTCCGCAAACAGGCCGAATTTCTCCAGTGTTTTGTACCCTTGCGGTTTTGTTTCATCAGCCCAAAAGTATTTTCTCCCAAGGACTTCAAGTCCAAAGTTTCTCCTTTTCTTTCCAACTCTGGATATTTACTGCCAAATATCATTTGTAGAAACCTCGGGAACATCAGAAATTTATCCTTCCTCTTTCCTTCCAGATTGCTCATCATCTCATTCAGAATGTATCTTGAGAAGTTGAAATCAAGACCTGTGGCAAGAGCAGCAATATCACCAGTGTTTAGTAGTGAGATCTCATCAGCACCAGCTCTCCTGCCTGAGATGCAGATTATGAATCAATGAGCAAGAAATCGCTAGTAAGGAGGCAACAACTTCTTCACAGTAGGAGGAAACACTCCTTCATAGCCCATCTTCTCGATAATTTCTTCTGTTTGTTCCATGGAAATCTTAGTTGGGAACCCGAGCTGGTCATTGATCTGCAACACCTCACGAATGGTTTTCTCAGACACCACGATCTTCTTTCCATTAATAATTGATTCCACTGTATCTTCATTATCTTCTCTTTTCTGCACAGAGGCTTTGTTCCACAATTGCTTTATCAAGTCTTGACAGATGATGGGATTTGTCCTGAAGGCATGTGTAAGACAGCATCTCTTGAGTCCATGAATCATGGACTTGAATTCTTGGTGTGCAGCTGGTGGATCAAACAGGAAAGCAGCTATGTTGTGGTTGTCAGAAAATTTCAAATCTGCCATTTGATATGCACCAAATGAGCCAAGTGAGAAAACTAATGATTTAATCAATTAAAATTAAGTTTTCTCATTTATCAATTAATTAGGCTTCAATTTAATTTAATTTGGATCAAAAATCAGTTTATGGCTAAAAACATTTTTACAGTCGCAAACGGTTTTACGGCCGTAAATGTGTTTACGGCTGTAAAGCGTTTGCGGCCACAAACGTTGTTTATCGCCGAAACACGTTTTCGCTTCAATAATCCATCATTCGCATGAAAAACAACTGTGTGGGGTTTGCCTTTGCAGTACCTACACGAATCACAGGTCAATTTCAGAAAATAACAACAAGAAGATGATGAATCGGAGATAAGATCGAAGAACAATTGAGAGAGAATCTGGAAGGGTTTGCGGCCGTAAACGAAAATGTGAAGGGGAAGGGTTTTCAGCTACGAACCTTACTTTTTATACTAAGGACCATATCCGGCCCAAAACCTATGGGCTGCAAACCCAATAGCCTCAAATCTAAACCCCAATACATCAAAAATAAAACATTTTGAAGACTTAAAAATTAAAATCAAAATTAAAATAAAATAAGATCAAAAAAATTAAATTCAAACTAACACTCGTTTCTTTTCACCATTGCTAATATTATTTTTGTGATTTTGTGATCAAAGTTTTAAGACAACCTTAATCTGTTTTTCAGTACCTCCACCTTCATGAATAGATCTGGTCAATCGTCGGTATTGTGGTCCACTTAAACACGAAAGATTGTGACAAATTTGGACATGTTACTAGTGACAAGACTTTTGAACTAGATACCTAAATAATACTCCTAGAGGACCATTTAACTGACGACGACCACATATATTGTTGTCCACCTAAATTTAGCAGCGAGATCTATAGACAACCTATTAAGTGTTCAATTTTAGATGTACTAGAATGTGTTTCACGCTTCCTGATATACCCTGGTAATCAAGGACTTCCAAAATACTCCTTACTTGAGATGAGCAGACAATTATTAAGGAAGAAGATAGATTTTAGAAATGCATATGTCTTTTACCCAGGTCGGATCTCTCCCAGTCACGTAGAGGGATTAACATATGACTAAATGATTTAGAGGGATTGAGAAATAGAATGTTGCATATACTGTGTTCCAGGTCGGATAAAAACTTATCACGCAAAGGAGAAAGCATATGACTAACAGACAGAAAGAATTGCATATAGAAGGAGATGCATCGAAATAGAGTTGCATATGTTGCAGTCCAGGTAAGATCTCTTCCAATCACGCAGAGGATGCAACATATGACTGACAGAAAGAAAGCAAGAAAATAACCTTCTACAGACCTACTTTATCGGAATTTCTCAGTCGCCCTATCAGTACCGGAATTAAGGACATGCGTCCATACATCGAGGAAAAGTTACACCACAGTTCTAGATACATATTACTTTTAGTGTAGCCCGCAGATTCCCATGTATATCTCATTGCTTAATCTACTCGAGCGTCGTATTGTCAGACCAAACGGAACTATCTAACTCAGTATTTGTCAAGTCGTTTTAAATGTCAATCTATGCCTAGTCTGGACCATTTAAATCTTTCGTGCCTACCAGCACATTGAACATAGAGCTTAGACAGTTCAACGTTGGTACCTTACACAAATCAAAATTGTCTGTTATCACTTGGTTAATATCAGTTCGCTGCACATCACCTGCAGACAGACTATCATGAGACACTATTTTTGGATTTTTGATTTTCTAATTTTTTTGTTTTGTTTTGATTTCTCCCCCTAAATTTTTACATAGGAGAGAAAAGAAAGTAAATGCGCAAATTTAAACTACCTAAAACAAAAATTAGTCTTCAAAACGTATCATTTTGAGAAAGCCCACAAGCACATCGAATCGAGCTTTGTTAAATGGTTTCGTGAATAGATCCGCCACATTATTATCAGTGTGAATCTGCTCCAACCGGATGAGCGAACGCTCATAAGAATCTCTAATAAAATGAACTTTGATGTCGATGTGCTTGGTTTTGGAGTGTTGGACAAGATTTTTAGCGATTTGGATTGCAGCATCATTATCATAGAAGATAGGGGTGTCTAGAAAATTCAAACTGTAGTCCAACAGCTGATGTTGAATCCAAATTACTTGAGAGCAACAGGCAGAAGCAGCAACGTATTCCGCCTCCGCCGTTGAGGTTGAGACAGTTTGTTGTTTCTTGCACTGCCAAGACACCAGACGGTCGCCTAAGAATTGACATCCTCCGGAAGTTGATTTCCTGTCAAGTTCACATCCTCCATAATTGTTGTCAGCAAATGCATATAAATCAAAATCATAATTTTTAGGATACCAAAGACCCAGTTTTGGGCTACCATTGAGATACCTAAAGATTCTTTTGACAGCAATTAAATGAGAGAGTTCAGGATTAGCCTGATAACGTGCACACTGACAGACTGCGAAGATGATGTCGGGTCTGCTCGCAGTCAGATACATCAGTGATCCAATCATCGATCTATACTCTGCTTGATCTACGGATTCACCATCAGGATCTGGAGACAACAAGGGTCGTTCAACCATCAGCGTCAAGGCAATTTTAGAATCTTTAAACCCAAACTTCTCAAGCATGTCTTCAACAAATTTTCCTTGATGCAAAAGGATTCCGGTTGAATCTTGTCGAACTTGCAAACCCAAGAACATGGTCATTTCTCCCAAAGAACTCATCTCAAATCTCTTCTTCATAACAGCCTCGAACTCTTTGCATAGCTTCGAGCTCGCCGACCCGAAAATGATGTCATCAACATATATTTGTACAAGAATTAGCTCGGCATCCACATGCTTGGTGAAGAGCGTCTGATCAATCGTGCCTCTGGTATATAACCATGCTCAAGCAAATGATCTGTTAGAGTATCATACCAAGCTTAAGGAGCCTGATGTAACCCATACATAGCCTTGTCTAATTTGTAGACATGATTTGGAAATTTTGAGTTGACAAAACCAGGAGGTTGATCAACATAAATTTCCTCTTTCACAGCTCCATATAGAAAGGCGGTCTTAACTTCCATCTGATAAACGGTGAACCCCATATAGGAAGCATAAGCCAGGAAGATACAGATAACTTCAAGGCGCGCTACAGGAGCATACACTTCAGTGTAGTCAAGACCATCAATTTGCCGAAACCCACGAACAACCAGACGTGCTTTGTTTCGCATAATGACCCCACCATCATCTTGCTTATTACGGAACACCCAGCGCGTGTCCAAAGAGTTTTTGCCCTTTGGCAGCTCAACAAGTTTCCAAACCCCTAGTTTCTCAAATTGATTAAGTTTCTCGTGCATCGCATCAACCCAACAAGGCTCATTCAGTGCCATTTCCACGTTCTTTGGCTTGATCTGAGAGATGAAGCAAGAGTAGAGACATGTATTGACATATTCACTCTGACTCGTAGTTTTTACTCCGTCGCCTAGTTGACCAATGTCGTTTTCGATCGGATGATCGCGTTGATGTCTGGTGGGAATTTCATGGCTGATATCATTGATTGTGACAGGAAGGTTGTTGATGTTGATGAGTCCGTCATCTGCTGAATCATCCGCCTCAGATGATCTGGAATCGAGAGAGGTGCTTGTTACGTACTCATTTGCGATTGGCTCGGGAAAGAGAAGCTCCAGGAAAGATTGAGTAGCAGTGGAATTATCTCTGGTCATGAACTCTCTTTCAGCAGGAGTAAGAGGATTGGCTTCAGCATCAGGATTGATTCTTTCATTTGGAGAACCTGAAGAAGTACTTGGAACAGCTTCATCCACCATAGGAGTCGTAGGAGGCATCAAAGGTGGTCTGTACACAACATCTTCGTCTTTATCTTCAATAACAATCTTCGTACCTGAGCAAGAACCTGACACATCATCTGAAAACACATTAAATGATTTAAATAAAGAAGCGTAATCAAATATCCAGTCAGGACCGACTCGGGCATCTGTCTCATTCTGTTCCAGCCAGCGCACATCGAAAGATTCCACAATCTGCTTGGTTTTATTGTTGTATACTTTGTAAGTAGTTCGTGCAGCGTATCCCACGAAGTAGCAATCATCAGCCTTCGAGTTGAACTTGGGGTTGGACTCTAAGTGAAGGAGGGTGCAAGGACATCCAAATATTTTGAAATGAGCAACTGATGGCTTGTGATTGTATAGAATTTCATATGGGGTCTTCATCTGGGCTTTGTTGATCAGGACACGGTTCTGGACGTAGCAGGCAGTGTTGATCGCCTCTACCGAAAAGAAGACCAGAAGTTTGGAATCACAGAGCATCGTACTTGCAGCGTCTATTAGAGTACGATTGTGCCGTTCAGCAACACCATTTTGTTGAGGTGTACGAACAACACTGTACTGACGTAATAAAC
Organism: Lactuca virosa; assembly: GCF_052849685.1. NCBI lineage: Eukaryota > Viridiplantae > Streptophyta > Magnoliopsida > Asterales > Asteraceae > Lactuca > Lactuca virosa. The sequence continues at coordinate 480,181,425 of NC_136429.1, forward strand.
CCTTTTCGGCATAGAAATGATCCAGAACTGCGTTCTTGAATTCCGTACTATTATCAGTTCTGAGCGACTTCACTTTCTCATTTGTTTGATTCCTCATCATCGCAATGAACTTCTTGATCAGATCATCGATCCCACTCTTGTTGGATAAGAAGAAAACCCATGTGAGCCACGAGTAGTCATCTATCGCAACCAGGCAATAAGATCTCTTGTTGATGCTGAGAACGTTGACCGAACCAAATAAATCCATGTACAACAATTGACAACAATTGAAGAACTTTTCTGATTGAGTTAACAGTCTTTGGCAAATGGGGCTTGCGATGATGTTTTCCTTGAGCACATGCGACACATTTTTCAAAAGTGATAAAGTCTTTGACAGGAAGGCCACGCATAATCTCATTTTTAGCAAGACGATTCAGGTTCTTGGCATTCGCATGACCGATATGAAGATGACAAAGCATGGCATTGTGTTCAGAGACTTTAGAGAAGAGACAAGTAACTTGTTCTGGAATATTATGATTCATGTCTATGATGTATGCATTTCCATCCCTCTTCGATTTCACCAAGATCCATTCATCAGGGATGATGATTCCAGGCTTCAAGATAAGACACTGTTTGTCAATGAAGTGTGTTGAATAGCCTTTGTCCCAGATCTGAGAGACACTCAAGAGACTGTGCTTCAGCTCGGGAGCATAATTGACATTCTCAAATCTAAGCACTCCGTTTGTGACAGCTCCTTTCTGGGTGATCTTCCCACCTTCTCCTCCCGCGAAGGAAACATAGCCCCATTAAAATTCTGAATGTCATGTAGTTGTGAGATGTCTCCTGTCATGTTCCTGGAACAACCACTGTCGACATACCAGGGTCTGACGACATTCCTTCGTAGCTGTTCCTGCACGATGTTCGAGATTAATTAGATTTTAGAAGCGAAGTCATTGAAACACTGGGTTTTCTCTTGATAGCAACATAAATTTCTTTTTCACTTTTTGAATTTGATTGATTACCAGATGCACATACAGAAGACTGAGATGATTGGACATTTAAATGTTTCGACACCCATTGATAGTTAGGTTTAGAAAAATTTACAGGTGATTTTGAAACATTTTTCTTTGGTTTTGATCGTTTGGGTTTCCGTCTAAGATTAGTCGAAGACCCAGACGAAGACTTTGACAAACCCAATCTTGGCTTAGCCACGTTCGGTTTCGTTAAAGTACCTGTTTTATTTTCATGTAAAACCTGTTTGTTCTTTTGAAGCTCAGCCCGTTTTCTGTCTTTATTGACATTCCAATCATCATCACGACAACAAGGTCTCGAGAATTTTCTAATGAGATATCTTCCTCGTGACTCGTTCTCTCTTCTTTGTGCATAAAAAGGAACAAATACCCGATTTGGACAATTGCATGCAATATGACTAGCAGTTCCACAGTTAAAGCATGTCTGTTTCTTAGCATAAAAACTGGTACCGCTCTTTTCTGGTCTAGTGTTCTTATTGACTCCCTTACTCTTCCCACAAGTGCAAGTGCAAGACTGAAGTTGTGTGACAGGTGTCGGTGGAGTGTATGTGCTAGTAACAAAAACATCAAATTTATCAAACACATAAGCACACTTATCAATAACATAAGAGTTTGACACAGAATCATCAAAAATCAAAAGATCAGTATTAGAGTTAGAAATAGAAGCATCATTGTTTGAAACAAAAACATCAGATTGTGAAACAAGATTATTATTAGAAATACTCTCTTCAGAAGCCTACTTGACTTGACTTAATGGAGAATCTGCATAGGAAGTAGAAATGTTAGTATCCTTTTCCCTAGCACTACTCTCCTGCACAGGTACAACAGGTTTGGCATACATAAGATATTCCTCTCTGTCTATTTCTTCCTAGGTCATAGGGATAACAATATAATTGTGATTAAATGGAGGAGGGACACTCTCATACCCTAGATCTACCTGCTTATTCTCTTTCCATCTCATTTTTTTCTCTATTATGGTTGCAACTCTCTCACTTGACACATCAAACTTTTTGAAATTAAAATCAGCATTTTCAAATCGAATTTTTAATGTGTCAGGCTCGTCAGTCACAGTGGCAAGTTGTTTCTCGATAAAATTGTAGTTCTCACACTTGTTGCTATACTCTTCCTGTAGTTTCCTAAAGTCCTTAGTTTTGTTCTCTAATTGTTCTTTTAGTGGTCTTTGGCCCTTCCTAAGGTTATATCCTTTGTACTTTAGGTCCTCATTCTCTCTACGCAATAATTCGATTTGTTCACGTAAACATTTAACAGTATCAATGCATGTTTGAGAATAAGAAATTTGACTTACCTCCTCTTTCTCAGGCTTAGGGGTAGTGGATACCATGAAGGCAAAGTGTAACTCCATCATCTCTTCTTCTGGATCCTATCCAGCATTCTCCTCGGTGACTTCACTGATCTGGGCCAAATGTGCATTTTCAGGTCCTAAAATGTTCAAGGCCTGAATTTGGTCTTCCCAATCAAATAACTGAGCTACCACTGCCAGAATTACAGTCTCGTTGTTAGCAACAGCTCCCCTATTATTTCCAACCGGCACCATTGTTCTTTCATGATTTACTCTTCTATCAGGCTTCAGACAATCACGAGCAAAGTGACCAGGCTCGTGACTGTTGAAGCACCTCAACTTTCCTTTGTTGAATCCAACCTTCTTCTCTGCATTCATGCCTCAATAGTTTTTCCCTGTTTTCTTGGCAAACTGTTTAGCTCTGAAAACCACCATAGCAATCTGCCAGGTAATGTCCATTTCCTCCGCATCCTCAGGGTGAATCTGATCAAGATCAGCGAAGGAAATATGAGGAGGCAATTCTCCAGCCACAAAGGCATTGTAGCAATTCACCAGGCCAGAGGCTAGGGCCACGTTCTCTTCGGCTTCTTTGGGAGCAGAGGTGGTAACAGAAGCTTTGGAGGATGAGGCTGCATGCGGATAAGGCATGGATGAACAACATGGGATGATGGTTGTGGAATAGCAAAAGCTTGATTTTGTGAAGCAGTAAAGGATGAAAAGGCATTGTTCGAAGAAATCCATAAATTAGCAGTCGAGTAGGAGTTCACATGGTTAATTTCCCTTTGCTTGGCATCAAGATCACAGGCTTTAATGATTGCCATTGTTTCTGTAAGACTGAGTCGGTGGAGATCCTTTGTCTTCTTGATAACAGAGACATTCATGTCCCAAGACTTGGGATGAGAATTCAGCAGTTTCTTGTTCATCTCAGATCGTGGAACAGAAATTCCCGCTGTGCTCATTTCGGTGGTGAGAGTAATAAATTGTTGTAGTTGAGCCTCCAATGATTCTCCAAGAATATGATTAAACCTATTGAACTTCTGTCTGAGCATATCTTGTCGGCTCTGCTTCATGTCTTCATTTCCCTCATAAACTTTAATCAGTGCTTCCCACAGAGCTTTGGTTGTGTCATACTCCCTGAATCCTTGTGCAATTTCCGGAGATAAGGCCATTGTCAGTGTTGAGAGAGCCTTTTCTTGCTCTTCAATTTTCTCGAAATCTGCATCTGTGTAATTTGCAAAATCGTTGTCGATAATGGTTCCATTTGCAAGAGTGGTAGTGATTCTAACTGGACCCTTCCGAATACTGCGCCATATTTTGAAATCCTTCATTTTAAAGTATTTCTCCATTCTGTATTTTCATTCAGGAAATCCTTCAGCTGACAGAAGACGCGGGATTCTTGTGGTAGTTCCCATGATTGAGTCCAACTCCTGATGAACTTTCATGTTTTGTGATTCCATATTTTTTTAATTTTCTTAATTGATTGAAAACAAAACTTGTAAAGAAAGCACAACCGAAAAGAGGTTTACAACCGAAAACAAGGTTTACAGCTAAGGAGGGTTTACGGCTGAAAAGTGTTTACGGCCGTACACGGGTTTACGGTCGAAAACAATACATTTGCAGTCGAAAATGGTTTACAGCCGTAAACACAAGGAGGTTTACGGTTGAAAACGAGTTTACAGGCGTAAACTGATGAACAATTTACAGCCGAAAACGCCCAGAAGTTGATGAAAACAGCTGATTTCGAGTAGATCTTCAATGCCTTTGGCCTTGAAATCACTATCAACAGTAGAAACTCAGTAACAAAGCTGGAATAATCTCATAAATGAAGAACACTCCAACCGAAAACACAACTTGATCAGTTTTTGACACTAGTATGGCTCTGATACCAATTATAAGTCCCCAAATTTGGAACCAACTAGTAATCAAACACAAGAACAAGCTATAATCAATGAGAATAAGAAGGAGTAGAAGCAAGAATGATCAAAATTGCACACGTTTTTATTGAGCCGTAAACGTCAGGTACAATTGAACACACACATACAACTATTTACTACTCTGACAAGACTGACACATATTTATAGGGAACAGTGAACCGTAAATAGTTCACGGCCGCAAACATCCTTGCAGCTGCAAATACCACTTGAACCGAAAACAACATGTTTTCGGTTCACCCAACCGTCAACACCCCAAACAACCCATACAAAAACTAACAAGACCTATACATATGGATGCCTAGCCCAAACCAACAAAATATGACCTAACATGTCAAGGCGGGTGTTAATGCTACTTCTACAGTCAGGGTGTCAAGTGTGGCTATCAGTCAAGTCATCTCCCGACATCGGTCTGCTGCTGCGGATTCCGCTCTTGAGGAGGATATCGGTGGCAGTACTATTGGTTGGTGTTTGCGTCGGAAACGCAACATCGATCCTCTGCTTGCTATGTCACCCATTGTTATTGAGATTGCTGATGGTGACCACCCGAAAATCAATGGAAACGGCGGGTTTGCGCCGACTGGGAGAACCAGGTGTTGTGGGCACTCGCTCTGTCCCGCCCTCGGTTTCAGGTGATGCACTGTCAGTGGGAGGTCCTTTGTCTTTAGGTGCTCCTAGGGTATATCTCCCGGGGTGGAAACTTATGCCCGGTTCCCTTTTATCGGAACAGGGTCCCGCCCATTAGTGGTGCCGACATGCGTTTCCTTTGGCTACCCTGGAGGCTCTCGATGCTCTTTCTTATTGTCACATGGTGAACGATCTTCAGTATACCGCTGCTTAGGTTGCTCCTTACTTGGTAGCAACTGTTGGTCGTCTTCGTTTCATAGGGGCCGATTTAGTGGAGTTGGCTGCTGTTAAATCAGAGCGTGACGAGCTTGAAGAGAAGGTTTGGCTTCTCGAAGAGGAGCAACGCAAGTTTGATGAACGCTACCTCATGCTATCTAAGTAGAAGACTGATGTAGAAGCTCAGGTGGCGACTCTAGATGGAGAGGTTGGTCTCTTATGTTAATAGGTCTAGAATTTGTTCTCTGAGAAAGAGGCATAGGCGGAGCATTTGGCACTGCGAGACAATCAGTTCACTATTGAGGTCTCGAAGAGGAACGTCTTGGAGGCTGATTTACCTTGGGTTCTTTAGAAGGGGTGGTTCGTGTGGTAGACCGTGTTGTCGAGATTAGCGAGGTCGCGCTTAGGATTCTTCGTGTGAAGGCCGCGTGTGTGGGTGATGGTATAGAGAGGGGGAAACAGATGACACGAGTGTGGTCGGCTGGCAGCGGTCCTGACTCGTCTGATCCAGACGCTGCGGCATGGTCTGTCTATCCAATGCATGTTTCCATCAGGGCTTTTACTGAGACGAACTTCGTGTCCTATCTCCGTTTGGGCGAGCTCGTCCTTGCTGATCTTGGCAAACTATGCTCTAAATAGGAGGAACTCATTCTAGATGGTGGTGTTGATGGCGCTGCCTTGACTCAACCTCACCAGGGTTGATTTCCGTTGTGTGTTTTTGTATGTTTGTTGTTTGTTTTTCATTTTTTGTATGTAATTTCTGGAACATTGTTGTATTCGACTTTGTAAGGTCTTCATAGTTAGTGTTTTCCCGTTTTTGGGAGCTTCTCTTGTTGTTTGGGGAGGTGTCTCCCCAAAGAGTATTTTGTAGGCCTTGATTTTGGTCCTTAGTTGGGTGACCAATTGCCTCTCTTTTGTGGTCGCTTAAGGTGAGCTGAGATCGTCACCTCGAGACTCCCTGGACTTGTGTATGTTAAGTTTTCAGGGGAAGGTTATGATCCTTCGAACCCTTTGAGTATGTCTGGTTCGAGAGCATGGAAGCTTTATTGCTTATTTGAACCGACATGTTCATAAAGGGGTTATCTCCTACTGAGATTTTTGGCTGCATGTTGGCGATTTGTTTTGCTCAAACGATGTGGGTGATCAGCTTGTGTTGTTGTTTGGAAAATTCGCACACCCTTTTTTCTCTTTTTTTGTTCCTTATGATTGTATTTATGTTTATATACGTATGTGCACACGTCGACTAGTAAGGTTAGTCTACTATCTTGCGAAACTTTATTAATCGAGAAGTTTTGGAGACAACTTAAGGATTTTCATGTCAACATTTGACCGAGCTGTAGTTCTTAGGCTGGTGGTCCGCGTGTCACTACCCCCTCCTTTGGTTACACCATTTGCCAGTTGTTTTACAAATAAAATTAGCGCAGGTTGCGCGCATTCAATGTTCGAGGTATCGGTCTCCCGTCTTGTGTTTCCAGTGTGTATGCTTCAACCCGGTGTGTCCCCACTAATTTGTATGGTCCTTCCCAGGTCACGCTTAGCTTCCCAGTGGCTCCGAGTGGGTAGTCTTGTTCTTCCTCAGCACCCATTCCCCTACTTTGAAGTTCTTTACTCACACCCGTTTGTTGTAAAAGTTTTCTTTACGGGCTTTGTGTGACATCCCCAATTTCAAGGCTAGAAAATACCGATTTGTTTACGATTTATTTAAAACCAGAGTATCCTCTTTAAGAATAATATTGCGGAATTTATTCCCAAAAATATGATAAGTATGTTATCAAAACAATTCTGAAGAAATGTATTTTCATTATATTAAAAACGTTGTGATGTCATTGTCAATACAGTGCATAAGAATAAACAGAAATAGTATAGGTCTTACAAACATCTATTATTCTAATGGCCTATAATCCATAGATCTCTCATCTCTCCTGTGCTCTTTTCCCACTACATGTAATACAATAAACTGAGTGGGTCAGGCTTGGAAGCCTGGTGAGCACATAGGGTTTTCAACCCAAAATAATTAAGTTCCTTAACTTCATTAAATCATTCAACCCGATTACCCGTTCCCTTTATCCTCACTTTATGTCCCTAAAACATCTAATTTAAGGGACCTATCATAAGGATTATCATCGGGAAGACAACACTGCTTCGGGGATTCCTTAGAAATATATGTCAGCAAGGCAACCATGAGGGGATGATGTACACCTGGTGAACACGTCGTTCACAAACACCTACAGGTTGAGAGCCTGCCAACGTTCCACTAGAGTGCCTAGAATAGTCTGTGGTCGTCATCTATACTTCGCTAGATGACTGGATGAACTTTTAACATCAAGGCCTCTCATCATTTATTTTATCTTTCATCATCTACCCATCGTTTTCTTAACATATTGATAGGTACAAAATACATATATAGTTTAAATCAAGTAAAACATGTATACATCGCTCATCCATCATAGATATCAAGAACACACATAATATGCACGCATAACACGTAATTTATATTAAATTCTTAATATCTAAGTGTCACATGAAAGTAACTATGCACTCACTTGTTAAAGTGATGACTTGAAATTCGGGCAACGCTTCGCTTCTAACAATTTTCTTTTCCTTCGACGAAACCTAATATTATTATCACTAAGTTTAGTCTAATATTTATTGCGACTAATTATTAGTCTAGATTCATCATTAACTCAAAGTCTACTTTCATGACCTATCAAGTAAAGAACAACCAGGTAGGATCATATTGGAGGTAGGGTCCATTTGGTATACGAAGTATACTGTTTGGAAAGTCTACTTAAACACATCACTAAATCATAGCCTACACATCATCCCCGTAAGTAGAGCAATCAGTATAACTACTTTGATTCACGCGTAGGTATTATCTTCTAAAATCCATAACTTTCGCATACGAGCTTCGTTTTTGACGTTCTTTATATCCACGCGTAGGTATTAACATGATCTACAACTTATGTTTAGACTCCGTCGGCTAATTTTGAATTTATTTTTAAAGTTATATTTTTACATGCTTAGACAATTAAAGTCTGTTAAAAATTCATAACTTTGTCATCCGACGTCCGATTTCGACTGCCTTTATATCATTGAGCTCCTATTTACGAGATCTTCAATTCTCATTTAGTTTGTGTCGGCTAAACTCGATCGATCAAAATATTTGATTTTCAGGTTGTATACTACTATGCAAAATCTTATAAAAATCATAACTTCCTCAAACGAAGTTAGATTTGGACGTTCTCTATATGCACGCTCTCGGTTTAACATATACAATGACTTTCGTTTAGATCACTAAGGCAAAAAGTAGCTTCTCAAAAATTCACTTTTTGCGACACGCGGCACCGTGCCGGTTTTGTCACAAAACTTCGACGGGTCATAACTTCTTCGTTATAAATCGGATTTCAGCGTTCCTTATATCCCTGAAATCCTTGTTACGACTAATTCAACGTTCTTCAAAGATATTGGGTCTAATTGTTATTTTATTTTTGACTCATATTTTCATTATTATTTTATTATATCGTTATAGGCGCATATGTTGCACATAAATCACATAAATCACATAATACTCAAATAATTCTTCTTCATTACTTAAAAATAGGTCACAATTGTTGACCCTAACTATTACATCATTATAATAATGCTTAGCCAGAAACGCGGGCGTTACAATTATCTCCTCCTTAGGATGATTCCATCCCGGAATCATGCATCAACAAACAGATGTGGATAGCGACTCATCATGTCACTCTCTGTCTCCCAGGTGAGGTTCAGCCCATTCAAATGTTTCCATCGCACACGAACTAATTCGACCATCTTGCGTTGTAATTTCTTCGTGTTACAGTCAACAATTTCTTCAGGCTCTTCGATTAACCTCTTATCTTCATCAATCCTTAACTCCAAAAGTGGCATTATATCGGGAACTTCTCCCGTAAACTTCCTCAAATAACACACATGGAAAGTGATATGAATACCATCCAGTTCTTCCGGAAATTCTAGCTTGTAAGCTTGGTTCCCAATCCTCTGAAGAACCTTGAATGGTCCAATAAATCTTGGACTCAACTTTGCTCTTTTTCCAAATCTTATAAGTCCTTTCCACTGTGAGACTTTGAGCAATACCGAATCTCCAACTTCGAATGTTATTGGTTGTCGCTTCTTGTCAGAATAGCTCTTTTGCGATCCTGAGCTGCCAACATCCTTTCTCTAATCACTTTTAGGTTTTTAGCAGTCTGATAGACTATCTCGGGACCCATAAACTGCGTTTCTCTGGCCTCAAGCCAACAAGACGGTGTACGACACTTTTGTCCATACAAGGCTTGATAAGGTGCCATCTTAATGCTCGAATGGTAACTATTGTTTTAGGAAAACTCTACTTGGGGTAAATGCTCATCCCAATTACCTTGAAATTCTAGGGTACATGCTCTTAACATATCTTCCAATGTTTGAATTGTCCTTTCACTCTGACCATCAGCTTGCGGATGGTAGGTTGTACATAAACACAACTTCGTACCTATTTCCTTTAGTATACTTATCCAAAATCTTGATGTGAAATGATTGTCACAATCCGATACAATCGTTAATGCAACACCGTGAAGTCTTACTATCTCCCTCACGTAAGCATTCACAAGCTTATCCATAGAGCATCTTTCATTGGCTGGTATGAAGTGTACACACTTAGTGAACCGATCCACGACTACCCAAATTATGTCGTGACCGTTCTTCTTCTTGGGTAGTTTAGTCACAAAATCCATGGTGATGTCTTCCCATTTACCCATGGGTACATGTAAAGGTTCTAAACTCCCATATGGTTTCTGATGTTGTGCTTTAACTCTTGCACATGTTACATATTCTGCCACATACTTTGCAACATCGAGCTTCATCGTCGGCAACCAGTAGTAAGGTTTCAGATCCATATACATCTTAGTGTTGTTGGGATGAATCGAGTACATGGTCTTGTGAGCTTCTTCCATCGTAATATTCCTTATTCCTCCCATCTTAGGCACCCTAATCCTATCTTGGAATACCTTTAATCCTTGACTATTTTACCGAATACCAACGTTTTGCCTACACGTTTTCCCTTTCGGTCATTTTTCTCCAAAGCTTCTTCCTGAGCTTTCTTAATGCTTTCCACAATTGTTGAGACACCTTCTGTTCTTAACGCTCTTGTCCTTTTTCTTTCCAAGTTTACTTTTTGACTTAGAGCAGTAGCTACGACATGTGCTTTACCAGGGTGGTAAACTATCTCACAGTCGTAATCCTTGAGTAATTCTAACCAGCGTCGTTGTTTCATATTCAATTCCTCTTTATCAAATAGATAGTGGAGACTTTTATGATCAGTGAAGAGTTTGCACTTTGTTCCATAAAGATAATGCCTCCATATCTTTCATGCGAATACTACCGCTGCCAACTCCAGATCATGAGTGGGGTAGTTCTTCCCATGCTTTTTCAATTGTCGAGATGCATATGCTATCACTTTATCTCTCTGGGTCGGAACACAACCTAACCCAACTCCAGATGCATCGCTATAGACTGCGAAGTCTTCAACTCCGTCAGGTAAAGAAAGAATTGGTGCTTCACACAACTTCATATTTAACTTCACGAATACTTCTTCATGTTTCTCACTCAATGTATAATTAGCTCCTTTATGGGTTAAAGTTGTCAATGCAACAGCTATCGAATAAAAGCCTTGGATAAAACTTCGGTAATATCCAACTAATCCCAAAAAGCATCGACTCTCAGTGGGACTTTTTGGTCGTTCCCATTTCATCACAACTTTAATCTTTGCTGGATCAACCATTATTCCTTCATGGTTAACCACATGACCCAAGAATTGGACTTCTCGAATCCAAAAATCACATTTGGAGAACTTTTCATACAGCTTCTCCTTCTTTAAAACTTTCAATACTTCTCGCAGGTGCTTGCCATGCTACTGCTGGCTCTTTGAGTATATCAGAATGTTATCTATGAGCACTATTAAAGATTTATCGAGGAATGGTTTACCAACCCTATTCATCAAATCCATAAATGCTGCTGGAGCATTGCTTAGTTCAAATGACAAGCAAGAACTCATAGCGTCCATATATTGTTCTGAATGCGGTCTTCTCTATGTCTTTTGCTCTTACCTTCAGCTGATGATATCCTCACCCAAGATCTATCTTTAAGAAATAGCTCGAACCTTGCAGCTGATCGAATAGGTCATCAATCCTTGGAAATGGATACTTGTTCTTTAAATTGCCTTGTTCAGTTCTCTATAGTCTGTGCACATCCTCATGCTCCCATCCTTCTTCTTTACGAATAACACCGGAGCTCCCCAGGGTGAAGAACTAGGCTAAAGAAACCGTTATGTAACAACTCCTGAAGTTGTATCATAAGCTCCTTCATCTCTATTGGTGCTAATCGGTATGGTGCTTTCGCTGTTGGCTTAGATCCTGACAACAAGTCTATTCGAAACTCTATTTGTCTATCAGGGGGCGATTGTAAGGCCCTGAAATCTAGGATCTGAACCAGTGATCAAACAAAAAACAATCAAACAAGATTAGAATGGAGTAGAAGAATATTAAACCAAGCATTGAACACGTTTATATCAAAGAAACGTCAGGTACAACTTGGACACACACACTATGGACCGTAAACTCTATCACTCGAAAACAACAACTTACAGACTCTGACAAGCCCTATATATAGGGAAAGGCTGGCCGTAAACAGGTTTACGACCGTAAACAGACTTCTGTCCGTAAACACATCCAAACAGCTCTGTTACATGACAAAAGACCCATTAAGACCTATACATCAGATAGCCTAGCCCAAACCATAAACTAGACCCTTCAATGTCCCCCTTGGTTTGAGGCTAGCTTTGACTCAGTCCTTTTCAACGATAAGCACATCGGACCCCTCATCATGCCACTCCACATCTCCTTTGCGATAATCTCCACAACCACTGATGTGTATTCTTTAGCAGCACTTTCGAAAATCTCCTCAGCTACTTTGATCTGATGTTGTGCCAAATGATGAATATCCCACCTTCCGAATTGAGGTAGGTCTCTTTTGTCGAACAAGCGAAAGCAACCATCTTGAAACTTAACGATAGCAGTCGTAGTGGTTTCATCATACACCCAGGAAAGCATATTCCCAAGAGATCCGTCACAGAAGTTCTGTGACACAGGAATCTGCCTAACTTGGTTGGTCGGTAGCCACATCACAGTCCAGAAAGGCTTATTTGTTTTGGGATCCAGTATGTCAGGGAATCTTTTAATGATGGACCCAAGAGTCTTCATGTTAGTAAATCCCTTCTTTACTAGGTTCTCCAAATAAATCTTAAAATGAGTTGCCTGTGGATCACCTGATGGATTTGCAAATGGAGCATTGGATAGTTCTGAAAGATCAACCTTTGTCCATGAACTGAAATCATGGAAGTCTTTGTAATACTCCACGTTTGAGCTTTTGCGTCTCACTATCCACATGTTTAACCTGTCATGAAATCCCCATGAGACAATTCCTGATCTATCACCGTACTTGTGTCCAAATCTTTTCTTTTCAAGATCAGTGGCGGTGACTTTGGGTTGATCTCCAGGAGCGTTCTGATCTGAGCTCTTCTTGAACAATAGTTGCTTTTTCTTGGCGGATGCTGCTAATTTGGCGCGTTTTAGTGCAGCAACGTTGGGTGCTTGAACTGGTTCTTTTTCAAAACGATCAACGATCCGAGTTCTTCTTTCAGTGGGCGGGTCAACAGGGGGATCTTGAGATGACTAGCCAGCATTGAATTCTTGAACGGATGATTTGAACTTGTCGCCAAATTCATCTGCCGGTTTCTTCTTCAAGTCAAAGTAGCATGCAGTTATGGTTCCCATGTGTGTTTGCAGATCAGAGATTTGCTTTGATTTCAGAATCTTATCTGCTTCAAGATCTGCAACACGAATTTTAAGCTGAGCTTTTTCGGCTTCAATATCAGCTACACGAATATCAAGCTCAATGTTTTTCTGGTTTAGCATGCCGATCTCCTTTCTAAGTTCGTGCATGGTGGAATCAACCTCTCCTGAGTGGCTTTCCTCTATAGAAATTCCTTTAGCACGGGAGGAAGGCACTGAGCTTTGTTGTTGGGCCAGATGCATAGCAAGCCTCTCAGAGGCAGCATCATGAAAAGGCCTAGGAGGAGATGATTCCGGGGGAGATGATGAACCACCAACTATAAAACTAGTGCTTGGTCCTTCGTAGAATGGTACAGATGAAACAGCAACAAAAGTAGTCGTTGGAGTAGTTGTTGGTTGAGTCTGATGGCCTTGAGATTGTTCTGGAATGAAAACTCCCTGTCTCAAATCACGTCTTCTAGTTTTTAACGGAGACTGGGAGGTCAGAGTCGTCAACGGTTCACTCATAGATGGCTTAGTAGTAGGAATAACATCCTCAAGGGTAGGAATAACATCCTCAAGAGTTGTCTCCATAGGAGTTGTAGTGTCAGCCATTTGGTTGGAAGTAGGAGGCGTTATTTCAAGAACATCTTCTGTATCCCTTATCTCCGTTGCTGGATGAGCAACATCACGGATACTGTCAAAAAACGAGTCAAGGTCTTCATTGGACAAGAGGTTATCATTGCCTCCAAAATTCAAATAAATGTCATCCTTGTCATAACCTGAAAGATCAATATCATTAAACGAATCATCATCATCTCCTTCATTTTCAGTTGCATCCTCCATCGTTCCCTCATTCTAGTCACTCTCAACATGCACAGATTGCAAGTTATGCTCTTCGGCCACTATAGCAACAGGTGTAACTACATTATCTTCGTGATCTGATACAGGAATAACATCTTCTTCGGAAATGACATCGTCTTCAGAAATTACGTGGTCTGAAGACTCATGAGACTCAGATGCCTCGCTTGAATCGGCAAACATACCAAACTTCACTAAGGGATAATTTCCTTGAAAAGTAACTTTTCCCCTTCGGTTTTGCTTGATTAGCCCGACAGTGTTTGGCCCAAGAGACTTCATGTCTAGAGTTTCTCCTTCTTTAACCATCGCAGGACTTTGCTTGTTGATGAAAACTTGAATGAACCTTGGATACATCAAGAACTTGTCCCTTGTTTTTCCTTTGATGTTTACGATCAGCTCGTCAAGGATGAACTTGGAGAAGTTGAAATCCAGTCCCGCAGCAAGTGAAACAATGGCAACTATGTTCCTTAAAGAAATCTCATCCGCGCCAGATTTTCTTCCTAATATGCAGCTCACAAAGACATAAGCTAAGAACCTCCAGTACGGTGGTAGCAGCTTCTTCATTGTCGGAGGAAACTCGCCTTCATAGCCCATCTTGTTAAGAAGTTCCTGAACTTAATCGGTTTCAATATCAGTAGGGAAGGTAGATTGATCGTCGATTTTCAGAACGTCCCTGATGAATTGTTCTGTTATGAAGATTTTACAACTCTTTACAGTAGCTTCAACAGATACAGATCCATCTTCTCCTTTCTTTACGTCAGTTGACCTCCAAAATTCTTTGATTATGACTTGATAAATTGTTGGATTCACAGTAAGAGCAGTGGTCAGGCAACATTCCCTTAATCCATGTATCATTGACTTGAACTCTCCATGAGCAACAGGAGGATCAGCCAAAAGAATTGCCAAGTTGTGACTGTCAGCGAATTTTAGATCTGCCATCTCAACCTGCACAAACCAAGCCAAGTGAGAAAACAATGTATTTAAACATTTAAAATTTGTGTTTTACTCTTGAAACAGTTTAATTAGGCTTTTAAAGGAAACACATGAAGAAAAATCAAATTTTGAAGACCAAAACTGAGTTTACGATCAAGTGGAGTTCATGGCCGTAAACAGTCAATGACCGTGAATAGCCCGTTGCCGGTAAAGAGTCAATGGCTGTAAACAGTCATGACCGTAAACAGCCCATTGACCGTAAACAGTCAATGGCCGTAAACGCTGGCCGTAAGCTCATGGCCGTAAACTCTGGCCATAAGCTCTGGCCGTAAACAGGCTGACCGTAAACACCGACAGTTCGATTTTTCTTCGATTACACCCTTAATACAGGTCGATTTGATGCGCGAATAGCCTATTGAGGATCGAAATTAGCATACCTTCAGATTCAAACGATCAATTTCACAAAAAATCATGAAATTTTTTTAGAGAGAGAGAGAGAGAGAGAGAGAAAAGGAGGGTTTACGGTCGAGATAGACAAAATGAGGAGGTAAAGAGTTTTCGGCTGGAGCTTAAACCTTATATACTCGGTCCATGCCCAAGAAAAGATCCATGGGCTACAATCCACAATGCATAAAAATAAAGCCCAATAAAAATTTAAAGACTTTTAAAAATAAAGCATTTTGAGGACAAAAAATAAAAATAAAAATAAAATAAAATAAAAATAAAATGAAACAAATTTTAAAAATCAAACTAAAATATTATTATTTGAAAAAATGAAAATAAAATAAAAATAAAAATAAAAATAAAAATAAAAAATAAAATTGAAATTAAAATGAATTAACACTAATTTCACCTCAACTAACGCTAATAATATTTTTGTGATATTGAGATCAAAGTTGTTAGACATCCTTAATCCACTTATCGGTACTTCTACCTTCATGTTCATGTCTGGTCGATCGTCGGTATTGTGGTCCACTTAAGCACGAAAAATTGTGACAAATTTTTGGACATGCTATAAGTGACAAGACATTTTGATCCTATGTTCCTAGATAAACTTCCTAAGGACCATTCAACTGACGACGACCAAGGATATTGTTGTCCACCTAAATTGAGCAGCGAGATCTACAGACAACCTATAAATATTCAATTTTATTTGTACTAGAACATATTTCCCGCTTCCTGATATACCCCAATAATCAAGGACTTCCAGAATACTCCTTACTTCAGATGAGCAGATAATTATTAAAGAAGGAGTCAGATTTAGAATGCATATGTTGTACACTCAGGTCGGATCTCTTCCAATCACGCAGAGAGTGAAACATATGACTAACTTAGAGTTTAGAGGGGTTGAGAAGTAGAAGGTTACATATGTTGTGTACCAGGTCGGATTGTTAATCACGCAAAGGAGACAGCATATGGCTAACAGATTGGAAGAATAGCATAGAAGAAGATGCAGAGAGACAGAGTTGCATATGTTGCAGTCCAGGTCGGATCTCTCGATCACACAGAGGAGGTAACATATGACTGACAGTAAGAAAGAAAGAAAATAACTTTCTACAGATCTAATTTATCGGAATTCCCCAGTTGCCCCGTCAATACCGGAATTAAGGACAAAGTCCGCACATCGAGGAAAAGTTAATCCATAGTTCTAGATACAGATCATTTAATGTATCCGTAGATTCCCATGTATATCTCTCTGCTCAACCTACCCAAGCGTCGTATTGTCAGGCTAAATGGAACTATCTAGGTCAAGATTTGTCAGGTCTCTAAATCCCTTAAGTTCATCTGATCCTAGTCAAGGCCATTTTAAAAACTTTTGTGCCTACCAGCGCATCAAACACAGAGCTTAGACAATTCAAATTTGGTACCTTACACAGATTCAGATTGCCTGTTATCACATGACTATATCACTTCCCGACACATCCCCTACAAACAAAAACTATCAGCAACATATTTTTGATTTTCTGATTTTCTAATGTTTTTGGATTTAGAATTTTTTAAATTTTTGTTTGGCTTTTTGTTTATTTCTCCCCCTAAATTTGTGCATGGGAGATAATGAAATTAAAATGCGCAAATTTAAACTAACCTAAAGCAAAAATTAGTCCTCAAAACGTATCATTTTCAAAAAGCTCACAAGCACATCGAATCGAGCTTTGTTAAACGGCTTTGTGAACAGATCCGCCACATTATTAGCAGTGGGAACTTGTTCCAGCCGAATGAGCGAACGCTCAAAACAATCTCTAATGAAATGAATTTTGATATCAATGTGCTTGGTTTTCGAATGCTGGACTGGATTTTTAGCAATCTGAATTGCAGCCTCATTATCACAAAAAATAGGGGTTTCTAGATAGTTCAAACCATAATCCAACAGCTAATGTTGGATCCAGATAACTTGAGAACAACAAGCAGAGGCAGCAACATATTCCGCTTCTACTGTTGAGGTTGAGACGGTGTGTTGTTTCTTGCACTGCCACGACACCAGACGATCACCGAGAAATTAAGACCCTCCTGAAGTTGATTTCCTGTCAAGCTCACAGCCTCCATAATTACTGTCAGCAAAAGCATATAAATCAAATTCAGAATTTTTCGGATACCAAAGAACCAATTTTGGTTTGCCTTTGAGATACCAAAAGATTGTTTTGACAGCAATAAAATGTGAAAGTTTAGGATTGGCCTGATATCGAGCACATTGACAAACTGCAAACATGATGTCTGGTCTGCTTGCAGTTAGATACATCAACGATCCGATCGTCGATCTGTACTCGGTCTGATCTACGGGTTCGCCATCAGTATCCGGAGTCAGCAGGGGTCTTTCGGCCATCGGTGTCAATGCAGGTTTTGCGTCTCGGAACCCGAACTTCTCTAGCATATCATCCACATACTTGGTTGATGGAGTAGGATTCCAGTTGACTTCTGTTGGACCTGAAGCCCAAAAACCATGGCCATTTCACCCAACGAACTCATCTCAAACCTCTTTTTCATAACGCCTTCAAACTCCTTGCATAGCTGCGGACTTGTAGACCCGAAGATAATATCGTCAACATAGATCTGCACTAGAATCTGATCATTACCCACATGCTTAATGAACAATGTTTGATTGATAGTGCCACGAGAATATCCATGCTCGAGCAAGTGGTTTGTGAGAGTTGCATACCACGCTCGATGAGCTTGATGTAACCCATACAACGCCTTGTCCAACTTGTAGACATGATTGGGAAACTTCGAGTTAACAAACCCAGGGGGTTGATCAACGTAGATTTCTTCCTTCACCTTGTCATACAAGAAGGTTGTCTTGACATCCATCTGGTAAACCATGAAGTTCATGTAGGAAGCGTATGCAAGGAAGATACGGATAGCCTCCAAGCGAGCCACTGGAGCATAAACCTCGGTGTAGTCAAGATCCTTGATCTGTCTAAACCCACGAACCACCAATCTCGCCTTATTGCGCGATATGACTCCGGAATCATCCTACTTATTGCGATATACCCAGCGTGTGTCAAGAGACTTTTTGCCCTTAGGTAGTTCAACCAGCGTCCAAACCCCAAGCTTTTCAAATTAATTTAACTCTTCGTGAAATGCATCTACCCAGCTGGGCTCATTCAAAGCCATTTCAACATTCTTTGGCTCAATTTGAGAGATAAAGCAAGAATAGAGACATGTATTAACATCTCCACTCTGACTTCTTGTTCTAACTCCATCACCCAGCTGGCCAATGACATTTTCGATTGGATGATCACGTTGAAGACGAGAAGGTATCTCCTGGCTCATGTCACTGAATGAAACGGGAAGATTGTGAATGTTGATAACTCCATCATTTGCCGAATGATCCACTTCAGATGAACCTGTCTCGTTAGAAGGATTTGCCACAAACTCATTAGCAATTTGCTCAGGAAAGAGAAGTTCCATAAAAGATTGAGTAGCAGCGGAAGCATCTCTGGACAGGAACTCTCTTTCAACAGGAGTAAGAGGTGTGACATCAGCATCTGGAGCGTGTTGTTGACTTGGAGATTCTGGACAAGTAATTGGAACAGATGACTCCACCGTAGGAATTATAGAAGGCACTATCGGCGGTCTGTAAACAACTTCTTCGTCTTCGTTTTCAGGTACAGTCTTCCAACCATAGGTAAAACCAGATAAACTATCTTAACACACATTGAATGATTTGAACAAAGATGTGTAATCAAACAGCCAATCAGGACCCACTCTAGCATCCGTTTCATTCTCCTCCAACCAGCGCACATTGAAGGATACTACGATTTGCTTTGTTCTTTTGTTGTAGACCCTGTACGCAGTGCGAGCAGCATACTCCACAAAATAGCAGTCATCAGCTTTGGCATTGAACTTCGGGTTGGACTCCAGGTGAAGAAGGGTACAAGGGCAGCCAAATACGCGGAAGTGACTGACAAATGCTTTGTGACCATATATAATTTCGTACGGAGTCTTCATCTGATCTTTGTTGATCAGAACACGATTTTGAACATAACATGTTGTGTTGATCGCTTCAGCCATAAGGAAAACTAGCAACTTTGAGTCATACAGCATCGTCCTTGCAGCATCTTGCAATGTTTGATTCCTCCGTTCAACAACATCGTTTTGTTGAGGCGTGCGATTGGAACTATATTGATGCACGGTTCCCTTTTTTGCGTAAAAATGATCAAGAACCGCATTCTTGAATTCTGTTCCATTCTCAGTTCGAAGCGCCTTCACCTGGTTTTTGGTTTGGTTCTCTATCATTACGATGAACTTCTTAATCAGATCAGATACCCCAGCTTTCTTGGATAAGAAGAAGACCCACGTGAAACGCGAGAAGTCATCGATCACAACTAGACGGTATGACTTTCTGTTGATGCTTAGGACATTGACCGGACCAAATAAATCCATGTGCAATAATTGGAGCACCTGGCTGATTGAATTGACCTGTTTTGGCAGGTGTGGTTTTTTGTGATGCTTTCCCTGGGCACATGACACACACTTTTCAAATGTTATGAAGTCTCTGACAGGTAGGCCACGCACCATTTCATTTTTAGCAAGACGATTCAGATTCTTAGCGTTCGCATGACCGATTCGTCGGTGCCACAGCTGGCATTTTGTTCTGAGACTTTTGAAAAGAGGCAGGTGACTTGTTCAGGAATGTTTCTATTCATGTCGATGATGTATGCATTTCCATCCCGCTTTGATTTAACAAGAATCCACTCATCCGGGATGACAATGTCTGGCTTCAGAATCAGACATTCCTTATCAGTGAAGTTAGTTAAATAAACCTTGTCATAAATCTGAGAGACGCTCAATAGGCTATGCTTTAACTTGGGAGCATAGTTGATGTTCTCAAAACTCAGCACTCCATTTGACACAGTTCCTTTCTGAGTGATTTTTCCGCCTTCTCCACCCACAAAAGAAACCAATCCCCCATTAAAAGTTTGTATGTCGTTTAACTGGGAGATGTCTCCTGTCATATGCCGGGAGCAGCCGTTGTCGACATACCAAGGTCTGACGACATTCCTCCGCAACTGTCCCTGCAAAATGAGCAGAATCATTTAGATTTGGGGACCCAGGTCATTACTTTCCTGGGTTGACCCTTTACGATTACAGATTTATCTTTTGAACTTTTTGATTTTGAATCATCATTTAAAACACTTTCAGAGGATGACAATGATTGGTTGGAAGTTAATTTGGGCACCCACTGGTATTTAGGTTTTTGAAAAATCACGGGTGTTTTTGAAACATTTCTCCTTCCCGTTTGCTTTGGGCATTTGGATTTTCTACCAGAAGTGGTTGAAGATCCAGATCTGCTCTTTGACGAAACCGAGCTCGGCTTAGCCTTGTTCGATTTTGGCAAACTATTTGTGACTTTATTTTTGAAAACCTGTTTGTTCTTTTGAAAAACTGCCCTTTTCTTGTTTTGATTAGCCTTCCAATCATCATCTCATGGGCGAGATCTCGAGGACCTTCTAGTTAAAGACCTTCCTCGAGACTCGTTCTCTCCTATTTGAGACGAAAAATGCACAAATGCCCTATTAGGACTGTTCCTTGCGATGTGACCGCCAGTACCACAGTTAAAACAAATTTGCTTATTATTATTTTAACTGGTACTTCCTTTGTCTGATTTATTTTCTTTACTGACACCCTTACTTTTCCCACAAGAACATGTGCAAGAATCAGATTGTGTGATTGATGAAGATGAACCATGTTGTGCGATTGGTGAAGTGGATGTGCTTGAAACAGAAACATTGGTATTGTCAAACAAATCATCAAATATATCGAAAAAGTTTGAGTTATCATTTTGTGATGCAGAATCATCACAAGATACATCATTTATTTCAACATCTGAAACAAAAGTGTTATCATTTGAAATAAAAACAACAGGTTCAGAAACATTTTTATTTTCAGAAACACATCCTTCAGCTTCTTGCTTTGATTGACTTAAAGATTGATCTGCATGGGCTAAGTCTCATTTTGGGCCTGGAGTTTGCGCTTGTTGCAATAGAGTATTGGACCAGAGGAATATATATATTCATACTTGGGCCCTTGAGTTGGGCTTGCCATTTAGTTTTGAGAGTGTGCCTCGGGTGAGCCCATTTATTATTGGGCCTTGGTGGGCCCAATGGGTTGTAGGTCATTGATGGGCTAGTTGGTGGACTACCTTTAGACCAAGTGAGTGAGAGTTTGGACTTAGTTCCTAATTGCTATAATTGTGGGTTTGACACAAAGTTAGAGGCCGGTGCATAGCAACAGCGTTTATAGGGGCTGTTCATCATCCGATGTGACTCTTCTCACAATACATACCTTTAGTGGTGATTTGTGTCACCGGAGGGTCTTATGTGCTTATATTGAGTATTGTGATATACTGCATTATGTCTTTGTGATTTATGTTGTGTGTTATGTTGAGCTTTATTGAGTTAGGACTGGAGGGTCCACCCGAGTTATGGGACCGGAGGGTCCCATTGAGACACATTGACCGGAGGGTCTTATCTGAGTTATAGCCATGAGAGGCTAATGGGATATGTGTGGTATTTTGGGGAACTCACTAAGCTTCGTGATTACCGTGTTATGTGATATGTGTTTCAGGTTTTTCTCAGGATCGCGGGAAGGCGTCAGCTTGATTGTACACACCAGAGAAAGAGTTATGTTTTGAGGATCCTGGAGTCTTAATTAAACATTTATGGAGTTGTGATTGGTGAATTAAATAAATGAGATTTCTGTGAAATGTGTTATAAGAATTATGCGATTTAAATGAAAATTTTGTTTGAAAATTTACGGTGTTACACAATCTATCATAACCCCTAAGTAGTAGCTCAAAAATCCGATCTTCGAACCATGCGATTAAATCCATCTCCGCGATCAGATTCAGCATACTCTTCTTTTAAGATTCCTTCCCTTTGCATGATCCTGCCAAACATCAAAATGCAACCTAGTCCATCATGTATTAAGAATCAACAATTAGAAACTTAGCAGAGTTAGATAGTGGACTTACCTGAAGCAGAGTCAAACTTTTTGATTCTTCCTTCTCTCAAATCTTTCAGGTAGTTAGGGTAGCTTCGCAACCAATACCCATTCTCTTGACAATAAAAACATATAGACTCTTTGGGAATGGTACACGGGACTATCATAGACTTAGCCTTTCCCTTTACCTTTTGGTCAACCGAGTTGACAAAGGCCGATCCCTTTCCATTGGGGAGAGAAAGCTTTGCTGGACTTCCAATGTTACCATTGTGAATGTCCATGGAAGTTTGAGAAATAGACCTTCCACCCAAATTTACTTTTCCAGTGCGTCAAAACATTTCTGATTTGGAAGCAACAAGCAAATAAGAAAGATCAATAAGGGTCATGTCGTGATCTGTCACATAGTAGTCCTTAATGAACTCACTATACGACTCAGGAAGTGACTGAAGAACCCAATCAATAGTCGACTTCCTTGGGATATCGACACCCAACATTCTTAACCTGTCAATGTGTGAATTCATCTCTAAGACATGAGTACACACAGGTCTTTCACCTTTATGTTTCATTGCAAGTAGGGCTTGAGTGATCTTGAACTTTTCAATTCTTCGAGCTTGTGGGTCAGGGAGAATAATTGGAGGAGGTGGAGGAAGAGAAGTTTGATTTCCATGATCCAATCGCGGGACATCATCTTCATTAGGAAAGCTTGTTCCAAGAGATTTGGGAAGATCATATTTGTCTGAACCAGACATCTACAATGGGAGAAATTCAAGTTAGTTGATTTAAGTCCTTAATAGAACACCCAATATGAAATATTAAGGCTAGGACCCAACACAATATTTTATAACTTGGAAGAGGGATGCCGTAATCCAAGCTACAAAATATTTGAAGGTAGGCGAATGACGATTCACCAATTTCCACTATAAAAAACGAAATAAATTATTAGGTTTTAATTGGATTTGAAACTCCTAGATCTTTTGAGATTCACTGAACTTCTCAATGGCATGTTTAAATCTAGATTGTGCCCTCTCAATTTTGTGACTGGGATGCTGAGGATCACAAACAAGGTGTGAATAACCATGAAAATTAACTTGGTACCCTTAATCTTTATCACCTAATCGATGTGCCGGTTACCCACACACGCTCCACTGATCTATGATAAACATTAAGTCACCCTTTTCCACTCTTACTAGTCCATGTTAGTGTGTCAGTTACCCACACACGCTCCACCAACGACTTGGTAAGGTACAAAGTGTAATTTCATGGGTTAGTACCAAATTCACATTTTCCTAAAGTAACTAAGATTAGGAATTTTTAAACAGTTTAGTTACTTTATATTTATCATTATACTTATAATGAGAATTATAGTCCTTGTCCTACCCATTTGGCTAACGACCCTCCATCAGTCAAGGAAGCGGTGGGTGAGAGTGGACAACCATTAAGCTGCCATTTTATAGGCAACAACCTTATACCCCCCTTATAGACCGGCTTCGTGAATGAGGCCTACTAACGGTAAGACTGACTTACTCTTATATATATATATATATATATATATATATATATATATATATATATATATATATATATATATATATATATATATATATATATATAATTAACTTATAATACTATAAAGTATAAGGGTTGAATTTTAACTTTTAAAACTCTAGGGTTTGGAATTAAAGTGTGTATGAGACTTTACAAATTCCAAAACTTGAGGGCAAGTTTTGAACAATTCAAAAAACTTTTTGATTTTCATAACTTATGAGTTTAATTAAGGTTTTTTTAATGGAGAGACTCTTGAACATCCATAACTTAAGGACAAGTTATGGAGTCTATAAAACTATTTATGAGAAAGACTCTTCAATTATGTAACCTATGAGCTTTTAATGGATCTTTAAAAGAAAATGACTTTTGGTAATCCATAACTTGAGGACAAATTATGGACTCCATTAAAAACATTTAGATCAAGAACTAATTAACAAACAATTTGCAAATAATGCCTATGATCTACCAAAACTCATAATTGTATGAATAATCATATCAACAATTTCAAGAATCATGTAAACACATATAAAACTTGAAATTTTGATAATAACCTTGAAATTGGTTTACCATAATCATTATCACATCAAAAACAGGTTTTATAAATCCAAACAGCTTAGGGTAATGATTCTAGTCCAATTCCAGCCAAAAACATCAAAAATCTGCACTTAGGGGCTCCGACTCGTCCAGTGCAGGAACAAAGTCGGCGAGTTAGATGAATTTGTACATGGACTCGGCGAGTCCATCAGTGGACTTGGCGAGTCCCCAGCCCAGAACAACAAAAATCGAGTTTTTCAGCAATTACATCAAGTATAAGTGAAAACAAGCCTAGTCTCTGATACCACTGATGGGTTTTGAGCATTCTAACACTCCTATAGTGTACATGCAACCCTATAAACCTTGGATCTATGGTTTCTCTATTATACATGCAAATATTCAATATTCCAAGGTTTCATCCTAACTAGCATAATATGAAGTATATACAATACAAGAATCTAGTAGAATGACATACCTTTTGATGGAGGTTGAAGTCTTGAACCTTTAAGAGCTTAGTGCCCCAAGTGTTTCACCTCAAATGGTTCACACAACACCAAAAAGCCTTGGAATAACTTGAGAAGAAGAATACTTATGTTCACTCTTATGAAATCGGATTTGCCCTCTTGTGTACTATACACTAGTGCCAATTTCATGAACTAGAGACCTCTTTATATAGTGTGGAGGATTAGGTTTACATTCATGTAAACCCTAATACCCATGACCTTTCATTTCTATAGGATCCATGGGTTAAAACTCCAAGGACTATACATGAAAGCTTAGCCCAACCTAAATGAACTTGGCCCATCCTATATATAAATAAGAGTCCATATTTTAATTAGTTCCTTTTGATCCACTAAATTAATTCTAAATTAATTCTTGATCAATACTAATTAAATAATATGATTTCATATTAATATATTAGAACTTATAATATATTAATATAAATCATAAGTATCCTTTTTCTCATTTTGTCTATCCAATTGTCCCGATGCCATGCAACCCAAATGGACCATGCTACTCTCGGGTCGAATACATACCAATAATAGTTTTGGGTTTAGACATCTAATCCAACAACTAGATCATTGGGGTTATGACTAGTTTGAAGAGTTGGATCTTATTTTTCTGCCTCAGGAGTAGTGACCTTGAAATCAAGGACCTTACTGATTAGAGATTCATGGCCAACATCAGAGATCATAGACACTTCAGAGTTTTAGAGACATTTCAGCATTTGGTTCTCATTATGTTTCATTTTTATTACCACACTTGCTGGTCGGTTACTGTGTATTTTAGCCTTTTATCACTTATTTGTATCCCTCGTCATTTGTTGGAGCATGGAAATTCTTTAAAAATTATGAGTGATAGTTAGGTTATTTAATTCCCTTTATTGTATTGTTTGGTATCTCTCTCCTTATAAATAGAGAGAGAGCTGGTCATTTTATTTTTAACAAGTAAGAGTACACAAAATGTAGGTCCTAGTGAGAGTGAGTGTGGTGGGATCTCTCCCACCAAGGGAGAGTTATCTCTCCCAACCCCTGTTCTTCATGTAATATTTTATTTCTCTCTTTCTAGTAAATCATTAAATTACTATCGGGAGCTGAATAAGCTAACAGTGAAGGAACGTCATCCACTCCCGAGGATTGATGATTTGTTTGACCAACTTCAGGGTGCATCTTGGTTTTCCAAGATTGATATGCGTTCAGGTTATCATCATATCAGGATCAAAGAGGAGGATGTACAGAAGACTATCTTCCGGACTCGTTATGGTTATTACGAGTTCGTGGTGATGCCCTTCGGGCTCACCAAAGCTCCAGTCGTCTTCATGGACCTCATGAACCGCGTATACAAGCAAATGCTGGATCGGTCTGTGACTGTATTCATTAATGATATCCTGGTCTATTCTAAGACCCAGGAGCTGAATGAGGAGCAATTGAAGGAGGTGTTGGAGACTCTGAGGAGGAAGATACTTTTTGCGAAGTTCTCCAAGTATGAGTTCTAGTTGCACGAGGTGCAGTTTGTGGGGAACCTTGTCAACTAGAACGGTATTCTGGTCGATCCAGCCACGATCGAGGCGGTGATGAGGTGGGAGGTCCGAGGTCTCCATATGAGATTCGAACTTTCCATGGGTTGGCAGGCTATTATCGGAGGTTCATTCAAGATTTCTCCAAGATAGAGGTTCCTTTGACTCGGTTGAAGAAGAAGACCGTCACTTTTCGCTGGGGGCTTGAGCAGCAGACGACTTTTGAGACCCTGAGGGAAAGGTTGTGTGAGGTGCTGATTTTGACCCTGCCGGAGGATATTGAGGACTTTGTGGTTTATTGTGATGTGTCGATCACAGGTTTGGGTGCAGTTCTGATGTAGAGGGGTCGCGTGATCTCTTACGCTTCGAGGCAGAGGAAGCCTCATGAGGCGAATTATCCGACGTATGATTTAGAGTTGGGGGCTATGGTTTTCGCCCTCAAGATTTGGCGACATTACCTCTATGTGGTCTGTTGTACCATTTACTTGGATCATAAGAGCCCGAGGAATCTGATTGATCATCCGAATCTGAACATTAGGCAGCGTCAGTGGTTAGATGTGGTGAAGGATTATGATTGTGAGATCCTTTACCATCCGGGGAAGGCCAATGTGGTGGCCGATGCTCTAAGAAATAAGGCGCTCGCGGCTCCAATCAAGGATATTCATTTGAGGATGATCGTGATTACTCCACTTTTGGAGCAGATTCGAGAGGTTTAGATTGAGGCTATGAAGGAAGAGCACTGGAAGAGCGAACGCATAGTGGGTCAGGTGGCTTCCTTTGATTATGATAGTTAAGGGTTACTAACTCTCCATCGGAGAGTATGGGTTGCATATTGGGGTGGTGTTCGTCAGGTTCTGATGGAGTGGGTGCACAAATCGAGATTCTCCATTCATCCCGGGGTGACAAAGATGTATAGATATCTTTGTCCTGATTATTTTTGACCTTGCATGAAGCAGGATGTAACTTGATATGTGGAGAGGTGCTTGACTTGAAGGAAAGTCAAGGTCGAGCATCAGCGACCTCACAACAAGATACAGCTGTTAGATATTCCCGTTTGGAAATGGGAGGAGATTACCATGGATTTCATTACGAAGTTGCCTTGGACTGCACGTAGAGTGGATTCTATTTGGGCCATCGTGAATCGATTGACCAAGAGCACACATTTTATTATGATTTAGGAGAGTATATCCGCGGAGAAGTTGGCCTAGATATACATCAGGGAGGTTGTGGCACCACATGGGGTGCAAATTTCTGTGGTTTCGGACAGGGACGTCTGGTTCACTTCCCGATTTTGGAAGAGGTTCCACGACAAGCTGGGTACTCATCTGCATTTCAGCATGGCTTTCCATCCGCAGACTGACAGTCAAAGCGAGCGGACTATTTAGACCTTGGAGGATATGCTTCGAGCGTGTGTTTTGGATTTCGACGGGAGTTGGGAAATAAATCTTTTGTTAGTGGAATTTGTGTATAACAACAATTATCACTCCTGCATTGATCGACCTCATTTTGAGATGCTCTATGGGAGGAAATGCAGGACCCGATTTATTAGGGTGAGGTCGGTCAGCGAGTCATGGGGAATACCGAGGGGGTACTCAAGAGTATTGAGTTGATTTAGCAGGTTCGAAGTAGACTCCAAACATCTCAGATTCGGTAGAAGAGCTATGCCGACAAGCGCCGATCAGATCTAGAGTTCCAGGTTCGGGATATGGTTCTCTTGAAGGTGTCACCTTGGAAAGGTGTCATCCGATTCAGGAAGATGGCAAATTGGGCCCCAAGTACATTGTTCCTTTCAGGGTTTTGGCCCGGGTGGGCCGGGTTGCTTATCGCTTGGATCTTCCAGAAGAGCTTAGTCAGATCCATAGCACATTCCACGTCTCTCAGTTGCAGAAATGTTTAGTGGATGATTCTGCGGTGGTTCCATTGGAGGATATTCAGGTGCATGATCTCCTGAATTATATCGAGAGAACGATGGCGATTCTTGACCGGAAGACGTAAACCTTGAGGAACAAGGTTGTTGAGTTAGTCAAGGTCTAGTGGCACAACTGTAATGGTTCATAATGGACATGGGAGCCAGAGGACGAGATGAGGGAGCGCTACCCAGAGTTATTTAGGGCATCAGACTTCAAGGACAAAGTCTGATTCAAGTTTGGGAGAATTATAAAACTCTTAATGTGATAAGTTTACTTTTTAGCCCTTATTGCAAAATCCTTTACATTTTGTTCCCCTAGCTAGTATGCAGGGTGTACTCTAGGAGTACGCTTAGCGTACTAGCGCATTCTAGATCGCGATACTCATCCACATACGCGGGGCATACGTGGAGTACTCTTGGCGTACACGAGGCAGGGGTAAACCCTCATTTTTAGGGTTTGCACCCAATTTAAACAACTTCAACCACCTATTGGACATTTATTGACCAACCTCCATCTCCCTATACCCTGAAATCAAAACCCTAAGAGCCTCTTGTGAGTTTTGAGCTTGTAAGTGAGATTTTGGTGGTGTTTTAGTGAAATAATAAGAAGAAGAACTCTTGGCGGTTGTTTGGGAGTAGCATAGACTTGTAGATCCTGCTTCATCATCATCATTGCAAGGCATTTGAGGCATAAAGTTCTCTACTTGATGGTTCATTATGCTAGATTTAGTTTTGGGGCTTTGTATATGTATTTTTGGGTCTTTTAAGTTAAAGTTGAGTTTTTGATCTACTCCAGAAGCCATGGATGTTAGATCTTAGCTCCATTAAGGCCACATGTTCATAAAAATGCAAACTCTATGGAGGATATTGGTTGTAAGTATTAAGATCTTTATTAAGCTATTTTTTGAGCTTTGAGTCCCATTAAGCCATGCGTGGGTGTAAAGTTGCCAACTTTACGTGATTAGTTACCTTATAGAATCAAATCTGGGCTTTTGGCACATTGTCTTAGCTGATTAAGTGCTTAATGAAGTGGTTTGGTAGTCTGGGGAGTACTACGGGCGTACCCAGCTAGTACGTTGCGCGTACTAACCCCAGACGAAGTACGCTAAGCGTACTTGCTTAGTACGCCCCGCGTACTCAGCAGACGGACATTTTGGGCTTGACATTCTCGGTTTGGGCAATAGTTTGGGATTGTAAGATTTTTTTTGTTGGGACATTAGACTTCTGATTTTGGGCTTTTGCTAGTACATTAGGCTCCTTTGGATTAAGGCCCATGATGAGTTTTGGGCCCAATTTGGAATATTGGGCCGTATTGGGCTTCGTGTGTCCATTTAGGAATTAGGCCTTTTGAGTAGTTAGGTTGGGCCATGGTTTTGGGCCAAGTAAGAAAAAGGGTAAAATGGTCATTTACCCTGGTTATGGGTTAAGTAGCTTAGATTCTTGTTTATGGGTCGAGGTCCAATTATTAATTGGATATTATTGTGATGATGTTATTGCGAGGATTTTCCGGACCAGCAGACCGAGATTCATTTGAGTGTTTCATCAGCTAGAGGTGAGTTTCTTCACTGTGTTTAGCGGGTCGAAGGCACTAATGTCGGCCCATGGTTTGTTATGTCTAGGATGCTAGATGTCTGTGTGACTCTTACATATGTTATGTGTTTGTACGTTTACCGGGCGAGGCCCGACGCTGGGCGGCCCGATGACCATTTTGTATGCTATTTATCTTTGTGATCATTGAATGTGTTATCTGTTTATCTGTTTATATATTTATATGTATACCGGGCGGGGCCCGATGACTAACAGATTTGTATATCGAGCGGGGCCCATTATATTTTTATTATGTAAAGTATGTGGTATTTTGGGGAACTCACTAAGCTTTGTGCTTACGATTTTCAGTTTATGTTTTCAGGTACTTCTGGTTCCAAGGGGAAGAACCCGTGATTATTACAGTACACACACCATCTCGTTTCGCATTTTATGTTACTTTGATGTGTGTGATGTAGTTGATACATTTTGTTTCACCATGGTTTTTATGATGATGTTTTGGATAATAGTTTTATTAATTTAAAAACGAAAATTTTTGGTCTTAATTTTTGGGACGTTACACGTCCTCCTCAGATCTCGAAAAAGATGAAATTGGTTTCATTTGTAAAAGAAAATGGTTATGAGTGGGGCATGTGAGTTGAAGAAGTTAAAAGAATTGTTGCTGAACATAACCTAGTCATATCTAATCAAAGACCATTATACATGTGACAAGGTTGTTCATAAATTTTTTAGTTAAGTGGGAAACTTTATCAGCAAGTAGAATTGATGAATCAGTATAATGAAATGGTGGTCAGGAAGAAAAAGATTGAAGAAATAAACAACATGATCAATCTATCTAAGTAAATTTATGTGTTCTTAAGAAGACACTCGGATAATCCTATTGTTAAGGACAGGTGCACCAAACCTAAGAAACAAAAGGTTCTTATTGTACATTTGAGTAGGAGGGATGATAAAGGAGAGTATAATGAAAAGCTTGTTGCTTTAGAATTGGTAAAGTATGGGTACAGTCAGTGGCTTGTAATTGCACAAATAATCAAAGGGAATAAATGTATTCACACTTAGGAACTAAGGGTTTTTGTGGATTCAATGATCAAGAAAGTACAAATTCTCAACCTTATTTCTACTAATGCCTTAGATACTATATCCACTTCTAAGCCTACTCCTACTGCTTCAAGAAGAAGAAGAAGAGAATCCCATGCCACGCGTCTACTGCCATTTGGATCATTTGTTATTAACACCTTTTTGACGTTGGTTGTTGAGACAGTGGAGTTCAAATTTATTCGTTCTCCATTACATGAGATATTATACAGATATGGAATGGGGGCATATATGCTTCATGAGAACTATTCATTTTCCTAATGGCCAAAGAAGTTATTTGTTTCACTTAAGGTTGGTGTGTATAAAAGAAAAATCTATTGATAGGTTCAATCTACTACTGTTGTCTTTTGAGTTGAATAAAAGAAAGGAAAAATTAAAGCAAGATGACTATCAGTGGATTAAGCTTGAGATTATCAATGAAGCTGACAACAACAGGTTTTAGGGTCATGAAGTTTTTGGACGCTTCTCTTAATGGTTTTAACATCATTAGATTAAGGAAGATTGTTAGGTTACACCTAGTAGGAAAAGATTGAGAGACATCTATCTCACCACATACACGAGCAAACATGGGATGATCCAAGGCAAGAGTGAGATGTTTTTCGTCTAAAATTGTTATTGTACTTTAGAGTATTGACCCTAGAACTCCTATTTACCACTCTTAATGATCTTTATGGATATAGTATGATTTGATATCATGTTTTACTATAGATTATGAACTAATTAGCATATTATAACTTAATATAATATTAATCTATAAGGGTAACTACAAATCTTCTATCTGGATGTTCATTTCTACTCAAATTAACCAATAGCATTAGGTTCTTTCATCGGTTACTACAACAATGTTTACGTACTCATTCAATGTATTGTTAGTGATTAATCTGTCAAATAAAAAAAACTTTTGTTTTAACCTTTAAAAATATGTTTGAAGTTATTAAAATTACTTTAAAATCCAAATAGGTAAAAAAATCCTTTAAAGAGTGAATTAGCTTACATCAACATAACCAAAGTTGATGTATCAAAGTTAGATTTGACTTGAAAAGTTATGAAGTTAAATAAATTTATTCAAAACAAATCTAGGTTTCAAAATCATCATATAATACTTAAAACTCAAATCAAACATTTTAACTCCATTACTTAATTAGTAAAAGTAACTGATCTCATGTTTTGAACTCAACAATCAGACAATGAATCCAACTCATGATTCATTATTTTTAAAATAGAAATCAATCCACAAATCTAATAGATCAAGTTGAATCCAACTCATGATTCATTATTTTTAAAATAGAAATCAATCCACAAATCTAATAGATCAAGTTGATTCCTACGTGATCTACAACTTGAAAATGCCTAAAACATTTTCACACCTTCTAAAAATCCTCCACATTAGCTATTTGAAAATAGTTTAATAAAACTAAATTAATGTTTAGAAATGTTCAACTGCATAAAAAGGTTCCAAAAATTAAAGTATGTTAATTGTTTTACAAATATGACGTTGAAACAATCTATCAAAAGGCATAAGAAAAGTAATCAACTATTACATAAAAAAAATTTCTTCTAAAATCCCAAGCTTCCTCTACTTTTCATATATCAACTATCCTAATACAAAGACATGTCAAAATATATATGTTGAGCTTGAAAAGCCTAGTAAGAATTCTTGTTAGGATGATGGATAAATTGACAAAACCCAAAATCAAATCCAAAATGGTTTATCAAAATATCAGCAATAGATAAATATTAACCATTTCGGTAAAGAAACATTTAAGTATACGCATTACTAAACATAATTAAAACAACAAAGATTAAATCAACAACTTCAAAGATTGCGGTGCTTCTAATTCTAATTCCTAACAGTACAAATCATCTCAAATCTAACTCACCTCAATAATATTGAATGGAAAAAATATCATAAATGGTCCCTATGGTTTCTCCAGATTTGAAGTTTAGTCCCCGTGGTTTAAAAACATCATAGATGGTCCTTATGCTTTCAAAACTTTTGACAATTGGTCCTTATTGCTAACTTCGTTAAGTATTGTCTGTTAACTGAAGGTCATTTCGTCATTTCACTACCACAGGGACCATTTATGATGTTTTCTCTTATTTTTAAAAAAATGAAAAAAAATGAAATAATATGCAAAGAGGGTCCTCTCTCTCTCTCTCTCTCTCTCTCTCTCCCACACACACACCAGCTTTTCGACCCATCGCAGAACCAGATGTTGGGGAAGCTAGAAATATATGTATTCTGTTCATCTATATCCAATAACAGATCAAGAAAAACCCAATATTGCAAAACAAGAAAATTCCATATTTTCAAAAATTCAAATTATAGATAACGACAAGAGACAAAGATATGGATTTGGATCCAACTAAGAGATCAAGAGATATGGAGCAATTCATGTTTGATATTAAAGACACAGTCACTCTATGTTTGAGATTGAGTAAGAGAAATGAAACTGAACTTGCAAATATATATAAAACACACCCCACCCGGAGTCCTCCACCTCCCCCCGCTTCTTTCCCTACTGATCATCGTCTCTATTGACATCTTCCGATACATCTTTTTACCAGCAGCTTCTGCACAGGTCATGAACCTAATCTTAATTCCAAATATAAACTAAGATGATCATAAACAAACTAACATAGAAGGTGTTTGAGAGATGGATTAAGGAGTAATGGCATGTATTGGGTGACAATTCAATCAGGATAAAGAATTGCTACAAACCTCATCTTTAGATCCGGTGCCATAGAAGGTAGCAACAGTAGCATCAAGTAAAGCAACATCAATCGGGTGACTTAAATCCCTAAGCTTCTTCGCCGCCATCGCTGAGAAATTGTGCAAGCGTAAAACCCTAGATGAAACCCTCGAGTGAAGTTTTTTTGCAGAAAAATCATGTTGAAGGAAGCAGTGTACGAACGAAACCCTAGAGGGCGCAAAAGGAGGAACACGGTATATAAATATTCTAGAAGCAACAAGAACATCATCATACAGACATCCAACTACAAGTGAAATAAAGAAAGGAAGTTGATTTCTTCTGTGTTTATTTTCATTCTTCAAGGGTTGTTGATTATTTGCGAATAATGGGGGATGTAATTATCGGCTTAACATGATCTGACACTTGATCATGTATTGGCAAGAGAGGGGAAACCATTCTCTTCAAAACACTGGAGCCTCTATTTTTACACAGGAAGAAGATTTAATGGGGGGGAGAGAGAGAGAGAGAGAGAGAGAGAGAGAGAGAGAGAGAGAGAGAGAGAGAGAGAGAGAGAGAGAGAGAGAGAGAGAGAGTGGTGGAACCCCCTTTTGCATATTATTTTATTTTATTTATTTTTTTTAAATAAGAGAAAACATCATAAATGGTCCCTATGGTAGTGAAATGACGAAAATCCCTTTCAATTAACGGACAAAACTTAACGGAGTTAGTAATAAGGACCAATCGTCAAAAGTTTTGAAAACACAGGGACCATCTATGATGTTTTTAAACCACATGGACTAAACTTCAGATCTTTGGAAGCCACAGGGACCATTTATGATGTTTTTTTCATTTGAATGGGAATTAGTTCATTAAATGATATCACATACCACACATTACATATATGAATTCCAAGCATAGATACATGTGCCCCATATGATGTAGCACTCGTATATTGGGTCTGGATTTTTTTTTTGCCTTACTAATAAAAATGTTTTTTATAAGTATCAATTATATAGAACTATTTTTGTAAAAATAAACATGTCAAAAACAAAGTTATAAAAAAATATAAAAGAAGTTCTAAAATTATTTTATGTAAATTATTTTGCTTTAAAATAACATCAAAAAACAAAGCTGTGAAAGAAAAAACATAAAAAAAGTTTATAATTTTTTTTTTGGAAGAATTCGTAAAAAAGATGTAAATGAAGTTGTACAAAAAGAAATTAGAAAAAATTACGTTTTACAAAATATATAAACCAAAGTTGTAAAATAAAGCTGAGAAAATTCTACAAAAGTTTAGAACAAATTCATTAAAATAATCGAACATAGAAAAAAAATTGTAAAATAGAAAAACAAAAAACTAAATTCGTAAAAATAGTTGAATTTTAAGCTAAAACGGTATACATTAGGATCCAGGTGCGGACGGTTATGTCTAGGGCTGGAATTAGTACGGTACAAATTCATTTTTTTCTAAACCGTGTACCGTACCAACTATAATTGGTATAAAAAAATTGCTACCGGTACCGTACCAAATATACTTGGTACCAATTTATTTGGCTACCAACAAGTTTGGTTGATACAAATTGGTAATTGTATATACCAAATTTTTTTAATTTTCTATTGTAAGATTCAAAAATAAACAAAGAGATCGAGATTTTGATGTTTAGCATAGAAATTAGTTACATAGTTCTTTTAGTTTACAAAAGAATTCTACTGAAGTAACGCTAAAGTAACCTTTTAATTTTGTGCTTTAACATGGTAATAACTATTAACTAATACGGCCAAATGACTAATATAATGTTATTAAAACTGTAAACATTAAACACAATTAACAACACCGACTAAAAAAAAAAAAAAAAAACTTTGAACAGTGTAGATTCACACTGTGAATCTAAACTGTAAATATTTCAATTTTTAACATTCACAATATGAAAAATCTCGAACAGTTCAGATTCACATTGTGAATCTGATTTACTATTATGCACACTGTGAATCTGAGAAGGTTAAAAAAAATAAGCCTCTATCAGTGTACATTCACACCGTGAATCTAAACTGTAAATATTTCAAATTTTAACATTCACAATGTGAAAAAACTCCGATCAGTTCAGATTCACACTGTGAATCTGACTTATTATTATACACACTGTGAATCTGAGGAGGTTCACAATGTGAATCTGAACAAGTTTACAATATGAATCTGAACAGGTGCACAATGTGAATCTGAACTGAAATATCGTTTTTTTAATATGAATATGAATCTATGTTTAAAAAGTACAAAAAATATGAATTTTGATATATTTATTAATTTTTTTCTATAAAAAATAGACCTTAACTTTTTTCATCAAAAAAATGAAGTGAGTTTTTTTTCGAAAAAAAAGTTCGTTTTTTATATATCATCATTGATCTCTATGTAAAGAGGACGAAGAATCGTGAACAATGGTATATTCGGTTTTTTTTTTTGATAAAAAACATGGCCTAAAAAAAATTTTAAACGAAAAAAAGTGGTGAGTTTTTTTTGTAAAGGGTGGATTTTTTGGTATAATCCGGTGTGTGTGAGTCCAATGTAAAAGTGTATATGTATTTCCTTGGCCGTTGATCGCTATGATTTTCGACGCTCACGATTGGTTTCTTGGTTCCTTGGTTAATTATGGTTCTCTATTGAACCTCACTCTATATATATATATATATATATATATATATATATATATATATATATATATATATATATATATATATATATATATATATATATATATATAAATGAATGAATTGGTTGGTACGGTATTACTATGGTATTTAAACTTTTGCACCATTACCGTACCAACATTGATCAACTGGTACGGTACTACGAACCAAACATGTTGGTTACCAAGTTACTTGGTTCGGTTGGTAACGTGTTGGTTGGTTTTTCGTGGTACAATTTTGTCAGCCCTAGTTATGTCCATAACCCACTTAAACAAAATGAATGGGATGGTTAATCATTTAGGCTACTGGTCATTTATATTTAAATATTCTAAAAAACCAAATATAAAATAATATTAATAAAATACGTTTATCATGTGCAATCCATGTTAATAAATTATAAGGAACATCTAGAGTTGGTTTCATATGCACAAAAACACATAAACAAATGTGCCCGTATTTTGAAATATATAACCACACATGCATAACATGCATATGCTAATATAAAATATCCATATGTATGAACTAACGCTTATACATATACAAATACAAATATGGGAAATTGACAATATAGCATAATCAAATTCCTTGTTCTTTTTCTGGATTAGTCACTAAAGTTTTTTATTTTTTATTTTTTATTTTTTTTTGGCAGAAATAATCACTAAAGTTACAATTTACATGTCAATCATACCATTTTGTTACCTAAAAAGGTAACAACTTCTTAGTTTACTTAATTTACATATGTGACATTTTAATTTTAAAAACATTAAATTTTGAAGGCCACGTTAGCTTCTACATCCCATTAATTGATATACATAGCGCCACTCTACTCCCTTCTTCTTCCCATCATCATTCCAGGTTAAAAGAAATATGGTTTTCGTGGCTTCGTCTCCTTTTGAACTCATGCAACAGTAATATTCCGTTTAGGTAGTTCAGAAAACAGTTTTTCTCCAAATCACTCTTCTCAGAGGACTAGATCCGGCTCCGGGGGATATTTCGTTTCAATCAAAAAAGTTTGGGAAACCCCTTTATGCAATTATGCATAGAATCAATGTCAGGATTGTAATTGATTTGGTAGCCGCTAAAACAGAAGACCATGCATGATCCGTCGTTGAAGTTCTTCAACCTAAAAAACTTACGGTCCGTGTTAGTTTAAATCTTCAATCGTTACACTTGTGAGTTTTTGATGCAAGCTTTTGGGCTTCAATTAAACATGGAGTTTAGTTAGCTGCTCAAATGTCGAAAAAACATATTTTAAGAACACATACTTTTTTATATGATATGTTTTTTCGTGAATCACCTACAGGAATTATAACTCGGTGTCCAAGCATTGTGGATCTTGTAAAATGTGATGGAGCTCCTTTATACAATCAAGAAAATGTATATCATTTAGGTGTCATTCCAACTGAATTACAAATCAAAGATATAATTGATCGGTTATCTTCATGTCACGGAGATAAAACAGGTTTAAGCACATTTAGCATAACAGAGGCTGTTTACGATCGGTTATCTCCATCACCTCCTTGAGCACCTTTAACGAAACCCTAGCCTCTCTTGAAGCATTAAAGCTCATTCTCTCTCCAAAGATCATTATTGGTGTTCTTTTAATGCATTAGAGTGAAGAAAGGAAAGAAGATTGATCTTGGAAGCATTTCATCTTTGGACCTTTGTAAGTTTCAAATATCTAAGCTTTATGTGCTTTCATTTATAGATCTAATGTTGGTTGGTGTTTTGGTCACTTTTTGCCCCTTTTTCATTGTGTATTTGGACTTAGAAGGACTCTAGAACCTTTGAAATGATTTATATTGCTTTTGGGACATTTAGAAGGTGCAAAATGGGAGCTCATGCATTTCCATTAAGCCATGCATGAGATTTTTGTTCATTAAGTCCCTTTTAGAGTTAGGTTTTGAGATTTGAGAAGTTTGGGACTTAGATCTAACTAAAGTTGAAAACTTTATCCATTAATATTTTTAGGAGATCCATATCTAAAAGGGTTATCCATTGGCTGAAAGGCTTAAGGACTTTAACAGGAAAAGTTGTTAAGCTAGATTTCACGGTGCAAGGGGCTTATGGTCACGACATGACATCTGAGTATTTCTCGGCTATTTTTTCATCTTGTGTTCACGGTGCGATAACCGTTGACCGTTGATTGCTGACTTTTAACCAAGTTTGAGTTTTGGTCAAACTTGTTGGATTTTGAGTTGTAGATTGAGTTTAGACATGAATTTGACGTTATGTAGTCTGTGAGACTGTTTCTTGTAAACTTCGGAATTGTAAATGTGATTCTTTAGTGTTTTATTCAAGTGAGTCTTCTCCCTATACTATATAGGACACTAGGTGTCATGTTATGATATATTGTCTTTATGACTATTGCATAAAAGATTATAAGGGGGCCATAACACTTATAGGAAAGACTATGGGGGACCATAACACTTGCAAGAGATTATGGGGGGACCATAGCAGAAATGATTATAATGAGACTGCAACAATGGAAGTGATTGTAAGACTATGGTGGGATCATAGCATTCGCCTTGTTATGTTGTATTTTGAGGAACTCATTACACTCTAATCTTGAATTTTTGGATTATGGTTTTATGAACAAGTGTTTTCATCTTGATTGTGATTTTATGAAAATGGGTATTTATCTTATTTTAAAATGAAAATTGTGGGTTGAAAATTGGGATGTTACAATTTTTTTTACTTTATTTTTTTAATTTGTTTTTACATGTTTTTCCACATTATTACAACTTCATTTATGCATGTTTTATTCAATTCGTTTTTTAATGGATGGTTAGTGGTTAGAATTTATCCCTAAGTTAGTAGAATTTTTCAATTCCCAGAGAACCTCCAATCTAAGAGGCAAAACATATACCAAGTGGGCTAGAACCACATTTATAACTTCATCTTGTAACAACTCAAATTTCAAACCAAATTTTTATTTTTAAATTACCCAAAATATTGTTCATAAATCAAGTTATCCGAAAAATACATGTATCAAATACAAATCATCATCACAAAATATCAGAGTGCCACAAAATGCCTAGTAACAAATCTCCCAGCGAGAGTGTAGAATCAGACCTTCGCCTTCCCGCGATCCTCAGAAGTACGTGAAACACATATAATCAACAGCTGTAAGAACGAATCTTAGTGAGTTCCCCAAGACACAACATACAACACAACACAAATAAACAGCTATGGGTTATCAGCAATCCTGGGGACTATCAACAATCCCAGTGGGCAAACAGCATGCCCAGTGGGTTATCAGCAACCCTGGAGACTACTCGAAGTCTCATTCACACATAAACAACATAAAACAATAATAATAGTTACACCCAGCAGGTAATCAAAGACACAACTATTCTACCATACATGTAAGAATAAGTGAGGAGACTCTCCTGATACTGATGACAGATAAATCTCACACCCGAACTGCCGGAACTAGACTCCGCCTAATAAACACAACAAGTAACCCTAGTCAATTAAGGTCATTATCCCGACTAACAAGTCTAAATCCCACAAATACGCTCATTGAGGGCAAAAATACATTTTTGCCCCTTCCATGGTCCAAAACCCTAAATCCTTGACCAAAGTCAAAAGTCAGCAAAAAGTCAACCGCCCAGTGTGTATGGTGGGTGTACGCTTCCTACGTTCTGTGTACTTGTAGAATCAAATGGATCGGGGTCGAGCCTAGCTACGCTGGGCGTATCCAGAAGTACATTGGACGTACGTCGTTTGATCCCAAAATCACTCACAATCGTCTTAATCATTAAGACTTGCAATCCAAGAATAGATTTGACCTCCATAGAACATCTCAATCCATAAAGTCATCGAATTTAAGCCTTTACATGGCTAGATAGGGCTCAATACACAAAACTCTAACTTTTACAACACTCTAAGTCACTTAACTCATGCATGAGCCAAGGAAAACGATCAACCAACCATTTTTATGGATCTAAGCACTCTAATACATATAAAAGGACAAACAATATGCTTTAGAGTACTCCATACTCACAAAGATCCAAAGTTTGGGACAAAAAGATCATAAAAACCCATCTAAGAAAATCTAGAAAGAACATCAGCAAGGTATAGACTTTATACCTTCAAAATATACACAAGATGAAGGAGTTTCAGGATCCTCACAAACTCCAAGACCCTCACTCACAAGGCTAGGGTTCGATATCTAGAGTTTAGAGGGAAGTGAGGCTAATAAGAAATGTCCAAGGGATGCATAAGGTGGATTAAATAGGGAGAAAAACCTAAAATTTAGGGTTTATGGCCTGAGCTAGTATGCCTTGTGAACCATATGTATGCCCAACATACTAGCATGTATCCAGCGATTCCATGGCTGGATCATGTACGATGCGCGTACCTCATGTACGCCCAACGTACGAGCTAAAATGCAAGGCTTCTGACATAAAGGGTCAAATATGTAAACTTTAATTAAATCATTGACTAAATTAGAAATACCTAAAAACCAGATGTTACACATCTTTTTACTTTTTTTTCTCAATTTGTTTTTTTTAACTTCATTTTTTACTTCTTTTTACATGATTTTTTCACAATGTTTTGATAAAAAAGAATAAGGAATAAATTTGTAAAATGAAGTAGGTAATGAAGTTGTTAAAACGTATTTTATAGTAAAAAACATGTAAAAATGAACTGTAAAAAAGCAATGTAAAAATTAAAGTAAAAGGGGATTGTGAAAAAATAAAAAATAAAGTTGTGAGAACGAAATATAAAAAAAATGTAAAAACAAACCGAAAAATAAATTTATAAAAAACAAGTTATAACAATATATTATGGAAAAAGAAATGTAAAAAAATATGTAAGAGGCATTAGAAAAAAATAAATAAATGACCTTATGTAAACAAAAAAAGTTCAATGGGTTTCCATAGTGTAAGGAATGTGGAAACCTAATGTCGTGGTGATAAGGACCAAATTTAACAAAAAAAAAAAAACAAAGTTCATTGATTTTTTAAATCTTAAAACAAGCTTTGCGACTAAATGAACACAAAT
Organism: Lactuca virosa; assembly: GCF_052849685.1. Lineage (NCBI taxonomy): Eukaryota > Viridiplantae > Streptophyta > Magnoliopsida > Asterales > Asteraceae > Lactuca > Lactuca virosa. Next base: position 480,222,620 of record NC_136429.1, read on the forward strand.
ACAATAGCTTAGTGTTTAATTTCGACCATAACCGTTTTATATTTAAACTCCATAGATTCTAATAGGACATGTTTATATAATTGATCTTTTTCAGTTGATCATTGATCCAACTAGTCTAATATTGGTCATAATAATCGGTAATGATCATGTAGAGATAAAGCAATTAGATTATGGGTATGCTTGACAAAACTATGAGTGAGCAAAAAAGTCGACGCTACTAAATCAAACTAATATCGTATAGGTTCATGTCGGTCAATACTTAGTTCCACTAAATCATGAAATTCAGTTCTTGGGAATTTCGGGTCTGGTAAAAACCAGAATCGAGCCGGATTTAACTCAACTTTGAAATCTTATAACATTCTCATATTAACTTGGAATTGGTTGATTCTTCTTCCACTATATTCAACTATGTATTGTCCATATGGTTAGCTCAAGAATTAACAAATTTAAATAAGTATAACCTACATTATATAACATGTATAGAATTTTTCCTCAAGTTTGATGACTTATAACTCTCTCATATGAACTTAAATTAGGCTACTTCTTATTTATACATCTTCTTCTCTATCGTGGCTACATGTTAAGCTCAAGAATCAACTAATTTGGATCAGTATAAAATTACTTAAATAGCGCTGAATATGGGTGTTTGAAAACTTAAAGTTTTATACACTTGGTATTTTTTTTCTTTCCAGATATGTGCGCAACAGTTCCTTGTTAGATAATGCTGACTTTGCAAGAGATCGAATTAATCCTGTATTAACCCACTTTCAAGGAGAATAAAGGGGAACAATGACCTCCATCTAGCACGAAAGAACATTGGAAATTTATTATATTTTTCAGTTGCATTTTCTAGTATATTAGGAAGCTTTATTTTTATTTTGTAGTAGAGTATTAGCTTTGTTTTTCCTAGTAATTTCAGCTTCAAATAGTAGTAAAAAACCTCAAAATATTTACCCCAAATTTTGTGCCCTTTTTATTGATTTACTAGTTATTTGGGTGTGTTATTGATCTTGTCGAGATCACCTTCCAACACTTGGTATCAGAGCATATGGTTCCTTCCCAAGTATCTCAGACTTGATGTAACATCCTAAAATTTAAGACTAGGTTCTTAAATTAATAAAGTAAATAAATAAAATAGGATTTATTTAGTTAAATCATCAAAGAATAATTATATCATTAGTAGATATGAAGTTTAGAAAGTTAGAAGTGAAAATAATAACATTTTAAATGTTAAAGATCCAAAAGTGTAAAGGTGGCACAATGAGTTGACCAAAGGGTTGACTTAATTAATGGAAGGGGCTACCAAAGCTATACAATGGATGGAGGATGACTTGTTATAAAAAATTTAAGCAAATGCGAAAATAAATGAAATAATGGTAAATTTGACAAAAGATATAAACTGAGGGACCAAATGTGTAAATTTTGGGAAGATAAAGATGCATCTATTCTCTTCTAGTGGAGAAAAACATGATTGAGCTACATACAATCTTCTCAAATGGAGATTTTCATCACATGAGTTTCTAGGGTTTGGTTCAAGTGGAGATTTGAACATCCAAGCAAAGAAAGGAAAGAACATACAAGGTATAATTTCTTCTCCTTTTAACCTAGAAATCAATTTTGTGAATTGGGTAAAACGTAAATGTCTATTTTGGTGGGATTCAATGACTAGGGTGCTGGTTTCTAACCTCCCCTAAGTATTTTTTATGGTTCCAAGTTCAATCCAACATCCCATTGATGGATTTGATGATTTTGGTAAAAAGACAACCATGAACCCTAGAATCTCAAATTTGAAGATCTTGTATTTTAATGTGAAATTATGATAGATTTAATGACCTAGATGATTTTTGACAATAATAAATCCAATTCTAATGCTCAAACTCATCCATGATGGTGGAATCATGTATAATCTTGTATTTGTGATGAATTTTGGGAAATTTATAGATAACTACATGATGATTGAAACCTACGAAGTGAATGTCTTTCATGAACATGAATTGCTACTCTAGAGATGATATCAGAACATAAACATGAAATAATGCTAGTGAATATCTAGTTCTAATGATTGTTTGGCCCAATGGCAATTTGGCAACATGGGATGGCATTGAGGATTCTGTAGTTACATTAGGTACTTATCATGAGATTGCTTGTGTTTTATATACTTGACAACACCAAATGATGTATTAAATGATTTGGGAATAAGTCGTATTGCTAAAAGTAGGTACCATATAAACTTAAGCTCTTAACCTTTTCATTTGAGTGTTTGTAAGCATTATGAACTTAACATTTGGATTGAGGACTTAATGAATTAAGTTAAATGTTTTTGATAGGTTTTATGCAAAACAAAAACTCTTAACTTCACATGCAACCAAAAGATCTATGTTTTCACTATTGAACCTATAACTATGAACATCAAATAAGAAACCCTAGAAATCCTAGGCAATTTTCTACAAACACAAAAAGGGTTTTAGGATTACATACCTTGTTGTAGATCTCTTGGAAGCTAGCATCACAAATTTCGTACCTCTAATGGAATCACACCCAAGCTACCAAGAAGATGACTTGAAGGAGGCAAGGGGAGGTATAAATTTCAGCTCTTCGCTTGGAATGATGAGTTGCCAAAATTATAAGGGCTAGGGTACTTTATATATAATTGAGGAATCTTGGGGCCAAAGCTAGGGTTTAAAGGATAAGCCCTAGATTGAATTAGTTGGTGACCAAGCAGCCCAATCTCCTTATTCAAGGAGACTTGTGTGACATCCGCCTAAAATGGATTTGGGTCAACCCAACCCAATTGGAAATTTAATAAACCCTACTCAAGATTACTTGACGCTAATAGGATCAAAACCCACACACTACGATATGAATTGATGTTAATAGCAACATAGTATAGTACAACGTTATAACTATAATCAAATTAAATTTTGATACCATATTAAAATCAAATCAAAGTATAATGCTCTAATTAAATTAAAAGAATCAAACTTGAATGATATAATTAAACTTCAAATCAAAGTAGATTGTTATAATCAAATAATAACCTATCTTTTATAAAACCCCATTTTTATAAACTTTCCATTAAATTTTATAAAACTCTATTTTTATAAACTTTACTTTAAATTTTATAAAACTCTTATATTAATTATATAAAAGATGCTTGTGTTAGTGGGAAATTATGAAGACCACCAAAAGCAAAAAGATTATTCCCATGGTCTCCCACTCACACCTCTCATCCACTTTCCTTTCCTTTTTCTCCCAACATATTATTCTCTTCACCACTTAAACCTTCTCTATTCTTTCTCTCACTCTCAATCTCGAAATTCATCCAAGAGATACTCATATTCCAGCCAAGAACAATCTATTATACTCAAATATTCATCCCTCTTGAAGCATTCATCAAGGTATGTTGTTAAAAGTTTCAAATTCATACAAGAAACAAATTAAATCCACCAAAATATCTAAAACTCATTTTATGTATAAACCTGATTTTTCTCAGAATACCATCAATAAAATAAGAAGTTCTGGACTGTCACACCCCGATCCTTGTCGGAATCGATCAAGGCGTGATATATTGTTCAAAGTCTCATGACAACTATGTTATAATATGATTAGATTCAATTAAGTACTAAGTATGCAAACAAGATCCACAACATACAAATACAAATCCAAATACGAACAACATTTATTACATCAAATTTAAATTGTCTTGTGGATTTCTAAGGCACAACCTATTTTTCATCAATCTTCATTCTTCAAATCTGCATCATGGGTAAAAACAGGTCAACTACGAGAGTTGGTGAGTAATCTAATTTTAGTAGAGAAAGTTGTGAAGTTGAAACATTTATAATTTCAAATTTGTTTTCTTTTGAAGTCGACAAATAATTGTATTTGAGATAACGGTTTATAAATAAAAAATTGATTAACAAATGATAACAACAACAATAAGTCCTCACCCTATACATACATATGTATATATATATATATATATATATATATATATATATATATATATATAGGATGGAGCATCTAATCATCAAACACACTCAACCACGTGCGATCAATCACCTTAGCGTCCCAAGGCGGGGTGGTCAACCCAATAGCGCTATTATTGTCCATAACGTACCTCAAGAATACGGGCATAGTCATGGAGATTAGACTAAAAATGATAATGCACTACAAGTACATGTAGCGTAAACGAACAATAGTTATACAATTAATGACTCACGTATAAATGTCCCAACAATGTCTCAATTGTGATAAAACAATAAAATGAAGTTGGAACATATTAGAACCACATGATACACCCCAAAAGTATTGAAAATTATAAAATATGGGGTAGATTACTCACTTTAGTCCCAAAACGAAATGCGTGTGTCGTACGATAGACGGTTCGGGTCAAAATGGCGTAGAACCTAATATAATTAATAGTTTTGGTTTAGGAACTGCTAAACGAGAATGGAGTATTAATACAAATAATTAGACACATATTCTTATATTAGATGAATTAACAATAATTCATTTTGATTATAATATTAAGGTATTTATTTGTTAAATGAATTTTAAATTGAATTAATTACTTTGCATAATTAATTTATATTTTCAATTTAGGCCAGATTTTAATAATTTCTTATTAAAATAATAACTTGCCCAATTATAATTATTTACAGATTTTAACAATTATTTATATGAAATAATCATTAAAAATGCATTTTTACATGCTTAAATACTTAGGAAAATGGTTTTAAATAGTAAACAGTATTGAAAAATTATGAAATTATTAGGAAATTATTATTTCTTACAATATGAATTACTGTAAAATGTTTATATTTTTCTGAACTGTTTTAGTATTTATTTAATATTTTAATGATTAAACAACACAAAATTCGGGAAAAATAGTAAATTATTCCCAAAAATTCTGTAAAATTAACCATAGTTTTATAACATGATATAGAGCCCAGTGTATAAGTTTCAGATATTCGTGACTATGGGAAGTATTTTTTATATATTTCATTATTAATTAATCAATAAAATCATAAATAATAGTAAACAGTAATATAAATGCATGAAACTTCATATATCATGTTTAATCAATATATAGGTCATCCCAGAATGTTTTCAGAATTTATTGAATGCAACAAGTATTTTATGTGAATTATTGCCCTACTTTATTGCAATAATTATAATAATTCAATAAAAATAAGTTATTTTCTGAAAATTTCCAGAACTTCTTATTTTATTGATGGTATTCTGAGAAAAATCAGGTTTATACATAAAATGAGTTTTAGATATTTTGGTGGATTTAATTTGTTTCTTGTATGAATTTGAAACTTTTAACAACATACCTTGATGAATGCTTCAAGATGGATGAATATTTGAGTATAATAGATTGTTCTTGGCTGGAATATGAGTATCTCTTGGATGAATTTCGAGATTGAGAGTGAGAGAAAGAATAGAGAAGGTTTAAGTGGTGAAGAGAATAATATGTTGGGAGAAAAAGGAAAGGAAAGTGGATGAGAGGTGTGAGTGGGAGACCATGGGAATAATCTTTTTGCTTTTGGTGGTCTTCATAATTTCCCACTAACACAAGCATCTTTTATATAATTAATATAAAAGTTTTATAAAATTTAAAGTAAAGTTTATAAAAATAGAGTTTTATAAAATTTAATGGAAAGTTTATAAAAATGGGGTTTTATAAAAGATAGGTTATTATTTGATTATAACAATCTACTTTGATTTGAAGTTTAATTATATCATTCAAGTTTGATTCTTTTAATTTAATTAGAGCATTATACTTTGATTTGATTTTAATATGGTATCAAAATTTAATTTGATTATAGTTATAACGTTGTACTATACTATTTTGCTATTAACATCAATTCATATCGTAGTGTGTGGGTTTTGATCCTATTAGCGTCAAGTAATCTTGAGTAGGGTTTATTAAATTTCCAATTGGGTTGGGTTGACCCAAATCCATTTTAGGCGGATGTCACAACTTGGACAAAATCTTCTAGGCTTGCCCTAGAGGATTTTCGTCCACCTCATCCCATGAGGTTCTAGACCCTTCCATCTTCAATTTTGAATAAATAACCAAACAGTCAATATACTTTTAATTAATCCTGTTAATCCCAAAATTAATTCCAATTAATTTCTGACTAATTATTAATTAAGTAATACATTTTCTAATTCATATATTATTTTCATAATAGATTAATAAAATTCTTATTTCAATTTATTAATCAAATAATAATTTAACTTTTGTCTTTAAAAGTCATCATGTCCAATTGCTAGTTTTGAGGGCAACCCAAAAGGACTATGCTACTATCAATTCAAGTATATAACAATTATAGTTATAGGCTTAGAAACCTAATCCAACAGTTTCCTACTTGGATAAGTCTATAGCTATAACTGCTAGTGCAACTTTTGAATTGACCATCAAATTTTAGCTTTCAAAAGCCGCTGCCAAACTTTGACCCGGTCAGTTACATGTCCTAAGATAAGTGATCATATAATCCTCCGTTCTGCAAGATATCATTCAGACATGAGACATGTAATATAATCAATCTTATTGTCCAAGACTTTATTTTTTGATTTCTGATTTGTGACTAAGCATAACTGGACACCAACTCCTCAGAACTTGGAAAATTCAACCCCACTAACAGATACTTATAAAGTTTTTGTTGCATTTACAACCATTATCTCAAGTTTTGGATCGAACTAATCCATTTACACAAATAGTTTATGGGAGAAAATTAAGTTATTTGGGCCTGGGGGGATTGACTTGCGAACTGCTACTTTTCCAATACGAGATATTCATCCTAGTCACTATGGGCGTATATGCCCAATTAACACATCTGAAGGAATAAATGTTGGACTTATTGGATCCTTAGCAATTCATGCCAAGCAGAAAGACGGACATTCCTTGCTCATTATCAGACAACCACTTATTCACAAACTTCGTCTGGGGCTAATAGTTTTGTTAGGAGTCAAAAATGGCATCGACCAAGTCCTCGCACGATGGCCTGGAGTGCCGTAATCGAATGCCTGGTCCTGGAGGGCTGAATGCGCTATATGGGTAAGGTTGCGACCTTTCTAACACCAATTGGTTTTAGATCAACCGGTAGCGCTGATGCTCAACAAGTGGTATTAGAGCCAGCGGCGAGGGTTCGATTCTCTCAGGGAGCAATTTTTGAGGGGGAGATTGTTGGGGGTCAGAAATGGCATCGACCAAGTGCTCGCACGATGGCCTGGAGTGCCATAATCGAATGCCTGGTCCTGGAGGGCTGAATGCGCTATATGGGTAAGGTTGCGACCTTTCTAACACCAATTGGTTTTAGATCAACCGGTAGCGCTGATGCTCAACAAGTGGTATCAAAGCCAGTGGCGAGGGTTCGATTCTCTCAGGGAGCAATTTTTGAGGCGGAGATTGTTGGGGGTCAGAAATGGCACCGACCAAGTCCTCGCACGATGGCCTGGAGTGCCGCAATCGAATGCCTTATCCTGGAGGGCTGAATGCACTATATGGGTAATGTTGCGACCTTTCTAACACCAATTAGTTTTAGATCAACTGGTAGCGCTAATGCTCAACAAGTTTGCATTTACCATCTCATGGAAAACCCTTTTCACTCGGCGTAGCCTTATCCCTCTCTAGGGGTACTTTAGTAATAGGTTCTATAGGAACTGGACGATCTTATTTGGTCAAATACCTAGCAAAAAACTCCTATTTATAGGACTTGCAATCGAACACATCAATTTAGTCCTAGATGGGCCCAACACTCTAAGTCAACACCAAATCACTGAGGGGCCCAAAGATATCGCTTTTCTCTTTAGGGCAAAAGGAACGAATAAACTTTAATTCATATGCATGCATCTTTTACTCATCAAATCATGCATGATAATACATTTTATAACATCAAGTTACTGATGCGTTTACGCATTACCAATGTACAACCGAATTGTAAATTACAACTCATATATCTCCGTTTCAAGATCATAAGATATTATCGTCTCAAAATTACTTGTGATAAATTCCATGAAGTAATTCTCTGAGTGTGAGTTTATCCAATACTTAAATCTCTATTTCTAAGTACTCATGAACATTGCAGTAATTATATTGCTATTTCTAACTCCCTTAGACAATCTACAATCCAATTCATGACAATCTTAATTCACTACTTACTTCCAAAAGTACGATCGACTGTGGAATTTGAATAATCATATTATTCGGGAAGTAAAACATGCAAAACAAAACAAAAATAAAAATTGACAAAAGGCAGTAAACAAACACATAAATAATTCTCCATTATTTAATCACCAATAATCAATTACATTTATTCTACTACAAGTTCCAAACTAACTATCTAACAACTAAAACTAATATCATCTCTCAGACCAATGCTCCTAGCATGCGGACTATGCTTGACCCTACTCGGAGCCTTCGACAAAGGATTTGCAGGATGCTCTTCTGATGATACCCTCTTTACGAAGAGGTGACCTTCTTCAACCCTATGTATGATTTAATGTTACTTTCTGTCGATATGTCTAGACTTTCCATGATCTCTTGGTTCCTTAGTCAAGGCATCTGCTACTTCATTATTGCAGAAAAGTTCCATTGGCTCCTGAATGGTTGGGACAACTCCAAGATCTCTGATAGAGTTCCTCAACCAAGCTGCTTCCTTAGATGCTTCACTTCCATCTATGTACTCTAATTCGCAGGTCGAATCAACCACTGTATCTTGTTTGCAACTCTTCCAAGTTACTGCCCCACCATTTAGCGTGAACACCCAAACCAAATGAGAACGAAAGTTGTCTCTGTCTGTCTAAAAACTGGCGTTACTGTACCCACTCACTCTCAATGTATCACTGCCACCAAGGACTAGAAGCATGTCCTTCGTCCTCCGCAAATAAGTGAGAATGTTTTTAACCACTATCCAATGAGCTTTACCGGGATTTCCCTGATACCGGCTGGCCATGCTCAAGGCAAAAGATACATTAGGGCGAGTACATGTCATAACATACACGATCGACCCTACAGCCGAAGTGTAAGGTAGCCGACTCATACCAACTATCTCTTCATCTGTACTAGGGATTTGAGTCTTACTCAATTTGGTATTGCTCTGGATAGGTAGCTCTCCTTTCTTGGAATTTTCCATACTAAACCTATTTAGTACTTTATCCAAGTATGTACTTTGACTAAGTCCAATTAGTCTCTTCTTTCTATCTCTCAAGATTCTTATCCCGAGAATATAGGCTGCTTCTTCAAGGTATTTCATGGCAAAACACTTTCCAAGCTAAGAATTAACTTCTTGAAAAGTTGGAAATTCGTTTCCCATGAGAATTATGTCATCAACATACAACACCAGAAAAGTCACTATACTCCCACTAGCCTTGATATAAACACAGGAATCGTCTTTACTCCGAGAGAAACCAAACTCTTTGACTTTCTCATGGAAGTAAAGATTCCAGCTGCGAGATGCTTGTTTCAATCCATAGATGGATTTCTCAACCTTGCACACTCTATTTGGAAACTTTTCATTTATAAAACCCTCTAGCTGACTCATGTAAACATCTTCAGCTAACTTCCCATTAAGGAAAGCAGTTTTGACATCCATCTGCCAAATTTCATAGTCATGAAAGGCAGTTATGGCGAGCATTATCGTAATAGATTTTATCTTGGCTACTGGGGAGAAGGTCTCGTCATATTCAACCCCTAGGATTGTTGGGGTACAAAGTTTTCCTTGAATGACTTTGTAATGTTTGAGTTTTGTAAAACCCACTTGCATGTGGAGTATTAGCCTTGTGACACATGAGAGATAGAGAGTGAGAGAGAGACATGTAAACACCTCTATAAATAGTGGGTTCATACCACTTGTAGAGGTGTGCTTGAGAGATGTAAAAGTGAGTGTGTAAGTGTGTGTTATTTATGTAGTCTAGATCTAGATCCTTTTTGTGTAACACCATACATAATCAATACATCCCTTGAACACCCAAATCACCATGTTCTTTGTGCAAACTTTAATTCCGCATGCCAAACCATGTTCTTATGTCACTACAATTGGTATCAGAGCAGGTCTTCAAGATCAAGGTGATTTTTGAAGAACGATTCTCGGTTTGGCAACTTTTGTCGCAATTGAAGCAATTTTTGGTGAGTCTCTCTCTATGATCTCTCTTAATTTCATTGAATTCGTGTGTTACGTTTTTGATTTGTGATCGTTTGATTTGTTGGATCAAATTTTCTTTGAAAAACCCATTTGTTGTGATCCAATAATTTTTTTGTTGATCAAATCCCGATCCACTCTCATAATCGTTTGTTTGATTTGATTTTCAAATTGCAAATATTCATTTGAATCAAAATCTAGCTTGTAATGAATTAAATCAAGTACATGTTCTTATGATACTGTTCATTTCAATCAAATAGTTTGAAGAGACTAGTCCAAAATCTTGATCTAAACAAATGGAGCCCAATCACGTGTGTGTTACTGTTCATCATCCAGATTTTTAGCCCATAATGTTTTTTTTTCGATATCTTTCCTTGAGTCCAAATGATTCTCCAAAACCAATTCGATTATCTGCTTGCGTCGTCTTTTTGCATCAAACGCATAGATCAATTGTACATCTGGTTAACATAAGCAGTATCCAAGTTCTTGTGTATCGATTTATACTCGTCATCCTTGCAAATCGATTAATTTTGTTTGAGATTTTAAACTTGTGAATCGGTTTTACTTTATGTGATTCAAAACCGATAATGATCAAGTTATCTTTAAGAAATCGATTTTGTTCAAACCGTGTCTGGAAGTCGACAACTGAATCTTTGAGTTTGAACAAATTGATCAAGAAATTTCAAATTCTTGTCAAGAACATGTTTAGAACAGGTATTTGAACACTTTTTGATCTGAAATTTGGTGTTGGATTCTTTGATTTCGTGTTTAATGATCATTGACTTTGAAAAGTCAAACTGTGAAATAGTCAAAGATGGAATTCAAGAGGTGAATCGGTGACTTGTATGCTGAAATCGATAGATACAGGTTGTTTTGAGGCTGTGTGTGTCGAAATCAAGTTCAATTTGGAGTTAATTTCGAAAATTGGTTGATTCTATGTTCTTGATGTCAAACACAGTGGATGAATGTTGTTCGATGACTTGGATTTTGTTAATAGAGTTGATTCTGATATCGTTTGATAAGAATGGTATGTTAACGAAAGAAATTTGATGTCAAGTGGCTGGATTCGATTTTGGATCTTCAATTCTCAATCGATGGGTCTGTAAAAGCAAAGTCAACTGGGTCAAGAGATTTGGTTTTGATGTTATTTTCAAAGGTTTTAGTGATTACGGGACTAATGAAGATTTTGGAGGATGGATTCGTTATTGGCATGGATTTTGATTTCGATTGTTGATGACAAAGCCTTTTGGGAAGATGATTTTGATCGATTGATGAACGAAGGGTCCCTGTGTTTGGATTTTGAAGATTCGATGGATCGATCGTCGATGTTGATGTCGATTGTTTTGAACGAAAAGTCTATGTTTAAGGTGAAATGGGTTTATTGGAATCGTTCGATCGAAGCCTTTGAAATTGAAAATCGAATCGTTACAAGTAGATGGTCACTGCTTGAGAACGAACTGAGCATAACGAAAGTTTGGATTTGGGTTCCTAAGTCGTTGGTCAAAGAACGAAATTTATTACTCATGATGGTCGAAATTTTGATTATACAGTCTATGGGTTTGATGTGCGAAAACTTGATCTTTGATGATTAGTAAAATGGGAAACGAAAATTGTGGAAGAAAAATTTGATTTTAGGATGAATATACGAACTGTAAGAACGAAATGTCGATTCAGAGGTTACTGTTCATTAAGAGGCTTCGAATGCCTTCGAATTCATGTGTTTGGGTTGTGATTTCGTGTGAGTTGAGGAAAAAGAAAGAAATGTTTCGAAAATGGTCCTTGAAGATTCGCATGTTTGTCACCTGATAATTTCGTACGAAGCGTTGCAAAATTTCGTATGAATTGATCAAAATTTCGAATGTTTTGATCAAAAAGCAGAATTTTCAAATTCAGCCCCTAAACTTTCGAATATTTGGCAACCTCAACGATTAATTGTAGTTTCAAATGTTTGACACTTTTCACCCAAATTCGAAAATTTTCTAAAATTTCGAATGTTTGGACAACTCTTCGTATGTTTGGTGCACAATGGCAGAATTTTCGAAAATGGTCCCTGAGGCTTCGAATGTTTGGCGGTTCATACCCAAATTCGAAAAAGGACTGTTTTTGCTGAAAATTGAAGAAAATGCATTTCAAGCCCCTGCAGTTTGTGCAAATTGACGCTTTCTACCCAGCATTGGAAAAGGGGGAGAGTTTTTCATTTTTGGCTGTTTTGGGCGCACCGGGTCACTGTAGAATTTTGAAATTGACAATTTCTACCCATTTTTGAGAAATTTTGTCAAAGGCGATCCGTGAACGAAGCTAAAAATTCAATATTTTTTGGATTTTCCGGATTGAAGCACAAAGTTTATGCCACATGTTAAGGGGGAGTTTTGACACGAAAAGTTCCGAATCGAGCACGTTCTCTTTCCTTGAAGGTTTTATAATCAAATTTCGATTATAAAAAGGGGGAGAAGTTTTATATGGAAATTCGAACATGAATTTTTCATATTACGCGGATTTGACGACCGAAGTGATCTTGAATTTTTGAAGCTTACGAAATGATGAAATTAGAAGTTCGGAAGTGATGTATTCGAAATGGGTTTGGTTTTATTGAAGATTTTTGGGGTGTGCTTTATGCTCAACTTTTGGGTGATCGATTTGGAGTTTGAGAAGCTCGTGATCATTCGTTGATGCTCGGTTTGTACGGTCTCACATCCTAGAGCCCAAATTGAAGAATCATGGAAGAATTGAAGATTGAAGTTTGTTTCGTCATGTGTCACCCTTGAGGCTCGGATCGCGTAGTTGCTCGATTTTTGAAGATTTGAAGTGGGTCATTAATTCCTAACTTTGAGGGGGAGAATGTTGGGGTACAAAGTTTTCCTTGAATGACTTTGTAATGTTTTACTTTTGTAAAACCCACTTGCATGTAGAGTATTAGCCTTGTGACACATGAGAGATAGAGAGTGAGAGAGAGACATGTAAACACCTCTATAAATAGTGGGTTCATACCACTTGTAGAGGTGTGCTTGAGAGATGTAAAAGTGAGTGTGTAAGTGTGTGTTATTTATGTAGTCTAGATCTAGATCCTTTTTGTGTAACACCATACATAATCAATACATCTCTTGAACACCCAAATCACCATGTTCTTTGTGCAAACTTTAATTCCGCATGCCAAACCATGTTCTTATGTCACTACAAGGATTGAGTGAATCCCTTAGCAATCACTCAAGCCTTGATGGTGTGTACCTTTTCATCCATGCCGATCTTCTTCTTGAAGATACATTTGTACCCAACTGTCTTTCGATCTAGTACATTATCAATCAAATTCCAAACTTGGTTGCCATACATAGACTTGATCTCGCTGTCCATTGTCTCTTTCCATTCAGTAGCCTCAGGGCCTGCCATTGCTTCCTTGTAGCTAGCTGGCTCATCCAAATTTATCAGTATCCTATCACTGACAAATGTGTCACCATGTATAGTAATATGGAAGCTATAGAACTCAGGTGGCATGCTAACTCTACTATAATGCGTAAGAGGTAATGACTTGTCTATCGGTTCAACATGAATCTCTTGCTCTAGTTGAGTGCTAGTATCATCAAAGGTTCCTTCATTGGTTAACTCTTGAATTTCTTCAAGGTCAATGGTACTCCTAATGTCCTATTTGAATATGAGCTCTCACTCTCACTCTCTCACTCACTCACTCTCTTTCTCTCTCTCTCTCTCTCTCTCTCTCTCTCTCTCAAGACTCATATTCATGCTACAAAGACTACGTTCTCACTAGGTCTGTAGAACAAATATCCAAATGACTGCTTTAGGTAACCAATGAAAATACAGTTCTCACTTCTATCTGCTAGCTTATCATGAGTCCCTCGTCTCACGAAAGCTTCGCAAACCCAAACTATAATATGTTCTAACGAGGGAACTTTCCCCATCCACATCATGTGAGGTGTTGTGGCAACCTTCTTTGTAGGAACAAGATTGAGGATGTGGGCAACCTTATTTGTAGGAACAAGATTGAGGATGTCTCTAAGGCATACCCCCAAAAGTGAATTGGAATAGAAGAACGACTCATCGTGGAATGAACCATGTCTGACAATGTTTGATTATGCCTCTCAGCCACACCATTCAATTGTGGTGTCCTAGGAGGAGTCAATTATGAGACTATTCCACATTCCTTTAGATAGTCGTTGAACTCGATACTAAGACAGTCTACCCCTCTATCGGATCTAAGAATCTTTATCTTCATGCCCAATTGATTCTCGACTTCTTGTTTAAAATCTTTGAACTTTTCAAAGGTTTCTGAATTATGCTTGATTAAGTAGATATAACAAAATCTGCTATAATCATCTATAAAAGTCACATAGAATCGATTAGCATCCCTTACGGTTGATCTGAAGGGTCCACACACATATGTAATGGATGAGATCCAACAAACCTTCACTTATTTCACAAGATCCAGTGAAAGGTGATTTTTTCATCTTTCCCAAAAGATAAGATTCGCATGTATCATCTGGCCTTAGTTCAAATGATTCCAACACACCATCCTTTTGGAGTTTGGCAATGCATTTCTTGTTAATGTGTCCAAGATGAAAATGCCACAAACACGCTTTGTTTACACCATTAGACGAATTAATATGAATAACATTATTGCCTAAATTATCAACACACGTCATAGTTTCATCCACACCATCACAAGGCAAAGCTTCAAATATAAAAACACCATTTTTATAAGCATAAATACAACCATTCAAATCATTAAATGAATATCTAAAACATTGTCTAATAAAGCATGAAAAGAAATAATGTTACGTGTCATCTCTGATGAGTAGCAACAATTTATTAAATCTAAACAAACACCACTACTAAGTACTAGACTATAAACTCCATTGTTGGTAACAGGAGAAGTTCGCTTATTCCTCATGATCAGGTTCATTCTTCTGTGCTCCATCTCCTCACTTTCTCTTAGCCCCTACAAATCAGAACAAATGTGAAATCTACATCCTGTATCAAGGACCCAAGAACAAGAAAATGGTGAGTTATTAGATGAAATAGTATATATACCTGCAGAAGATGGCTTCATCTTCTCCATCCTTGAAAAATGACCTTTCCTCTTTTTACCCTTTCCTTGTCAAATGTCCAAAATGGTAGCACTAGCATGAGTGTAGGCAAAACCTTTTCCCTTCATTCCTGCTTTCGCTATCTACAGAAGGTTGTGCAATTGAGCCAATGTGGTCTTAGTGTTGTTCAAATGATAGGTCAGAATGAACTGATCATAACAACTTGGTAAGGAGTTTAGGACTATGTCAATAGCAAGCTCCTCATCAAAGTTCACATTTATCCTACTAAGGCTGTAACACTCCAGATCAGGTATTACTCATTAGACCCTTGAAAAAGGAAAAGATGGCATAAAAGGTCCCTTAGTACGCGGGGCGTACTAAGGATGCATGATCGCGGAAGGTGGCTGCATACGCAGGGCGTACGTGGAGGTATGCGGGGTGTACGCGACAGAGGGCCAAAACCCTAATTTTCGGACTTGACACCTATTTAAACAACCTTAAGCCTCTTGGACTAAACCCTAGTCAGCCTCCTTAGTCTTATTTCACCCTTCTACACCAGAGATTCTTTGTGAGAGTGTTTTTGAGCTTGAGGAGTGTATTTGTGGCCATTTTAGTGTCCATTCAAGAAGGAGTTGCTAAGCAAGCTTGGAGTGGCATTGGGCTTCAAGGATCTGCATCTAGTTCACCTTGAAGAGCTTCTAGAGGTATAAAGCTTTGATCTTTCCATCTTGTTCATTAGATCTATCTAGGGTTTTCTATTTTGTCCCTTTAGTTGGTTTTGGACCTTCTCTTAAGAGTTGAGCAACTCTAGAGGCTGGAATGGTTAATCTGAACTTTGTGAGCATGCTAGATGCATAAATGTGCAAGCTTGAAGAATATCTAGACTCCATGCATGAGTTTAAATCTTTATATGAAGTCCTAATGTGAAGAATGAAGTTTTTAGGTCCCATATAGCATGCAAGGGCATAAAGTTGCCAACTTTATGCCCTAGGGCGTCTTAAAGAGCTCAGATATGATATTGGACGTTAGAACATCAAGTATTAAGCACTTAATGGAAGAAATGCTTAATTTGTCTGTACGTTAGGCGCAAGTTAGAGTACGACGCGTGTACAACTTAGGGACTCAGTACGATGCGCGTACTCGGGTGGCACACAAGGCGTACACACCTCAGATATGATATGATATGATATGATATGATATGATATGATATGATATCTATGAAATGATTTTCATGTAAATTCTTTGAAATATTTTTGATAAAAATGTGATATATGTTTTAGGTCAAAAACTTGGGTATCTCACGAGACATAATTGTCTTACTATCCCTTTTATGCCATGTATCTCAGGTTATACACAAGGATAGAGAGATCCTTGATAGAAGCTAGATGATGTGTCATGATAGATAGAGTAGAATTTGTTGGGTTCCTTAATATTGGTATTGATGTAATTTGTATTTGCTTGCCATAGATTGTATGATGCTTAATGGTAACACCTAATGTTCTATCATAAATGTTTTTGTGGGATCGGTTTTTATTAAATACGCGTTAATCCCCGAAATGATTTTAAAACAATAGAATTTTAAACTTTGACAAATTTAAGGTGTTACACTTGAAGACATGGCAATACCCACGAGTGTTGGAAAGGATGAAAGTAGTGTACCGTTTCAGTGTCCGATGTTAACATTAACCAACTACATCACATGGGATATTAAGATGGAGGTAATCATGGATGTCTAGGATATCTAGGAATTGATTAATCCAACAACTAGATTGGTTATGGATGAGAAGAAGAAAAAGTTCGCTCGAGCCTTCATATACCAAGTGGTGACTGAAAATGTTCTTTTGAAAGCAACCAAGAAAGGAACCGAAAAGGAAGTCTGGGATTCGTTAAAGAGAAGGTGTTTAGGTGTTGATCAAGTTCAAAAAGAAATACTTCACACTTTAAATTGTGAGTTCGATGCTCTTCGAGTGAAATTCGGTGACATCAAGGATGCCTTTGTTGGAAGATTAAGCGGCATGATCTCAAAGTATAGTAGTCTTGGGCCAACCCAAGATAATGTGCTTGTTAGAAAACTTCTAGATTTGGTACCAGACAAGTTTTTCTAGTTGGTTTAATCAATAGAAAAATACTTAGACATAGATGATATGACATTTAAAGAAGCTATTAGTAGACTTAAGGTGTATGAGGATTGCAATCGACTTCAGAGTGGAAACACAAGCACCGAGGGAAATCTTATGTTCACTCGAACCGATGGTCAAACTAGTTAGAAAATAGCAAATGGAAATATGTCAACATGTTGAAGGGGACAAGGTTCAACGTATCAAAATGGATGTGGTCGGGTTAGGGGTTGTGGAAGAGGCAAAGGAAGTCGTGGTAACCCAACCACGACATGGGATCCCAGTAATGACAAGTCAAGGGGAAGAGACAAGAGCCAAATCTGATGTTTCATTTCCGAAGATTATGATCAGTATGCCTCAAAGTGAAAATCGCCTAAATTAAAGAGGGACAAAGCAAACCTGGTACAAGCAGAAGATGATGAACCCACTTTGTTATTACTAATATGTGGTGAAAGAGAAAACAACATTGTGTTGTTGAACGGGGAGAATGTATTTTCAGGATGGAATGAACATGAAAACAACAGTCAAGATGTTTGGCACCTGGATAATGGAGCCAACAACCATATGACTAGTGTAGACACTTTCTTTTCAGAACCCGACGAAAATGTTACAGTTCGAGTTCGGTTTGGAGATGGATCCACGATGCAGATTAAGGGTAGAGGTTCTATTCTACTGGAATGTAAAAATAGAGAGCAACGGATATATTAGGAAGTATATTACATTTCATACCTACATAGCAATATGTTAAGTTTGGGACAAACGGAAGAGGAAGGTTACAAGATTGAGATGATGCACAAATTGATGGGTTTTAGTATACTACAACATCCTATGGTGTACAAACAACCCTAAATGATTTGGATCTATATTTTCTCTAATTATACATGCAATATTGTTTCCAAAGCATTAAGCCTACAACTATCATACAAAAATATAAATAACATAGAATTGAGTCATAGAGTTACCTCTTTGTTGTAGCTTGTAGTTTTGGTCTTTAAGAACTTAGCACCAATAGTGTGAATGCCTCAAATGGAATCATAACACACCTAGGACAAAGGATGACTTTTTAGAGCGTATTTCTTGAACTCAAAACCGGCTCATGAACTCCAAGAACATGCAGTCTCGATTTTGGCTATGGAGTAACATATTTATATGTAGGATTACAAGGGTCATGGGTAAACCCTAATCCATACCCATGGGTTTATAATCCATGGTTCATGTGGCCCAACTCTTTATGTATCCTTACATAAACTTAGTCCAACATGGATCAATGGCACAATCCATATGTTTCACTAATTACCATAATTAGTCCCCATAGTTTTAATTAGTCTCTTTTGATCACTAAATTAATTCCAAATTAAATCTTGATCAATACTAATTAAATAATATGATTTCATATTAATATATTAGAACTTATAATATATTAACAAATCATAAATAACCTCTTCTCAAAAGTCCATCCTATCAAATTGTCCTGGTGATATGCAACCCAAATGGACCATGCTACTCTCGGGTCAAGTACATACCAATGATAGGTATGGGCTTAGAAACCTAATCCAACAGTCTCCCACTTGGATAAGTCTAATAAATATTATTACAAGTACGACTCCACAACCCGACTAACAATCTTAGCTCTTAATAGCCGTTGTCGAACTCTGACCTAGGCAATGACACGTCCATTAGATAAGGGATCATATATTCCTCCATTCTAGATATCATATGGACTAAGACATGGATTATAATCATTCTCTCTGTCCACCTCTTGTTTCCAGATATCTGATTTATGACGACTGACTAATTGAACAAATAAAATCAGTCCAGGCTAGGCCAAGCACTTCGAGTGTCATCACTAAATCATCGAGGGGCCCACAGATATCATTTTTATCCACATGGGGTAAAAGGAACGGATAAACTTCGACCCAAATGCTTGCTTGCACTTACTCATCAAATTACACACAACAATACATTTTATAACACCATGTTACTGGTGCGTTTACGTATGTCAATGTGCAACCGACTTGCAAATACAACTCACACGTCTTGGTTTCAAGAATATAAGATATTATCGTCTCACAATCACTCATGATAAAATCCATGAAGTGATTCAGATGAGCGTGGGTTGAATCCAATACTCGAATCTTATTCCAGGAGTACTCATGAACACTACAGCTATGTCTAAAACACCTAGACAAACTACAGATCCATTCATGACAGTCTTGCGTCAATACCTACTTCCAAAGTATGATCGACTGTGGATGGTTTGAATAACCTAGTTATTCGGGAAGTCAAAACATGCAAAGTGAAACACAAGAATAATACTAATCCAATATGGCCCCAAAACCTTTGAGTGCCATATTGATTACTCATTATTCATTGTATAATATTTCGATTTATCAACTTAATACTTAAACTAAAACAATGTGTCTATGCTCCAAGCATGCACACTATGCTTGTCTATGGTCCTGACTTTGCGAAATATATCAATTGAAAAACATTTCAATGATGCTCATTTCACAATTCCAAATCTTTATCGTAAATGTAAGAATATCAATTCTTGCCATTTACTGTAATTTGTTAAATTCTAAACTTATATGCAATGATCCTCTGGTAATGACTATGCACAAAAGTTACAGAGACTTGGCAACAGACATTACAAAGTATTCCAATGGAGAGCAATTCCATGGAAACGAAGTCTCAAATTCAAAGTACATTCCTTTGAACATCCTTCTTGCATTAAGTTTTCTAATCTTACATATATTTAAAGAATAACTTCCACTTATGGAAAGATTTCCATATTCCCATTTTTACCATTACTTCTAAAAAACGAGTTGCCTCTTCTCAGAGTATGTCAATATGTTCCTTTCCAAAATGTAAAATATACTTCCAACTGTCCATGAGCAACCAATCTTCGGTAAACCTCAGATTGACCTCGACAAGTACTTAATCATTTTAGTAATATCTAGTTCTAGTCCTTTTCCCTCTTAATGCCCTAGGCATTTGGAAAATTTAGAACACGAAAATATTATATCATATGCAATCAATCCTACACCCGAAGCATATGGGATGCGATTTATAATGTCTAACATAAAGACATGATACTTGATCAGACTTTTGCTATAATATTTCTATTTGCCATGTTCTCATAATTTTGATTATGAAGAGGGATGCCGTAATCATAGTCAAATTTTCAGAACGCAATTAACATTTCCATATATAGAATTTCCTTATGTTGAACCATTCCAACATAACATTCATATGTATATATATATATATATATATATATATATATATATATATATATATAAATTTGATTAAAAAACCCAATCTAAGCTGTTATATTTTGGAATGAAGTATAAATTCCTCTCCCTTAATTATAGAAAAACAACTTTTCAAACCCCGCATCTTTGCAAATTGAAACTTTTGTTTTTCATAATTAACATTGCTAACTTGGAACACTTATAATAATTATGCTCCCACTAGCATAATAATTATTATCTTACTAGCATAACACTTATGCTCCTACTAGCTTTGACATGTACCCAGAAATCAACTGGACTTCTAGAAATCAATACTTATTGACTTTCTTACCAAAGTTTAGATTTCTGACACGAAATGCTTCGATAAGACTTTATCTAGGCTTCTTAAACTCATACACCTTTCCTTAGATAGCTCACATGTGTATCTAAATAATTTTAGAACTTACAGCAATAAGTCTGAAGTGTTTAGACCTTTTGCCATTTCTCACAATTTGAACTATCAAGAGGGATGCCATAATCATAATCAAATTTGAGAATGCAAATAACACAATTGCTTTCTCCTTAAAATTTACTTAGTGAAAGTGTTTCCTCACGATCATTTTCATGAATTGGAGAGAAACCTTATGACACTTAGATTTTTATGGTGTATGTGTTCCTATCCATGTGAATTTGTCATAACCATAATCACAAGACATGGTTAGTGACAAATCCAAACCCATATGGACTGAACTTGTTCAATCTTAATTTCTTGCCACTTGGCAGCTCAAGGGCCTACCATTGCTTCCAAGTTGTTATTCAAGCAATTGAGAACTCATTGAACTCATATGTATAGTCAATTTTAACTGGAATGGCCACAGAAACAAGAATATGTCAACACGATAGGTTACAAACCTCATGTTGTGTGCTAGTGATTAACAATAGGTTTACTCTTGATTAGTTCTTGAAACTTTTCAAGATCTTTAAGACTCCCACTGACCTCTTGACATATAATATTCACTTCGTCAAGGAACATTACTTGACAAACAAATATTCAAGAGTTAGTTGGGTTTCTTATCAGGACAAACACTTCACACAATTGGCCTTAGTTGGTCTTTGTTTTGTCCAAAACATCACAACTTACCAATTTCAAATGTACAAGAGTAGAAACATGTTACTCTACATTTGATAAGTGTTATAAACCTTTCTTAAGATTATGTCACTCAAGGCTCAGTCTTGGAGTATGACTCTAAGACTCGATTTGGAACGAAGTATGACTTATCTTCTAGATTTAACCATTTCAACAATTCACGATTTCTCTTCTTAGCCATACAAATGCACCAAGATATCCTTAGAGGATCAATTGTGACATGGTATTGATAATCATTAAGATGAGCATAAAGCACGATACTAAAGCACTCTCGCATCTTTTCAGATTGGAGAAACTTTTATCTTTCTGTCTAATTTGATTCTTCTCATTCGTTCTGCCATACATTAAAACTTTTCCAATGTTCAGAATTATACTTACACATGTAAGCATAACCATATTTACTAAACTTCAGTAAATCATGATGAATAGTCTTATCATTCTTTGTGGTGGACCTCACAAGCGCACACCTAGTGTACCCTATCCCCTAGTCCTTCACTTGACTCACATATTCATGTGAATAAGGAATTAGTCTTAATTTCCCAAAGATGAAGGTTCTCATTCATCACACAATACAATTTGCATGATTCCAAGTTTCTGTCTAATTGAAACTAGGGTGATGAGAATCTTTCCTTATTTGGTAAATCTGACACTACCACAAACGAAAGAATCAGATCCATTTTCAAAATTCCTAGAAACATACAAACATCAATTTTTCACAAATGCCATTGTAAGGAGATATAATAAAATAAAAAGAAAATTTTATTTATTTATAAAATGCGGAAATTTTTTCCCTTACAATGCAAATACATATGAAAACTATATTGTTATCTATTCCTAAGCAATATATCATAACTCTTAAGCAGCAGCTCAAAATTCTGATCATCGAACCATGCGATCGAAATCCATCTCTTCACGATCAGAATCAGCTTACTCTTCCTTTAAGTTTCCTTTCATTTCTTTGATTCTACAAAACATCAAAATGTAATTACATTACATCATGTCTTAAGAATCTCCAAATAGGAACTTAATAGAGTTAGAGAGTGGATGTTACCTGAAGCAGAGTCAAATATTCTGACTTTACCATCCTTGGATCTTTCAGGTAAATATGGCAGTTTCGCAACCAATGTCCCTTCAAATGGCAATAGAAACATATGGAATCTTTGGGAATGGTACACGGGACTATCTCAGACTTAGCCCTTCTCTTTACCATTTGGTCAAATGACTTGACCATGGCCAATCCATTTCCATTGGGAAGAGAAAAGTTTTCTGGACTTCCAATGTTCCCATTGTCAATGTCTATGGAAGTTTGGGAAGTAGATCTTCCAATAAAATTTGCTTTACCAATGCGCCATATCATTGCTGATTCAGCAACATTAAGCAAATATGTTAGATCAATAAGGGTCATGTCGTGATCTCCCATATAGTAGTCCTTAAAGAACCCGCTATATGACTTAGGAAGTGATTGAAGAACCCAATCAATAGCAAACTTCCTCGAGACTTTCACACCCAACTCTCCCAGCCTGTCAATATGTAACTTCATCTCCAAGACGTGAGCACATACATACGTTCCTTCCTACCAATAGGGCTTTGAGTGACCTTGAACTTGTGGGTTAGGGAGAATTATTGGAGGAGGTGGAGGAAGTGAAGTTCCACTACAGCACGAAGAAAGGATTAATCTTTCACCTTGATCGCCTTGTGGAAAATCATCTTTATAAAAAAAGTTTTTTTTTTAAGATTCGGGAAGACCATAGTTGTCTGAACTAGACATCTATAATGGGAGAAATTCAAGTTTAGTTGATTTTAGGTCTTAATATAACACCCAACATGAAATATTAAGGCTAGGACCCGACACAATATTTTACAGCTCGGAAGAGGGATGTCGTAATCCGAACGCAAAATATTTGAAGGTAGGTAAATGACGATTTACCAATTTCCACCGTGAAAAAAGAAATTGGTTATTAAGTTTTAAATGGATTGAAATTCCTAGATCCTTTGAAATTCATTGAACTTTTCAATGGCATGTTTAAATCCCGATTGTGCCCTTCAAGTTTTTGACTGGGATGCGGAGGATCACTAACAAGGTGTGAATAACCATGCAAAGTAGCTTGGTACACCCAATGTTACAACCACCTAATGAATGTGCCGGTTAACCACACACACTCCATTTATCTATGATTAACATCAAGCTACCCTTTTCCATGCACTGTCAGTCCCAGATTAGTGTGCCGGTTAACCACACACGCTCCACTAATGACTTAACAAGGTGCAAAGTGCAATTTCATGGGTTAGCACCAAATTCACATTTTTCCTAAGTAACTAAGATTGGGAATTTATAAGTGTTTAGTTACTTAGTATTTATTTATACTTTTAATGAAAATTTAAATGTCCTGTCAAACCCGTTCGGCTAAGGACCCTCCACCAGTCAAGCAAGCGGTGGGCGAGAGTGGACACCCATTAAATTGCCATTTTATAGGCAGTAACCTTATACCCCCTTATAGACCGGCTTCGTGAATGAGGCCTACTAACGGTAAGACTGACTTTATTCTTATACATATATAAATATTAAACCTATAATATTATAATAGTATAAGGATTGAATTTTAAACTTTTAAAACTCTAGGGTTTGGAACTAAATGTTTCAAAGTGAGACTTTGCATTTACAAATTCCAAAACTTGAGGGCTAGTTTTGAACTATTCAAAAACTTTTTGAATCTATAACTTTTGAGTTTAATATAGGTTATATGAAAAGACTCTTGAAATTCCATAACTTGAGGACAAGTTATGGCGTTCATAAAAACATTTATGTAAAAGACTCTTTCAGTTTCATAACTTGAGGACAAGTTATGGAAGACTTAAAACCATTTTATGATGACATTTAAAAATGAGACTTTTCACTTTCCATAACTTGAGGACAAATTATGGATTTCATCAAAAACATTTAGATCAAAATTTGTAACTAACAAAATCAAACAATTTGTCTTTGATCTAATTAAACTCATAAATTAAGATAATTCATATCAAACAAAATTCAAGAAATTAACCTAATCATATCAACTAATACAAATCATGAAACTTTGACAATTATCTTTTAATTGGACAAGCATGATCATTACCATATCAAAAAACAAATATCATGGTTCAAAAAATAGTTTGGGGTAATGATTCTAATCCAATTTGGCCAAAAAACTCAAAATTCTGCACACAAATGCATCACCACGTCGTGGTAAATATTGCCACATCGTGGTGGACATGCATAAACGAAATTTGCAGATTTTCCAGCTTTAAAAACCAATAAGCATCAAGTATAATAAAAAACAACCCTAGGCTCTGATACCACTGATGGGTTTTAGTATACTACAATATCATATGGTGCACATACAACCCTAAATGATTTGGATCTATTTTTTCTCAAATTATACATGCAATATTGTTTCCAAAGCATTAAGCCTACAACTATCATACAAAAATATAAACAACATAGAATTGAGTCATAAAGTTACCTCTTTGTTGTAGCTTGTAGTGTTGGCCTTTAAGAACTTAGCACCAATAGTGTGAATGCCTCAAATGGAATCACAACACATATAGGACAAAGGATGAATTTTTAGAGCATATTTCTTGCACTCAAAACCGGCTCATGAACTCCAAGAACATGTAGTCTCGATTTTGGCTATGGAGTAACATATTTATATGTAGGATTCCAAGGGTTATGGGTAAACCCTAATCCATACCCATAGGTTTATGATCCATGGTTCATGTGGCACAACTCTTTATGTATCCTTACATAAACTTAGTCCAACATGGATCAATAGCCCAATCCATATGTTTCACTAATTACCATAATTAGTCCCCAATGTTTTAATTAGTCTCTTTTGATCACCAAATTAATTCCAAATTAATTCTTGATCAATACTAATTAAATAATATGATTTCATATTAATATATTAGAACTTATAATATATTAACAAATCATAAATTACCTCTTCTCAAAAGTCCATCCTATCAAATTGTCCTGGTGATATGCAACCCAAATGGACCATGCTACTCTCAGGTCAAGCACATACCAATTATAGTTATGGGCTTAGACACCTAATCCAACACAAATATCTAAGGATGCACGGCATAAAAGGAAGGTTGGAAATGAAGCTACACCAATCCAAGAATCGATTGTACAAGATTGTTCTCAAAACTTCACTATGAATGTGTCTTGTTGCTTGTTTGGATGATGTTGCATGGATGTGGTATGCAAGGTTGGGGAATTTGAACTTCAAAAAAATGAGGTATGTGGTTACAAAAGAGGCGGTACATGGTGTGTCGAAGATAGACCACCCTACTCGAGTCTAATAAGGTTGTTTAGTTGCACAACAAACACAAGGACCGTTCCCAAGAGAGTCACAATATCATGCAACAAAACCACTCCGGCTAGTTCATGCATATATTTGTGGTCCAATATCAGCACAAACGATTAGAGTTAATCGATATTTGTTTCTTATTGTTAATGATTATAGAAGGTACGTATGGGTATACATCATCAAAGCAAATGATAAAACTATTCCAACATTTAAGAGGTTCAAAGCACAAGTTAAAAAGGAAAGCTCGTTCAAGTTGAAAAATGATTAGAACAGATTGAGGGGGAGAGTTCACATCTCAACGCTTCACTAATTTTTTTTAAATATAAAAGGTGTGAAAAGGAAGTTAACCGCACCATACACCCCGTAAAAAAACAGGGTGGTAGAACGTCGGAATCGGTTAGCAATTTGCACAACAAGAAGTTTGCTAAAGGTGATGAGCATACCTAAAACACTGTGGGGTGAGGCTATTCGTCATGTAGTATACATTCCCTTGGATGGGTGCAGTCAATCCCCAGATAAACCTCTCAATCTTTTTCCCTTTCCTGCTCAGCTTGCACGGCTCGTGCCTCCATAGCAAATAGCTGCTGCCGAAGTGTGGCAATCTCTGCTTCCAGAGAACGATCCTCACCAACGGGATCCTCTGGTGGAGCAGGGTGGTCCTGGTGTGCCTCATTGGTAGGTGGTTCGACGGGGGCTTCATTTGTGTCCCTATCCTCCTCCATGTCTTCGTCAATCCCATCAAATTCATAGTCTGTATCAGTGTACTCGTCGGGCCCAATGCCAGGGGCTCCCCCTTGTTCTTCTTCGGGATCCTCCTCAAGCATCCCCTGAGCCACTAAGGCTTGATAAAAATGTACTCCTTGCTGATCATCATCCATGGTGACTGCATGGGGCGTATGAATAAGTCATGTTTTGATTATTCCTATAGTGTATTTTAATTATTTAGGCTTGGGTTCCCTAGAGTTATTGGAGAGTGAGGTAGGCTTTTGGATTCATTTCCCTCTATGATTACTCCCGAACACATGTTGGTCATATTCTGAATAAATATAGTTGATCAGGCTATATTTATCCCTAATATGACTACATAACTGCCCATGTTTAATCATAATGTTCAATTTCCTCCACAAGCTTTTATTAAATATTGTTAGTTTATTATCCTAATATACGCACATAAGTGTAAAATTTTGTTTTGTTCAGAGTTATTTAGTCCCATTGTGTTTATAGTTGAATATCATGTATGGTTAGATATGCTAGTTCACTATAAACACTGCTCTGATACCAACCTGTCACACCCCCGAACCAGACGGCGGAAACGTCCGGGGGCTCGTGTGACTAACAATTAAATTATCATCACAATGAATATACATGAAACATAACACATTCATCACCAACATTACATATAACAACCAACATTGTTCACATCAAGTACATTGTTATAAATTACATAAGTTCAAAGTATTAATAGTACGATTAGCGATGTTACATAAAATAAAACCATACATACTTGAAAATCTTCCCGCTTAACGATTACCTGAGAATACAAGTTATTTTGAAAACGGTCAACATATATAATGTTGGTGAGTTCATAAGTATGTTTGAATAAATGTCTTTGTATCTTTTGTAAGAACCTAGAAAATCCGATATTTTCTATAAAATGACTGAAAATGATGTGATAATCAAGTATAGATGCATGTGTGAATTTCGTAGTAGTAACATATATGAATGTAGTTTAGATTTCTTTGTATTGTAAGTAAGTGATAATTGAATATTAATATTTCCCCATAAAATCCAATATTTTCTGATTTATAATAATGTCGAGGTTCTTGTATCGTTAAATAAGTTGTTTTGTATTGACACACTCGAAGGGTTAATCTCTGAAATGTTAACTTGGTATTGGATCTCTATATGAGCCGTTATAACCATACATGATAATCACTAGGTTGCCTGTCTTGGAATTTTTCCAAACACCGGTATTTGCTCAAGGTTTTGTCGCCCTAGACTGGCCTAGTCTAGCTGTAGCGAACAGCTGAGGCGTGAGGGGTCACCCCGTATAGTTCTATACACAAACTCCCGCTCTCCCTCCAGGAAACTCTGGTTATAGCTACAGGCTACAATTGTACACTCAAAGGTGCCAACCGACACGTCTCACTAGATTCTCAACCTTTTGTACTATGTTTAATGTTTACGTGTATGTTGTATGTTTTCATATTCAAAAGGTACATATATAAGTATACGAAGTTCAATAATAAAGCAAAGGTATTGTTACGATCTACTAAGCATGTGAATTTCAATCCAAGCCTAATTAGCATGTAAATGGACCACCAAGGCCCAATAACATATAAGAGGGTAATTTGGGCCCAATAGGCATGTAAATGGACCACCAAGGCCCAACAAACATGTGACCCATAGCTTAGGCCCAAATTAACATGTACATGGGTCGCAAGGCCCAATAAACATGTCATGGAAGATATTGGGCTCAATATACATTTGAATGGGCCCTTAAGGCCTATTGGCCATGTAATGTGAATATTAGGCCCAATAAAATTGTTATCAATGTATTTCGTCCATTCGTTATTGTTTCGTTGTTTATTTTAGCTCGAGGTTTACCAATTTGATTATAAAAAAGTCTTCTTTTTGTAAAAACGACATTTTTGGTCAATAAGGCTCAAATTTTCAATTAAGGCCCAAAGTTTTGTAAAAATAACACTTTAGTCCATAATTTATAAAATTTGTAATTTTGTCCCAAATGTTTAGAAATTCACGGGTTTAGTCCAAAAATGTATATTTTGACATTTTTGGCCCAGTTTTGCAGAAAAGTGCATTTTCAGCCCCTTATTTGTAACGTTTTACACTTTCGGCCCAATTTTGATAAAAGTTACATTTTTGGTCCCATTAAGAAATAAATGTTATTTTCACCCCTAAATTTGGTTTGTTTACATTTATGACTCAAACTTTGGTCAATAACATTTTTAATCCCAAAACTTTCATTTTTTCCGCAAACTTGGGGCCCAAAACCATGAGGCCCAAATGTTTGGCCCATTAAGCTAAAATTTACATTTTTGCCCCTTTGGAAAGCATGTTTATCATAAAAAATCCATTTTTATACAAGTAGGACCTGTTTGATCCTTATAAAAATATATATGTCACTTTTTGCCCTTATCTTTTGTTTTCTTGACAATTTTGACCCTTAACAAGGTTTTTGCCTTAAATTTTTATATCTTCAACATATAACCACTTTTAACTTGATAATATGATTTATAAGGTGTCTTAGTTCATGGATCTTTACTCATAGTTACTTAAGATGTCGAGATTTGTTAAGATCTAACACATTTTTACAAAAATAAACTAAGAAATCACACAAGACATGCATATAACACATAGATCTACACATTTTACTTGTCTTCTCCCCCAAAAATCTTGTAAAAACCGAAAACTAGGGGGTATGAACTCACCTTTGCTTTGATGTTTCGGTTTTGAAGAAGAAGTGGAAGAAGTTGATGAGATTTTTGGCACTAGCAAGCTCCTTGAGTAGATTTCGAGCTTAAGAAGTTTCCAAGAGTGTGATCATGGAATAAAGCTATGTAAAAAGGAGTTTTTCATGTTAAAATGAATGTAGATGTTTGTTTTTGATAATAACTTACCAAAGATTGGAAATACTTGATGAAGATCCTTAGAACTCAAGCAAAATTTCGAGATCTTGGAGGAAGGAGGATGATCTTGGAGAGTGTTTGGAGAGGATTTAAAAGTGTGTGTGTGTGTTTTGCCTCTCGGCCGTGAGTAGAAGAAGAGAGGAAAGAGAAGAGTGTGCATGGATATATGGGACTTGTCTAGATGTATGTGATGCATTAAGCTTGGTTATCCTTTAAACAAAAGTGATGTATCATGGTTTGGATTAATTAGTCATTTTTTTTACTCATGGGCCGAGAATTAAATTAAGAAGGAGAAGATGAATTATATTTGGCCCAATCTTGATCCTTACTCGAAATCATGAGGCCCATAGAGAAGTTTTCGGCCCATTGGGCCTTTAGGGTAGTTCACGGCCCAAAATGGCGTAAAAGAACGGATTTATGGCTTACTAGGGTTAATTGGATTAGTTATGGCCCAATAAGGCCGATTAGGGTTAGAATGAATCATTCTAGGCCCAAATGGTCCAAAATTTTATAGATTTGTGAATTGGGTCCATTTAGAATCCAAATAGGGTTTCCAAGCCCAAAATAGTTGAATTGAATGATTATTGGCCCATTAGTCCCAATAAGGAAATCCTAATCCAATATGGACTTAAACCGAGATTCTTAGGGTTTTCAGACTCTTTGTTGAACGTGAGAGGTGAATTTAAATGAGCATTGGGTGATATTTACTTAGAGTATATGTTTTACAATGGTTGAATGATTACACTAGAATAGAATTTCCTAGCTAAAATGCTAGTTGTGACATCATCCTCCCGTTAGAGGGATTTTCGTCCCTAAATTCTTTTGAAAACTAGGTTTGTGAAGGAAAGAATAAGTGAGGGTACTTTTGCTTCATTTGGTCTTCACGTTCCCACGTGAATTCCGGTCCACGTTTAGCGCTCCATTGAACCTTCACAATCGGAATGCGACTTTGCTTTGTACGCTTCACCTCCCTATCCATAATCTCGACTGGTTCTTCGACGAACAGGAGATTCTCGTTTATCTTAATCTCTTTCAAAGGAATGACAAGGGTTTCATCTGATAGAGACTTTTTCAGATTCGAGACGTGGAACACTAGGTGTACGTTGCTGAGCTCGGCAGGTAGTTGCAGCTTGTAAGCCAATGGACCAATCCGGGCAAGAATCTCAAACGGTCCAATGTATCGCGGGTTCAATTTTACTTGTTTCCCAAAGAGAATCATTCCCTTCCAAGGAGAGAACTTTAACAACACGCGATCCCTGACTTGAAATTCTAATGGCTTTCGCCGCTTGTCAGCATAGCTCTTCTATCGGTCTCGGGATGCCTGAAGTCGAGCTTTGATTTGGACTATCTTTTCGGTCGTTTCACGGATGATTTCGGGTCCTGTAAGAGCACTATCCAGTGATTGCCCTTTTGCGAGTTGAGTGTCACCCACCTCGGCCCAGCATAGGGGCGATCTACATTTACGACCATAAAGAGCCTCGAAGGGAGCAACCTTGATGCTCGTGTGGTAACTGTTGTTATAAGAAAATTCGATCAGAGGCAAGTGGGCATCCCATGATTTGCCGAAGTCAATCACGCAAGCTCGGAGAATATCCTCGAGTGTCTGGATGGTGCGCTCACTCTGACTATCCGTCTGTGGGTGGTAGGCAGTGCTCATATCTAGCTGTGTTCCCATTTCCTTCTGAAGAGATTGCCAGAATCTTGAAGTGAATCTCCTATCTCGATCCGAGATAATAGATACTGGCACTCCATGGAGTCTCACAACCTCCTTGACGTAGATTCTGGTCAGCTTTTCCAGCTTGTAGGACTCTTTTATTGGCAGGAAATGAGCGGATTTTGTTAATCTATCGACAATTACCTAGATAGCATCCAATCCGTCTGCTGTCTTTGGCAATTTGGTCACGAAGTCCATAGTAATCCTTTCCCATTTCCACTCGGGTATCACCGGTTGTTGCAATAGTCCCGAGGGCTTTTGGTATTCCACTTTCACTTTGGCGCAAGTAAGACACTTGCCCACGAAAGTGGCTATCTCTGCCTTAATATTAGGCCACCAATAATGTTGCTTGATATCCAAATACATTTTATCTGACCCCGGATGAATATAATATCACGTCTTGTGGGCTTCATGCATGACTACCTCTCTGAATCCCCTAATTTTGGGAACCCAGATTCTATTCATGAAGTAGTAAGTTCCGTCGTTTTTAACTTCGAGCTCCTTCTCCATTCCACGTAGTGATTCACTAGCGACATTCTCCGGCTTCAATGCGTCCAATTAGGCTTCCTTGAATTGTGAGGCTAGATGAGATTGGATGGTGATTGACAAAGTCTTCACACGACAATTTGAATACTCCTTTCAGCTCAGGGCATCGGCTACCACGTTAGCCTTACCTGGTTGGTATTTGATCTTGCACTCATAATCGTTTAACAGTTCAACCCATCGCCGCTGCCTCATGTTTAGTTCCTTTTGATTTAGAATGTGCTGGAGGCTCTTGTGGTCTGTAAAGATGGTGCACTTGGTACCATATAGGTAATGCCTCCAAATTTTTTAGGCGAAGACCACCGCCCCCAGTTCGAGATCATGTGTGGTATAATTTACTTCATGTGTTTTCCGTTGTCTGGATGCATATGCAATTACTTTCTCGTGTTGCATAAGGACACATCCTAGACCTTGATTCAAAGCATCACAATAAACTATGAAATCTTCGATTCCCTCCGGTAAGGATAGCACTGGAGCACTACAGAGGGCTTGCTTCAAGGTTTGGAAGGCAAGCTCTTGCTTCTCGTTCCACTTGAAGGGTACGCCTTTTTGCGTCAATGTGGTGAGGGGTTTGGCTATCTTGGAAAAGTTCTAAATGAATCTTCGGTAGTAGCCTGCAAGACCCAAGAATTGGCGAAATTCTGTTGGCGTTGACGGATTTGCCCAATTTTCGATTGCTTTGATCTTGGAGGGGTCCACATGTATCCCTTCCTGACTGACTACATGGCGCAGAAAGTTCACACTACGGAGCCAGAACTCACACTTGGAGAGTTTCACATACAACCTTTCAGCCCGCAGGGTTTCTAAAATCTGTCGGAGGTGTTGGCTATGATCTTCTTCGCTTCGAGAGTATACGAGAATATCGTCGATGAAAACGATTACAAATTTGTCAAGGAATGGGCGGCATACTCGATTCATGAGGTCCATAAATACAGCGGGGGCATTTGTTAGACCGAAGGGCATTACGACGAATTCGTAATGACCGTAACGAGTTCGGAAAGCAGTCTTAGGAATGTCCTCATCTCATACCTTGAGTGATGATAACCGGATCTCAGATCTATCTTTGAAAAGTAACTAGCCCCTTGAAGCTGGTCAAATAGATCATCGATTCGTGGAAGTGGATACCGTTTTTTTTATGGTGACTTTATTTAATTCCCTATAGTCGATGCACATCCTGAAGGATCCGTCTTTCTTTTTAACGAAAAGAATTGGAGCTCCCCATGGCGAGAAGCTGGGTCTGATGAATCCTTTACTCAGGAGTTCGCTTAGTTGGCTTGATAATTCTTGCATTTCAGCAGGAGCCAACCTATAGGGTGATTTGGAGATTGGAGTGGCTCTAGGCACTAGGTCGATTCGGAATTCGATTTGTCGTTCTGGGGGTATTCTTGGAAGATCTTCTGGAAACACATCCGGGAAGTCACACGCCACTGGGATGTTGTGAATGCTCGCTTCCTTTTTGGTTTTATCCACCACATGAGCAAGGAATGCATAGTTCTTCTTTTGTAGACACTCTTATGCCTTGATACATGAGATAAGGCGAAGGTTTGCACCGGGTTTATCTCCATAGATTATTAGGGTTTCGTGATTGGGAAGATGAAGGCGAACAGCCTTCTCGTGACACATAATATCGGCATGATGGGGGCTTAACCAATCCATGCCGATGACCACATCAAAACTCCTAATATTTACAGGCATCAAATTTATTTGGAAAGAGTGGTTGTTTAGTGCTAACGTACATCCTATATAGATATCTTTGGTTGTTTCCGTTTTCCCATTACCCATTTCCATCGTAAAGGCTTCGTTGAGCTTCGGGGGTTGTTGATTTAACAAGTATTTGAATTTATTACTAACGAAACTTCGTTCTGCCCCACTATCAAATAAGATGCACGCATACGAGTTGTTAAGTAGGAATGTATCGGTGACAACGGCTGGGTCCTGCACTGCTTCACCCTGACCCATTTACAGCACTCTCCCTGCTGCTCCTGCCCCTTGATTGTTTGTGTTGGGGTAGTTTTTCCTGAAATGCCCGGTTTTTGCACATCCGTAACAGGTATAACAGGCCCCATCATTGGTGTTGTTGTTATTGTTGTTGTTGTTGTTGTTTTTGTTGTTGTTGTTGTTGTTGTTGTTGTTGTTGTTTGTCATCTGGTTCTGTTGAAGCTAAGCCCTACAATACTTTGCTGTATGGCCCTTCCGGTTGCACCTTGTGCAAATCATCTCTCTGCACTCCCCGTGATGGTGGAAGTTGCATTTGTTACACTTGGGGAGATTTCCTGAATACTGCTTTGGAGCATTTGGCGTGGATGAGGCTGGAGCATGTGGTGTGGTGGTAGCTTGAGTTGCAGCATGGACAGTTACAGTTTGTTGCTTCTTAGACGATTCCGAGTTTTGCTTTCCCTTTTTCTTGTTGTTTTTCCCCTTCTTGCTCTCACCTTCTTCCTTGACCTCCGCTTCTGCTGTTTTGGCATCCTTCTTGTTGCCATGATCATACAATTTCTTGGCCAGTCTATTGGCGCTATCAAACGTCTCAGGGTTTGCCGCAATGACATTCCCTTGGATGGGTGCAGTCAATCCCCAGATAAACCTCTCAATCTTTTTCCCTTTCCTGCTCAGCTTGCACGGCTCGTGCCTCCATAGCAAATAGCTCCTGCCGAAGTGTGGCAACCTCTGCTTCCAGAGAACGATCCTCACCAACGGGATCCCCTGGTGGAGCAGGGTGGTCCTGGTGTGCCTCATCTGTAGGTGGTTAGACGGGGGCTTCATTTGTGTCCCTATCCTCCTCCATGTATTCGTCAGTCCCATCAAACTCATAGTCTGTATCAGTGTACTCGTCGGGCCCAATGCCAGGGGCTCCCCCTTGTTATTCTTCGGGATCCTCCTCAAGCATCCCCTGAGCCACTAAGGCTTGATAAAAATGTACTCCTTGCTGATCATCATCCTTGGTGACTGCATGGGGGCGCAGGAATAAGTCATGTTTTGATTATTCCTATAGTATATTTTAATTATTTAGGTTTGGGTTCCCTAGAGTTATTAGAGAGTGAGGTAGGCTTTTGGATTCATTTCCCTCTATGATTACTCCCGAACACATGTTGGTCATATTCTGAATAAATATAGTTGATCAGGCTATATTTATCCCTAATATGACTACATAACTGCCCAGGTTTAATCATAATGTTCAATTTCCTCCAGAAGCTTTTATTAAATATTGCTAGCTTATTATCCTAATATACACATATAAGTTAAAATTTTGTTTTGTTCAGAGTTATTTAGTCCCATTGTGTTTATAGTTGCATATCATGTATGATTAGATATGCTAGTTCACTATAAACATTGCTCTGATACCAACCTGTCACACCCACGAACCAGACGGCGGAAACGTCCGGGGGCTCATGTGACTAACAATTGAATTATCATCACAATGAATATACATGAAACATAACACATTCATCACCAACATTACATATAACAACCAGCATTGTTCACATCAAGTACATTGTTATAAATTACATAAGTTCAAAGTATTAATAGTATGATGAGCGATGTTACATAAAATAAAACCATACATACTTGAAAATCTTTCCGCTTAACGATTACCTGAGAATACAAGTTATTTTGAAAACGGTCAACATATATAATGTTGGTGAGTTCATAAGTATGTTTGAATAAATGTCTTTGTATCTTTTGTAAGAACCTAGAAAATCCGATATTTTCTATAAAATGACTGAAAATGATGTGATAATCAAGTATAGATGCATGTGTGAATTTCGTAGTAGTAACATATATGAATGTAGTTTAGATTTCTTTGTATTGTAAGTAAGTGATAATTGAATATTAATATTTCCCCATAAAATCCAATATTTTCTGATTTATAATAATGTCGAGGTTCTTGTATCGTTAAATAAGTTGTTTTGTATTGACACACTCGAAGGGTTAATCTCCGAAATGTTAACTTGGTATTGGATCTCTATATGAGCCGTTATAACCATACATGATAATCACTAGGTTGCCTGTCTTGGAATTTTTCCAAATGCCGGTATTTGCTCAAGGTTTTGTCGCCCTAGACTGGCCTAGTCTAGCTGTAGCGAACAACTAAGGCGTGAGGGGTCACCCCGTATAGTTCTATACACAAACTCCCGCTCTCCTTCCAGGAAACTCTGGTTATAGCTACAGGCTACAATTGTACACTCAAAGGTGCCAACCGACACGTCTCACTAGATTCTCAACCTTTTGTACTATGTTTAATGTTTACGTGTATGTTGTATGTTTTCATATTCAAAAGGTACATATATAAGTATACGAAGTTCAATAATAAAGCAAAGGTATTGTTACGATCTACTAAGCATGTGAATTTCAATCCAAGCCTAATTAGCATGTAAATGGACCACCAAGGCCCAATAACATATAAGAGGGTAATTTGGGCCCAATAGGCATGTAAATGGACCACCAAGGCCCAACAAACATGTGACCCATAGCTCAGGCCCAAATTAACATGTACATGGGTCGCAAGGCCCAATAAACATGTCATGGAAGATATTGGGCTCAATATACATTTGAATGGGCCCTTAAGGCCTATTGGCCATGTAATGTGAATATTAGGCCCAATAAAATTGTTATCAATGTATTTCGTCCATTCGTTATTGTTTCGTTGTTTATTTTAGCTCGAGGTTTACCAATTTGATTATAAAAAAGTCTTCTTTTTGTAAAAACGACATTTTTGGTCAATAAGCCTCAAATTTTCAATTAAGGCCCAAAGTTTTGTAAAAATAACACTTTAGTCCATAATTTATAAAATTTGTAATTTTGTCCCAAATGTTTAGAAATTCACGGGTTTAGTCCAAAAATGTATATTTTGACATTTTTGGCCCAGTTTTGCAGAAAAGTGCATTTTCAGCCCCTTATTTGTAATGTTTTACACTTTCGGCCCAATTTTGATAAAAGTTACATTTTTGGTCCCATTAAGAAATAAATGTTATTTTCACCCCTAAATTTGGTTTGTTTACATTTATGACTCAAACTTTGGTCAATAACACTTTTAATCCCAAAACTTTCATTTTTTTCGCAAACTTGGGGCCCAAAACCGTGAGGCCCAAATGTTTGGCCCATTAAGCTAAAATTTACATTTTTGCCCCTTTGGAAAGCATGTTTATCATAA
The DNA here is from genome assembly GCF_052849685.1 of Lactuca virosa. Lineage (NCBI taxonomy): Eukaryota > Viridiplantae > Streptophyta > Magnoliopsida > Asterales > Asteraceae > Lactuca > Lactuca virosa. The sequence continues at coordinate 480,259,712 of NC_136429.1, forward strand.
AAAAAATCCATTTTTATACAAGTAGGACCTGTTTGATCCTTATAAAAATATATATGTCACTTTTTGCCCTTATCTTTTGTTTTCTTGACAATTTTGACCCTTAACAAGGTTTTTGCCTTAAATTTTTATATCTTCAACATATAACCACTTTTAACTTGATAATATGATATATATGGTGTCTTAGTTCATGGGTCTTTACTCAATGTTACTTAAGATGTCGAGATTTGTTAAGATCTAACACATTTTTACAAAATAAACTAAGAAATCACACAATACATGCATATAACACATAGATCTACACATAGATCTACACATTTTACTTGTATTCTCACATTTTTGGTCCCAATCTCCAAAAATCATGTAAAAACCGAAAACAAGGGGGTATGAACTCACATTTTCTTTGATGTTTCGGTTTTGAAGAAGAAGTGGAAGAAGTTGATGAGATTTTTGGCTCTAGCAAGCTCCTTGAGTAGATTTCGTGCTTAAGAAGTTTCCAAGAGTGTGATCATGGAATAAAGCTATGTAAGAAGGAGTTTTTCATGTTAAAATGAAAGGAGATGTTTGTGTTTGATAATAACTTACCAAATATTGGAAATACTTGATGAAGATCCTTAGAACTCAAGCAAAATTTCGAGATCTTGGAGGAAGGAGGATGATCTTGGAGAGTGTTTGGAGAGGATTTGAAAGAGTGTGTGTGTGTGTGTGTGTGTTTTGCCACTCGGCCGTGAGTAGAAGAAGAGAGGAAAGAGAAGAGTGTGCATGGATATATGGGACTCGTCTAGATGTATGTGATGCATTAAGCTTGGTTATCCTTTAAACAAAAGTGATGTGTCATGGTTTGGATTAATTAGTCATTTCTCTTTTTTTCTCATGGGTCGAGAATTAAATTAAGAAGGACAATATGAATTATTTTTGGCCCAATCTTGATCCTTACTCGAAATCATGAGGCCCATAGAGAAGGTTTCGGCCCATTGGGCCCAAAATGGCATAAAAGAATGGATTTATGGCTTACTAGAGTTAATTGGATTAGTTATGGCCCAATAAGGCCCATTAGGGTTAGAATGAATCATTCTAGGCCCAAATGGGCCAAAATGTTATAGATTTGTGAAGTGGGTCCATTTAGAATCAAAATAGGGTTTCCAAGCCCAAAATAGTTGAATTGAATGCTTATTGGCCCATTAGGCCCAATAAGGAAATCCTAATCCAATATGGACTTAAACCGGAATTCTTAGGGTTTCCAGACTCTTTGTTGAATGTGAGAGGTGAATTTAAATGACCACTGGGTGCTATTTACTTAGAGTATATCTTTTACAATGGTTGAATGATTACACAAAAATAGAATTTCCTAGCTAAAATGCTAGTTGTGACATAAAGGGTAGCAATTGTTTGATCCTAGCAAAAACAAGATACATGCTAGTTAGGGTGTGGTTTGTGAAGAAAAGAATAAATGGAAGTGGGTTGACACTAATAACGAGATGTGTAAGGAAAAACAAGTTGGTTTGCAACATTAGTAGGGTGTACCTGTAACGTCCCAATTTTCAAGACAAAAAAAAATTCATTTTTGATTAAGTAACTCATAAAATAGTTTACCAAAAACATTACTAATATCAAATCAATTGATAAACTGTAACAACATGTCTCAAAACCATATCGTCAATAGTAATAAAATCAGAGTACATTCCCAAGAATATCATAGTGCAGAATCCAATGTGTGTGTGATGTGCCGCTACCGCGCCGGCTACTTCCCCTTCGGTGAAGAGGTACCTGAAACGAAAACTGTAAACTGTAAGCACAAAGCTTAGTGAGTTCCCCCATCATACCACATACCACATAATGCCTATCCCTCGGTATCTTTCAACCGGTATCTGTCTGGCATAACTGGAAGCTGGGCTCCCCTTCAGCATCTTTCAACCGGTAACCGCCTTCGGTATCTTTCAACCGGTAACTGCCTTCGGTATCTTTCAACCGGTAACTGCCTTCGGTGTCTTTTAACCGGTAACTGCCTTCGGTATCTTTCAACCGGTAACTGCCTTCGGTATCTTTCAACCAGTAACCGGGGACTATTTCACTCCCTACAACTATCACATAATAACATATCCTATGCACACTGCTAGGCATGCATGGGTACTATCTTCCCCCTTCGGTCTCTTTCAACCGGTAACTAGGGGCCATATCACCCCTACCACTACTACACATATATCATAGCATCCTAGCACATAAAGCATATCAGATAGCAACACACCAGATAATTATCACAAAGACAATCATCTAACATACAACTCCTACTGATGGGTCGGCATTGTGGCCGTAGACCCAACACTACTGGAAGGGAACTCACCTCGTAAGGCTGACTGCTGATCGGGAAATGTCTGACTGCTGCTCCGAAAACTCCCCGGCTACAATTCCCATAAAGAAACTTAGTCAAACACTACTAACTAATCTTTGGGTAAAGTGACTCATTTACCCCTGGTCAAAGTCAAAGCCTTGGTCAAAGTCAACTTCCAGTTGACCTGACTCGCCGAGTTGGGCCGCCAACTCGTCGAGTCCTATTCTTTCTTCTGACCCCTTCCCGACTCTACTCGTCGAGTTTAGTAATGACTCGACGAGTTCCCCTTCTATAATATAATTGAATGAACCTTCATCCGACTCGCCGAGTTGTATGAATAACTCGTCGAGTTCACCTTCATCCTATGAACATGTCCAGTCTGTGACTCGCCGAGTTGTATGAACAACTCGTCGAGTTCATCTTCAAGAGTTGGGAGATTGCCTTGGACTCGGTGAGTCTGTTCATACACTCGCCGAGCCCCATGATTCCCAGGCCCCTTTACGAGTCTAAACATTTACGGGACTTCCTTTCCGAACCACTAGTCCAACCACAAAATGGATTTAGTGGTCACTACACACCGACTCGCCGACTTCCAAGAACAACTTGTCGGGTCCCTACATGACCCTTACTATAAAGTTGATTTAAATGGGTCTTAACATGTCAAAACCCTAGATCTGGCCTGCTAATGTCCATTTTATACGTAAAGTTCCAAACTTGGTGCACATGCATGGGGTCTTTGGTTCAAAAATCCATAAAAGGTGCTCTACAATGTGCATGGGGCTCTCATGGCCATATAGTTGGCACCTTTATGCCATGAGACCCCTCCAATGACTCAGATCTGAAAGTAGAACCCCATGAATCACCTCACAAATCCGAAAATGGCTTAGAAAGCCCTAAATGCACCCAAAATCTAAGCTCTAAAGATGAACAACCAAATGGAAGACCAAAACACGGGGCATTTACATTGATTGAGCTGAAGATGGAATAAGATCTCTGGATCTACAAGCCCCAAATCGAATTCCCAAGCTTCTTCCTTCCTTTCAAGCTTCACAAACCACCCAAAAGCACCAAAAATGGCCTTAGATCACTCAAAGCGGCTAGGGTTTCGATGTGAGGTGTTCTGGGACATAAGGGACGATGGAGGCTGCAATAAGATGTTTAAATAGGGTGCAAACCCTCAAATTTAGAGTTTCACCCAAAAAACACCTACTCGCCGAGTCAGTCCCCGACTCGTCGAGTCGGTCACTTAAACTTCCCGCGGATCCCGTCTCTACTCGACGAGTTGGGCCATCAACTCGTCGAGTCCCAGAGAAAATACATAAAATTCATAAATAAAACACATACCTGCAATCCGGTGTTACAAATCTCCCCCACTTATTTTAGACTTCGTCCTCGAAGTTTGCTGCTGAACCTAGAAAAAGCTCGGGGTAGTGCTCCCTCATCTCTTCCTCCAGCTTCCAAGTCCATCCCGATCCCTTGCGGTGCTGCCATTACACCTTCACCAGCTCCACCCTCTTGTGCCTCAGGTCCTTCGACTTCCTATCGAGGATCGCCACTGGCCGCTCAATGTAATTTAGGCTTTCATCCACCTGAATGTCCTCCAAGGGTACCACCGCCGAGTCGTCCACCAGGCACTTTCGTAACTGGGAGACACTCCCCAGAGTATCCAAAACCTCTCGTAGATACTCGTCATGCTGCTCATGCGTCTTGGAGTAGACGACGATATCATCAATAAAAACTATCACATACCGATCCAGCATCGGTCTGCTCACACGGTTCATGAGATCCATGAACACGGCAGAAGCATTGGTGAGCCCGAAGGGCATCACCACGAACTCATAGTGACCATAGCGGGTCAGAAAAGCAGTCTTCTGTACATCCTCATCCCTGACTCGCATCTGATGGTAGCCTGATCGCAAGTCTATCTTGGAAAACCAAGACGCTCCCTGAAGCTGGTCAAACAAATCGTCTATCCTCGGAAGTGGGTAACGATTATTCACCGTTACCTTGTTCAGCTCCCGATAATCTATGCACATACGATGCGACCCGTCCTTCTTCTTGACAAACAGGATCGGGGCTTCCCAGGGCGAACTACTTGGTCTGATAAATCTGTTGTCTAACAGCTCCTGCAGCTGTGTAGACAACTCCTGCATCTCAGGAGGAGCCAACCGATATGGTGCCTTGGCTATCGGAGCCGCACCAGGGACTAGGTCGATCCTGAACTCCGCCTGTCACTCCGGAGGTATCCCAGGCAGCTCCTCTGGGAATATATCCGCGTAATCTCGCACTACCGGAACATCGCTCACCATCGTCTTACCCGTCTCTCGGGTATCCATAACATAGGCGACATACCCAGAACAACCCTGCTGAAGGTAGCGCCTAGCCCTCGCTACTGAACATAGTGCTGGTCTACGCTGTGGTCTCTCGCCCTGAACCACCAGCTCTTCCCCACTCAGGGTCCTGATCCGAACTAACTGCTGCGCGCAGTCAATCACCGCCCCGTTGGGGATCAACCAATCCATGCCTATAATCACCTTGTTCCCACGTAACGGAATGGGAACCAGATCTACCAGATAACGCTCCTTGAATAGCCTCAAAACACAATCTCGGTAGACCTCCGATGCTCGCACTGACCGGTTGTCCGCGATCTCAACCTCTAAAGGGCAATCCAACATGCCCGAAGACTCAGGAAACCTCTTGCTAAGCGCAAGAGAGACAAACGATCGGGTAGCACCCGAATCAAACAATATCTGAACTGGGATACCATTCACATGGAATGATCCTAAACAGAGCAGATACATATGGCACATCAATATCATAAGCAACATAAGATAAAAGCTAGGGAGAAGAAATCATACCCGTGACCACATCGGGTGCGGCGCGTGCCTCCTCCGTAGTCAACTGGAAGGCTCGGCTCCTCACCACTGGAGCCTCCGTCTTGCCTTGCCGGCCATCGGTAATCCGTAGGGTCGCTGGAGCTGGCGCCTTTACTGGCGCTGCTGCTGACAACTGAGGGCAGTTGGCCCTTTTATGGCCCTTCTGATTGCAATGAAAGCAAATCAGGCCTGATGTCTGAAAGGTGGGGGCAGGGGTAGTACAATCTCTACCAAAGTGCCCAGTCTTGCCGCACTTATAGCAGCCTGATCCCGGCCCAGTACGGCAAATCCCCTCGTGTGACCTGCCGTATTTCCCACAGCGGCTCCGGCCCTGCTGGCCCTTCGATCTAGAGTCGAATCCCTTGGGCTTCTTCCCCGAAGCCCCAATAGCCTGTCCCTCCTCTGCCTTCCTCTTCCGGATGTGCTCCAAGTCAATCTCTCTCTCCCTTGCCCTGGCAATCATGGAATCCAGGGTAGGACAAGCTGAAAAACTGACATGCTCCCGAATATCGGCTCGCAGCATGTCGTGATAGCGGGTCCTCCTCATATCCTCATCTCCCGCGTACTGGGGCACCAATAAAGCCCTCTCTCGGAAGTTGGCGGTGATCTCCGCCACTGTCGCAGTCGTCTGCCTCATATCTAGGAACTCCCGGGCCAATTGCTGGAGCTCCACAGCGGGTGCGAACTCAGCCCTGAACCGGGTCACGAAATCCGGCCATGTCATAGCCTCAATAGCCGAGGCTCCCAGAGAGTCGCCAACCGACTCCCACCAATCCCTGTCCCTGTCCCTCAAGCATCCTGCCGCATATTGAACCCTCGACCCCACGGGGCAGAAGCTAGTCAACTGTGCAGACTCAATGTCTGTAATCCATCGTCTGGCAACAATGGGGTCCTTCGCCCCATGGAAATCCAGCGCACCACTGCCCCTGAAGTCCTTGAAGGACAGTGTGCGTGATCCTGACTGGCTGGCCGCCATGTCACTCCTGAACGCCCTGAGTCGATCCTCCATCAACTCAATGATCCCTTCCTTGATCGACCCAAAAATCACCGGGGTCGACTCAAGGATACCTCTCGTGATCTCAGACGCGATGAACTCGTGTATTCCCTCGTCCACTGGCTCGGAGCCTGCCCCTGAGCCCGATCCTGAACCGGATCCTGATCCTGATCCTGAACCTCCCCCTCCATGACGGGTGATCATCACCATTCTGCAACACAGCACATAATCGTCAGAATCATGCATAAACCTTGGGAGGTTTCATACACTCTACAAGTTTCCTGGTTCCATCTTAGCCCTCCTTGACTCGAGTACAAATCCTCTGCTTTCAGTAGTACGGGCCCATACTACCTTCCACATCTATCCGTACTTTCCTCAAGGATTGCTTCAACTTCACCAAGTCCCTTCTACCGTGTTGCTCTCTTTCCTCAAGGATTGCTTCAACTTCACCAAGTCCCTCCAACCTACTCTCTGCCATCAGCTGCATAAGGAACCCCTGCTACCTTTACCTAACTAGCTCGCGAACACCATTACATATTACTAAGACCAGATAATTCTTCGAATGAAAGGTCCTACCCCACAACGGTTGGACTCAAACAAGAGCTGCGCAGTAGGGCTAGACTTAACCTTCTGAAATTATTTCGTCCTCGCAATATGTAATCTTAACGTATTCGTTTACCGGTTAGCTAAAGATAACTAGGACTCCGAAGCACAAAGCAACAACATTCGGGCATTGAGTAACCCAATCCAATCGTACTCTATCCAAGCTATCATATAATTGACTAGTCAGTAGCATCTCGCAGCACAAAAGTGTTGGGTTATGAGCATTCTAACACTCCTAAGTGTACATGCAACCCTAAATACCTTGGATCTATGTTTTCTCTATTATACATACAATTATGAACATCCAAGGTATTATCCTAATCTAGCGTACAAAATAATAAATATAACAAGATAGAATACATACCTCTTTGATGTAGAATGTCTTCATGAAGCTTGAGTGCCTAGTGCCCCAAGTGTGACACCTCAAATGGTTCACACAACACCAAATACACTTGGAATAACTTGAGAGAAACTTGAACACTCCTTGAAATCGTCTAGCCCTCACACTCACACATTAATGCACGATTTCTTGAGCCATGGGATTCTTTTATATGGTGGCTATTAGGGTTACACCATGTAACTCATAACTTTACCCATTCCTTATGCTCCATGGATTTTAACCTCCATGGAGTATCCATGGGTCACCCCATGGACTTAGTCCAACATAAGGAATCTTGGATCACAAGCCCACATATATAAGAATGAATGATTTACACAATCAACCCATATATTTAATTAGTCTCCTTTTGATCACTTAATTAATTCCAAATTAATTCTTGATCAATACTAATTAAATAACCTTATTAATATATTAGAACTTATAATATATTAACCAACCTTAAGTGTTATTTCTCTCATTATAGTCTATCCAAATGCATGATGCCATGCAACCCAAATGGACCATGTCGGGTCGGGTCAAGTCTTACCAATTATAGTTATGGACTTAGACATTAATCCAACAGTCTCCCACTTGGATAAGTCTAAAACTATTATTGCGTATGACTTCAGGAACCGATCAGCAATCGTAGCTCTCAAAAGCTTCTGTCGAACTCTAACCTTGTCGATGAACTCTGACCTTTGTCAATGACTTGTCCATTAGATAAGGGATCATATATTCCTCCATTCTAGATATCATATGGACTGAGACATGGATTATCAATCATTCTCTCTGTCCATTTGTTGTTTCCCGATTTCCGATTCATGATGACTGACTGATTGAACAAATCAAATCAGTCCTGGCTTGGCCAAGCACTCACATGTATCATCTTTAAATCATCGAGGGGCCCACAGATATCGCTTTTATCCCGAAGGTAAAAGGAATGGATAAACTTCGACTCATATGGCTTGTTCTACTACTTGTTGAATCATACACAAAGGCACGTTTTATAACATCGAGTTACCAAATGCGTTTTCGTGCAATCAATGTATAACCAACTCATAGTAACAACTCATATCTCTAGGTTTGAAGAATATAAGATATTATCGTCTCATGATCACTCGTGATAAAATCCATGAAGTGATTCAAATGAGCGCGGGTTGAATCCAATACTCAGAACTTATGAGCACTCATTAGTGTTGTAGCACCACTTTTGTCCACCAACTTGGACCTCTACAAACCAACCCATGACAGTCTCGATTCATATCTACTTCCAACATATGAACGACTGTGGATGGTTTGAATAACTTAATCATTCAGGAAGAGCGACTTAGTTATTCTGGAAGTCAAAACATGCAAAGTGAAACACAAGAATAAATGAATCAAATATGGTATCAAACCCTATGAATATAAATAAACACTTTTATTTATCACCATACTGATTACTCATTATTCATTGTTTCGGTTTTATCAACTTTATACTTGAATTTAAAACAATAGTTGTCCCATGCTCCAAGCATGTACACTATGTTTTCTAAACACTAGTCATGCCATACACCAAGTATACATACTATGTTTGTCTATGATCTTTACTTTGTAAAATAGATCAATTGAACATCACTCCAATGATCCTCTTTTCACAGTCCCAAATCCTTACTGCAAATGCAAGAATTCCAAATTCATGCCATTTACTGAAATCTGTTAGATTCTAAACTTATATGCATTGATCCTCTTAATGATTATGCACGAAGTCAGAAAGACTTGACAACAATCATTACAGAGCATTCCAAAGGAGATCAGCTCCTTGGAAACATCCTTCTTTCATTAAGTTTCCTAATCTTACACAGATTGAATAATTTCTAACTTTGAAACATTTCCATATTCCATTTTGACTATCACTTCTGAACAAGAGTTGCCTCCTTACAGATTATGTCAATATGGTCCTTCCAGAATTAACATTATACTTCCAACTGTCCTTGAGCAACCAATCTTTGGTAAACCTTAGATTATCCTCGACAATTGCTTAATCATTTTAGTCATATCCAATTCTAGACCTTTTCCCTTCATAATGCCCCAGGCATTTGGAAAATTTTAGAAAGGATGAATATAACACATGTAATCGATCCTATATCCGAAGCATATGGGACACGATTCATGATGTCTCACATAAAGACTAAACCAGTCTTTTGCTATAATATTTCCATTTCAATTTGCCAAGTTCTCAAAATTCAGATTATGAAAAGGGATGCCGTAATCATAATCGAATTTTAGAACGCAAATAATGGACCCATATATAGAATTTCCTTATGTTGAGTCATTCCAACATGAAATTCATATATATATCCTTGATTAAATACGATTAAAATCTCAATCTAAGCTTTTAGAATTGAAATGAAGTATAATATTTTCTCCCTTAATTATAGCAAAACAACTTTTTCAACCCCTGCAACCTCACGAATTGAAACTTTTGTTTTCTATAATTAACATTGCTAACTTGCAACCTTTGTCATAATTATCATGCTCCCACTAACAAGATGATTATTAGCATAACACTTATGCTCCCACTAGCTTTGACATGTACTCAGAAATCAGCTGACTTTCTTACCAAAGTTCAGATTTCTGATACTAGATTGTTTTGATAAAACTTTATCAAAATCATACACCTCTCTTAGATAGCTCACATGTGTGTCTAAACAATTTTAGAACTATGAAAAGGGATGCCGTAATCATAGTCTCAATTGTTTAGACCTTTGCCACTTCTCACAAGTCCATGTTAGTGTGCCGGTAAACCACACACGCTCCACTAACGACTTTGAGAATGCAAATATCACAATTGCTATCTAGCTAAAATCTACTTAGTGAAAGTGTTTCCTCACCATCATTTTCATGAATCGGAGAGAAACCTTATGACACTTAGATTTAATAGTGTATGTGTTCTTATCCATGTGAATTTGTCAAAACCATAATCACAAGACAAGGTTAGTGACAAATCCAAACTCATATTGATTAACTTGTGCAATCTTAAATTCTTGCCATTTGGCAGCTCAGGTGCCTGCCATTGCTTCCAAGTAGTTGTGCAACCAATTGAGAACTCTCAGAACTCCTATGCAAAGCCAACTTGAATAGGCACAAAAATTTCAACACGATAGGTTATAAACCTAAGTCGTGTGCTAGTGAAGGACTTTAGGTTTTATTCTTGATTAAGTCTTGAAACTTTCAAGAGCTTTAAGACTCCCACTGTCCTCTTGACATATAAGACTCCCTTGTCAAATATTCAAGAGATAGTGCAGATTCTTTATCAAGACTAACACTTTACACAATTGGCCTAAGTTGGTCTCTGTTTTATCCAAAACATCACAACTTACCAATTTCAAATGTACAAGAGTAGATACCTTTTACTCTTACATTTTACTAGTGTTAACAAACCCTCTTTAAGATATGTCACTCAAGTTACAATCTTGGAATATGACTCTAAGAATTGTTTTGGAACGAAGTATGACTCATCTTTTTGATTTAACCATTTCAACAATTCATGACTCCTCTTCTTAGTCATAAGAATGCACTAAGATGACTTTAGAGGACCAATTGTGATATGGTATCTTAATCATTAAGATGATCATAAACATGATACTAAAGTACTCTCCCATCTTTTCAGATTTGAGAAACTTTTATCTTTCTGCCATACTTTGATTCTTCTTATTCGTTCTGTCTCACATTGAAACTTCTCCAATGCTACAGACTTATACTTAAACTTATAAGTATAACCATATTTACTGAACTTAAGTAAATCATGACGAATAATCTTCTTGATCTTTTGTGGTGGACTTGACCAGTGCACAAGAATGTGTACTCGATCCCTTAGTCCTTTCCTTATTCACATAAGGAATTAGTCTTAATTTTCCAAGCTGAAAGTTCTCATTCATCATACTATACAACTTGCATGATTCCAAGTTTCGGTCCAATTGAACCTTGGGTGATGAGAATCTTTCCTTATTTGGTAATATTAGACACTACCACAACCGAAAGAATCAAATCCATTTTTCCAATATTGCTATCAATGGAATCTTATAAGCAACAACTTTTCACAAATGCCATTGTAAGGATACTTAAAATAAATAAAATCAAAACCTTTTTCTTTTATTTTAAAACTTTGCGGAAAAACTTATCCTTACAATCCATATGAAAACCTTGTTGTTATCTATTCCTAAGCAATATAAATATCATAACTCTTAAGTAATAGCCCAAAATTCTGATCACCGAACCATGCGATTGAAATCCATCTTCGCGATCAGAATCAGCATGTACTTAATAGAGTTAGACAATGGACTTTACCTGAAGTAGAGCCAAACTTATTGACTTTAACATCCTTAGGTAAATTTGGCAGCTTCGTAACCAATGCCCCTTCCTTTGGCAATAGTTACCTATGGACCCTTGATAATGGGACTATCTCAGACTTCGCCTCTCTCTTTACCATTGGGTCAACCGAGTTGACTATGGCCGATCCCTTTCCATTGGGAAGAGAGAGCTTTACTGGATATCCAATGTCATCATTGTCAATGTCCATAGCGTTTTAGGAAGTTAATCTTAGCAAATAGATAAGATCATTAAGGTCTTGTCTTAGTCTGTTTCATAGGATTCCCAAAAGAACTCACTATGTGACTTAGAAAGTAGTTGAGCCACCAACTTTCTCAAGACTTTGACACTCAACTCTCCCGGCTTGTCAATATGTGACTACATCTCCATGATGTGATCACACCTAGACCTTGCCTTGCCAATAGGGCTTGAGTGACCTTAAACTTTTTAGGAACTTGTGGGTTAGGGAGAATAATTGGAGGAGGTGAAAGAAGTATGATATCCATGAACATCATCTTCATTTAGGAAAGCTTGTTTCAAGAGATTTGGGAAGATCATAAATGTCTAGACTAGACATCTTTTTGGGAGATATTCAAGATAGTTGATTTAAAGTCCTTAATATGACACCCAATATGAAATATTAAGGCTAGGACCCAACAAACTATTTTATAACTTAGAAGAGGGATGCCGTAATCCAAGCTATAAAATATTTGAAGGTAGGTGAATGACGATTCACCAATTTCCACCATGAAAAACGAAATAATTTATTAGGTTTTAATTGGATTTGAAAGTCCTAGATCTTTGAGATTCATTGAACTGTTCAAAGGCATGTTTCAATCTCGAGTGTGCCCTTCAGGTTTTGTGACTGGGATGCCGAGGATCACAAAACAAGGTGTGAATAACCATGCAAATATACTTGGTACCCTTAATATTTACCCCTTAATCAGTGTGCCGGTTAACCACACACGCTCCACCGATACTATGATAAATATTAAGTTACCCTTTGCCTACCTTGTTAAGTCCAGTTTAGTGTGCCGGTTAACCACACACGCTCCACTAACGACTTAAGCAAAGTGCAAAGTGTAATTTCATGGGTTAGCACCAAATTCACATTTTCCTACGTAACTAAGATTGGGTATTAATAAGAGTTTAGTTACTTAGTATTTATCATTAATACTTTTAATGAAAGGAGAATTATAGTCCTTGTCCTACCCGTTCGGCTAACGACCCTCCACCAGTCAAGGAAGCGGTGGGTGAGAGTGGACACCCATTAAACTGTCATTTTATAGGCAGTAACCTTATACCCCCTTATAGACCGGCTTCGTGAATGAGGCCTACTAACGGTAAGACTGACTTTACTCTTATACATATATATAAATATTATTAACTTATAATATTATAAAGTATAAGGGTTGAATTTTAACTTTTAAAATTGTAAGGGCTAACTTGGAATTAAAGTATTCATAAGTGAAAACTTTTCAAATTCCAAAACTTGAGGGCAAGTTTTGAAACTATTCAAAACTAATTAATTCCATAACTTATGAGTTTAAAGTAGTTTTAATTAAAAAAAAAACTCTTCAAGTTCCATAACTTGGGGACAAGTTATGGAAGACTTTAAACTAATTAATAAAAAAAATAACTTTTTTTTTATTGTAACTTATGGAACTAATTAAGGTTACACTTTTTTTTTTTAATTTAATGAAGAGACTCTTGAACCTCCATAACTTGAGGACAAGTTATGGAGTCATAAAACCATTTAATTAGAACTAGACTCTTCATTTTGTAACCTTTGCCAACTTTTATGAGTTTTATGATTCTTAAATGTGACTTTTCATATAACTTGAGGACAAGTTACAAAAACACACTTTGGAATCAACTCTTAGATTAAAATGGATTGAAAACAACTATTTCACACAACTTTTCTATTAATCTAAGAACCTCATAAGAACAAGATAATTCAAATCATCAATCTTCAAGAAATTAGTATGAACATACAAACTAATACAAATCTTGAAATTATGACAATTATCTTAGAAATTGGATTAGCATGAACATTACCACATCAAAAACAAGTTTATAAGTCCAAATACATCTTAGGGTAATGTTCCTAGTCCAATTTCAGCCAAAACAATCGAATATATGCATCCAACTCGATTTTTCAGCTACTTTTGCAAGTATAACAAGAAAACAAGCCTAGGCTCTGATACCACTGTTGGGTTATGAGCATTCTAACACTCCTAAGTGTACATGCAACCCTAAATACCTTGGATCTATGTTTTCTCTATTATACATACAATTATGAACATCCAAGGTATTATCCTAATCTAGCATACAAAATAATAAATATAACAAGATAGAATACATACCTCTTTGATGTAGAATGTCTTCATGAAGCTTGAGTGCCTAGTGCCCCAAGTGTGACACCTCAAATGGTTCACACAACACCAAATACACTTGGAATAACTTGAGAGAAACTTGAACACTCCTTGAAATCGTCTAGCCCTCACACTCACACATTAGTGCACGATTTCTTGAGCCATGGGATTCTTTTATATGGTGGCTATTAGGGTTACACCATGTAACTCATAACTTTACCCATTCCTTATGCTCCATGGATTTTAACCTCCATGGAGTATCCATGGGTCACCCCATGGACTTAGTCCAACATAAGGAATCTTGGATCACAAGCCCACATATATAAGAATGAATGATTTACACAATCAACCCATATATTTAATTAGTCTCCTTTTGATCACTTAATTAATTCCAAATTAATTCTTGATCAATACTAATTAAATAACCTTATTAATATATTAGAACTTATAATATATTAACCAACCTTAAGTGTTATTTCTCTCATTATAGTCTATCCAAATGCATGATGCCATGCAACCCAAATGGACCATGCTGGGTCGGGTCAAGTCTTACCAATTATAGTTATCGACTTAGACATTAATCCAACAAAAAGCACATATATCAGGCATATCAGGCATCCTCCTAGATCCTTTGCCCTAATCTAGTATGCAGTTCTCACACATATACAGTAGACATATAAGGCGTCCTTCCCAGATCCTCTAGCCCTAATTCTAGCATGCGATTCTCATAATCATATCATATCAGAACATAACATGTATGGGTATCTTGGGGAAAACTTACTTGAGCTCGGCCGGTCGCGCAATCACACATCTTGTTCTTTCTAAATGTTCCTTTTTCTCTTTTCAAACTCCTTTTTATAAAGTGATTTTATTTTGAAAATTTTCTTACCAATTCCTCAATTTGAGTTCAGACACACCCGAGAGTGTATCCGAATCCCTCAAACTAAGGCTCTGATACCAACTTGTAACGTCCCAATTTTCAAGACCAAAAAAAATTCATTTTTGATTAAGTAACTCATAAAATAGTTTACCAAAAACATTTACAATGTCAAATCAATTGATAAACTGTAACAACGTGTCTCAAAACCATATCGTCAATAGTAATAAAATCAGAGTACATTCCCTAGAATATCATAGTGCGGAATCCAGTGTGTGTGTGATGTGCCGCTACCGCGCCGACTCCTTCCCCTTCGCTGAAGAGGTACCTAAAACCAAAACTGTAAACTGTAAGCACAAAGCTTAGTGAGTTCCCCCATCATACCACATACCACATAATGCCTATCCCTCGGTATCTTTGATATTGCCACATTTATACACATTTTTAGGCAATATTTATTTACGTTTTTATTAATATTTTGGTTATTTGCATAGAATTATGATACTTATAAGGATAAATTGTAATTTGTAGCCAAAGTAAGGCATTTTCGAAGCAAGGGACTAGAATTGACAATATTTAGAACTTTGGAGGCTTGAAGGGAAGAAGGATAAAAAATTCCACCAAAAAGACGTGCTCACGACGTGAGTAACTTGATTCTCACGACGTTAATCGATTGTTCCTGAAGATTTGCATCCGGGTGGTTGAGTCCTTATCGAATACGAAAAGATCGCATTCACGACGTGAATCCTTATGGTTCACGACGTGAACTCGGGAAATCAGAAAACTATAAATTCCCTTGCCCATTACGACTTGGGGAGTTTTTTGGCTGATTGGATGGTTACCTGAAGACGATTTTGAGCAGAAGAAGAGTTCTGGAAAAGGCTTTCGACATCAAAAGGAGTAAAGGTTCATAATTAATTAATTAGTTTGATAGTTATGAACATGTTTGATAATTTGATTTGTTTTTGCTTACTTGTTACTATGAGTAGCTGAATCTAGCAGCTCTTCTCTAGCTAGATGAAGCTTCTGAATTATGTTTTTGCTCAATGACTATTGAATTTGATTAGTTGGTAAATTTCTTGTGTTTGATTATCATTACCTAGCATGTTATTTTAGTTTTTTAGTTGCATAAGTTCATGTTCTCTGTAGCTTAGTGACCATTAAACTGCATGAACTTGTTTACCTAGTGATTTAGTAAACATTGAATTGCTAGAGCTAGGAACGACCAAAATCTTAGATAAGTGATAAAAGTAACTAATTTAGCTGTGCTAGAGGACATAATTTATGACCATAATTGTGTTTTCTTAGATAAATCTTACATAGCTCATCTATAATTAATCACTAATTCTGTGTTTTGCTTATATGTGACCATACAAGGTAGTTCATGAATTGGTAAAAAGATTAGTAAATTTGGACTTGAATTGCTAATTACATAATAATTGGTGACCAACTTTGATAATCCATAATTATTAGCTAAACATAAATAAAGAAGTGGATTCAAACTAGACAGGAGTGTTTTTAATTAATTGATTGAATTATGTGATTTAAGTTCGTCTGGTCTTGCAAAATCAGATAAAACCCCCACTTTGCTCTAAAATTAGGTTAATTTAATTGTAGATAAATTAATCAGTCAAACCGTTCCCTGAGATCGACACCCGACTTACCCAACTATTCTATAATTTTGACTAGGTACACTGCCTAGGTGCAATTAGTTAGTTAAGGTAGTTAGGTTATAAATAATAACATTTGGTGTAGGTATTTGCACGCATCAAGTTTTTGGAGCCGTTGTCGGGGAACAGCTTATTTGATTTGTTTGCTTTAGGTTGATCGATCCTTTTGGTGGGGTAAAACCTGCACAAAGTTATTTTTCAAATTAGTTTTTTTAGTACTAGGCTCACGACGTGAGTTCAGTATTTTCTCGTTTTTTTTCGTTTTTCTTTTCTGCGACAACACGAGGTGGTAGCCTTTACCACGACGTGGTGGTTAGTCTGTAGGAAATTTTTATTTGGTTTTTGTTCAGTTTTACGTTTTTATTTTGTCTGTTTTGCAGGAGTTGATGACCAGAGGATCCAACACACCTTTGGTGCCACCGCTTGAAGATCCGGAGTCTACGCTGCACAAAAAGAATAATAAGAAGTCGCCTTTACAAGAACTAAAATCAGCCTTTTCAAGGAACTCAGGAAAGAAAACGGGAGAATCGAGTTCAGCCTCAAAGAGCAAGTTTGAAGTCTTCGATCAATTTCCTAATCCACACGAGTCCGAGTACGAATCAGAAACAGAATTTGGACTTTATACGAGTGAACCCGAGAATGAGCCGGAGAACGAAATGGCGAACATTGATGAAATGGCCATGGGGGACTACAAGAAGCGCATTCGAGATGATGTGGGGCCGGGTTTAGTACATCCTACGATTCGTGTCAATGCCACATTCGAGTTAAAGGGACACATCCTTACTGCACTTAAGGATATTCCATTCTATGGGAAGGATCATGAGGATGCTTTCAAACATTTAGACGAGGTCAATGATATTGCGGATTATTTTAATACTCCTAATATCCCAAGGGAGACAGCTTTGCTCAGGATGCTACCAGTCACTTTAAAGGGAGCTGCAAAAGACTGGTTGAAGGCACTTCCATCTAGTACAATCACCACATGGGCCCAATTGCGTGAGAAATTTCTAGATCAGTTTTGCCCACCCTCCAAAATCTCTAAACTCAAGAAGGCGATTGCCAACTTTGAGCAAAATCCGGGGGAGTCATTATACGAGGCATGGGAGCGCTACAAGGGGTTGTTAAGGAATTGTCCTCAACATGACCTCAATATTCAGCAAGAGATGTCGATATTCTATGATGGGGTGAATGTCATGACTAGACAACTCCTTGATTCGCAAGGACCACTAACGAAGAAGAACCCAAATCAGGCCAAGGAGCTAATTGAAGAATTTTCAAAGCACTCTCGTGAGTATCACAACCCAGGGCGTGATGGAATAAAAGGCAGTGGAGGTACACAAGCTGAAGAGATGGCTGCTGTGATGGCGATGCTTAATAACATGGATAGGAGATTGACCCAAATGGACCAATCAATTAATGCGATTCGAGTTGGTTGCGAAAGGTGTAGTGTCCCACATTTGACAAAAGATTGTAATTTGGATGATTTTGGAAATAAAAAAGCTCAAGTTTGTTATTTAAGTGGGGACAAGTATGATGAAGATTGGAGGAAACCAAAGAAGGAGTGGCTGCCATATGACGAGTACAAGAAGCAAAAGGAAGAGAAATTTAAGCAGACAGGTCGAGGCTTCTATCAAAAAGAGCAACCAGCAGCCGAAAACAAACTAAACTTGGAAAATATTTTGACCCAATTTATGGAAGTATCCGAGAAAAGGCATGATGATACCGATGCAGTGCTAAAGGAACACATGAATATGATGAAAGAATAGCCCAAAATGATGATTGACCAGCAAGCTTCCTTAAGAAATCATCAAGCATCGATTCATAGTTTAGAAGTCCAAGTTGGTCAACTCACTACTTTGGTGAACAGCAAATTATCCTCACAACTTCCCGAAAAGAAAGCTCAACCTCATGTTATGGCTATTGATACTGAAGAAGAGGCAATATCTGAGTTTTTAGAGGCACTAGAAGTGGAACCAAAGCAGCCCGATCCAAAGCTGAAGCTCGAAAATGAAGATGTTGCTGAAATGCCAAGTTCACGACGTGAGTCCGCTATTCTCACGTCGTGGAACCAGTCTGAACAGAAAATTTCAGTAGCCGTTCCGACATATCAACCGCCTTTACCGTTTCCGTCTCGAGCACATCTCAGTCCACTGGAAAGGGAACATCTGGAGTTTATTCAGCAAATAAAGGGTATTCCTATCAATACACCTTTTATCGATTCATTATCAAAAATTCAAGAATATGTGAAATTCCTCCAAGACTTAATAGACACTCGTCAAGAATTAAGGAAGAATTCCAAGGTCATTCTAAGTGAAAAAAGCTCAAGGGCTGTATTGGGAAAGATACCTAAAAAGATGGGAGATCCTGGACGCCTCACTCTTCCATGTGAGTGTGGTAATAATTTAAAGACATATGCTTTAGCTGATTCTGGGGCTAGCATAAATTTGATGCCATTTTCATTCTATAAAAAATTAAATATTCAGAAGATGAAGGCTACGAAGATGACAATCCACATGGCAAACCGTTCAGTGACTCACCCAAGAGGGATAGTAGAAGACATCCTTGTAAAAATTGGGAAATTCGTTTTCCCATTTGACTTTGTAGTGATTGACATGAAAGAGGATGTGAATATCCCCATCATTCTTGGTCGCTCTTTACTAAATATTGCTAGGGCCCTTGTCGATATTCGAGAATCCAAGCTCACGTTGAGGGTTGGTGATGAAGAAGAAACTTTTGGACTACAAGATGGTTTCCAAGGATATGATGTTCAAGGTGAAGTGTTCAATATTGAAAATGACAATGAGCTTGCAGAATTGGAGAAACTTATGGAAGAAGAAATTAAAACAATTTAGCAAGTCAAGCACACCAAGCCAAGAGCTTCTGTTCCACTTGTATTCGAGGTGTTTGCTTATAAAACACCAACATCTTGGGTGGGTAAGGAAAGTGATGACATGTCTAGTGATGAAGAGGAGGTTACATCAAAGGTGACTAGCCCATTGGTGAAGGAGGAGGACGATATTATGAAGCTTAAAAATGATGAAAAATTGAAGACTCAAGGGATCAAACGCAAGCTCGATGGAAACGAAGTCAAGGCTAAAAAGGAGAATTCTAAAAAGGCATATATTCGTCGAGTGCAAGCTTACAAGAGGCGTTTCAAGGACCAGAAGATCCTGATGGTGGACTCTTCTGACGAATCAACATAGGAGGCACAGAGTCCAGCTCACGACTCCTCAAAAAGAAGCACTTCTCGGGAGGCAACCCGAGTTTGGTTTGCGTTTTCGTTCTTTTTCGTTTTGCATTTTTAGTTTTTAGAAAATCGATCATATCGCCTGAATCACTATATTCATAATTAAACACTGAGTGTGAGGTCCCTAAAAACTAAGTGGTAATAATTAAGAATATAGTTAATAGATAAATTTGGAATTAATAAAAATTTTACAGTATTAACGACGTGAATTATTACAATTCACGACGTGAGTTCAGGATGTAACAGACAATATATCATTAATCCATAATTAGCCCATTTTCTATTAAATTAATGGCCCATTATTTTTAGTCCAGTCCAATTTTGGTATAGATTGAATGGCCCAGTTTTTAAGCCTAGATTGAATTCATGACGTGAACCTTTTAGGATTCACGACGTGAATCCTGAAATACTCGGGACCACAGATTAAAGAACACAGAACCCTCTTTGACCAAAACATTTCTTTATTCCCACGAAGTGAAAGAGGCGACTGGTCCCCCTTGTGCGATTTCGGCCGACACACGTTCTTTAATCCTCTTTTGCTTACGTAATCCTCCAAAATAGGTACATTAATCTTCTTCCCATTGTTTATTATTGCTTTAATTTCTAGATTTAGGGGTTAGGGTTTACTTTTCTTTAGTTATTAAAAATTGATACCCTAAATGTTGAAATCGTTACTGCATGTGCCTACAATGTACTTAGAAATGATCTAGCATAAAACCCCAAGTATTGTATTGGCCCGATTTGTACAGAAATTGGATAGTTTCACGGTGTGATGACGAACTCACGACGTGAATTCCTCGGAATTCACGACGTGAATTCTAGACTGGAGATTTTGCTGTTACTTTTAATTCTAATCTCTTGGTTTGTTTTTGTTGGTTTTGTTTGCTGCTTATTATTGCAGAAATAGCTCCTAGAAGGGAAGTACCGATTGGAGTGGCGGGTTTACACCCGTTCTACAATTTCCCAACAACGATGTCCCGAGAAGTCTTGACCTGATGGAACAATCGGTTGGGGTGGCTTTACAACCGGGAGATTGCAGTCGCACCCACCATCAATTGGACACGGTTGAGGGAAGTTGGACTCATGGATAGGCTGTCCCCTTTTCTGACCAAAATATTTATTGGAAATGGTTATTCGTTCACTTGCTCGAGATGGCTCAACCTTTTTTGCATCCAAGAGTGGGTATATAAGGAGTTTTTTGTTGAGTTTTTCTCAACAGTTACATTCCAAGAGAATGTCCAAGACCCCCATTATCAACAAGCTTTGGTATTCCGTCTCGGGGGTGAGTATCGGGAATGCAGCCTCATGGAATTTTCTTGGAGGGTGGGGATATATAATCCCTAAGAGGCTATGACTCCCGAGTTTGGCATGTTTTTGAGGGATGCAGCTAGATGGTATGCGGATGATGTCACTGGGTTTGATTTCTGGCATAATATTGCCTCCGGAATATTCAATTCCGGAGTGTCCCCCGAGAGCAACATTCGATCTCCTATCCACCGAGTACTACACCGATTTATCACTTTCTCCATCAATCACAGAAAGCATGGGGACAAGGTGACAAAGCAGAATTTATTCTTTTTATGGTGCATTTTGCAGCCGGGAGTGTGTTGCAACATTCCCTACTTTTTGGCACGCTTTCTGGCTGACTCTACTGCCAGTTCTCGGACCGGGAGCCCTATTTGTGGAGGGCAATTCATTACCCGTTTGGCCCGATCGTATGGGTTGCTTGTTCCCGGTATCACTCGTTCCATGACTTGCATGGATGAACATGAGTTTAGTATGGGTTATTTGGAGACCATGCGGGTGGTCAAAGATTATAGAACTCACTGGGGTATTTTGGGGTCGGATGATGAGGATGGTGGTGAGCAGCAGGGTGATCAACCCGCACCACAACCACGGTCGAGGAGAAGAAATGTGAGAGGACGAAGGAAAGGAGGACATCCGGTTCGCCAATCAGCACTCACTTGAGGACCCGACTTTGGGGGTGATATGACAGGGTATTTTGACCAACTTTCCTTGAGCGTGAATTGGATTGGGGGTACAATGGAGAATTTGGTGCAACATTTCCATGTGGAGCAACCTCCTCATTTAGGGTATCATTACCCAATTTTCCCTAGGATGAGCGAGTATCGAGGCCAAGGAGGAGATGGGGCATGCACTAGTGGAGCTCAGGATGAAGAGGAAGATGATTGATCGCTAGTTTGGTTTTAGTAATTTTTGTTTTTAGTTTTTAGTTTATTTGGTTTTAGTTGTTTGGGTTCAAACACTTTGTACGGATTGTTGAACAATTGTTGGTTTATTATTATGTTACTTTTATTTTCTTTTGGTTGTTTGATTACAGCTTGCTAAGGAGTCTTGGGAAGGGAGTAAAGTCGAGTCAAGAGTCGTGATCGTCTATTCAAGGGTCGTTACAAGTCTAGAGTTAAGATTCGAAACCCACAATTAAAAATAAGTGTGGGGTGAGTCGAGAGAATATCACTCACGTCGTGGAATGGGATGCCAAAAGTAATAAGAAGAATGGGCAGTTTCATTTTTCAGTCGCCCAGTTTTCACGACGTGAGCATACACTATTCACGTCGTGAGTTGAGTTATTATAGATTTCAGATTCCGGATTCCTGCGACCTCACGTCGTGAGAATATCACTCACGTCGTGAGTTTCCTATTTTCACTATATTTGGTTTTTTTTATGACGCGCATGCTGGTTGTTTCCTCTACTATACAAAGTGGCGTCTGCTCTCCCACATTATTCTATACATTTTGAATACTTACATTATTCTTATGGGAGATTGAAGTTTCGATTCATTTCTTTTTCGCTTGTTAGCTCACTTACATCTTTCGCGAAAAAAGTACAAGTTTCCATTTAAATGAAGTTCCATATTCAAGATGCATATGTCAACTACACGTTTGGAGTTCGATCTTGCCACTTCTATCCCAGGGGAGTCTGTTCCTTTTTCTCTCTTTTATTGCTTTTAATTTTATTTTATGCATACAATGAGGGCATTGTATGTAATAAGTGTGGGGTAGGAGATCGAAAAAGTAAATTAGTAAATTACTAGAAAAAGTAAATTAGTAAATTACTAGAAATCTTAGGGAGTTTAAAAATTCTCATAGGTTTGAAATAATAATCTAATATTAGCGCTAGTAATAATAATTTGAACTTAAGTTGCTAGTGTTGCATTGGGATGATCTGATAAGAGCTCAAATGTTTAGTTGAGCCGATACACGTTATAGTGCATTTGTGGCCTCCTTTATTCTAGTGAAATCATGGGACAAAAACACAACCTCGCTTAGTTTGAGGGATGCAATATGTTTAGCAGCCTAAACCTGAAATGCATCCAGGAAAGCTTAGGTAGTCATTGCACGTAGACTAATACCTTAACCAATAAGGGTTGAAGTAAAGCGCCCCTGCTTAAGCATGTAGGTTTTTGAGTAATATATATATATATATATATATATATATATATATATATATATATATATATATATATATATATATATATATATATATATATATATAAAGTGAGTACATGTAAAAAAAAAGAGAGAGAGCAATTACCAAAAGTAAAGAAATTGAAGAATTTTGGAGCATAAAAGTATCAAAAGTTACACAAAAAGGTGGTGAATTCAAAGAAATCAAAGATCAAATATCAAAGAAAAGAAGAATTCAAGAGCTCCAAGTTGTGGTATCTTCTAAAAGTTGTAATTCTCTAGTTTATGTATGCTTGGGTGGCTTTACAAAAATACCTTGAGGTTAAAAAGCTTTCTGAGGATGGATTCGGAGGGTTGCATAAAATGAGCGTTGTTCAAAAGAAGTGGGTGAATGTTTATGAGGATTGATGGGGGTTACTTAGGAAAAATTTTAGACACAAATGCATGCGTTGAGGTCTTAACATAATGGCTGAGCTTGAGTTGGATCGTTCTATGTGATATTGGTGATGAAGGTTTGATTTAATAATTAGATTTGCTTGAGGGAAAGCAAAGAACTAGTGTGAGGTATTTTGATATTGCCATATTTATACACATTTTTAGGCAATATTTATTTACGTTTTTATTAATATTTTGGTTATTTGCATAGAATTATGATACTTATAAGGATAAATTGTAATTTGCAGCCAAAGTAAGGCATTTTCGAAGTAAAGGACCAGAATTGACAATATTTGGAACTTTGGAGGCTCCAAGGGAAGAAGGATAAAAAATTCCACCAAAAAGACATGCTCACGACGTGAGTAACTTGATTCTCACGAGGTGAATCGATTGTTCCAGAAGATTTGCATCCGGGTGGAAGAGTCCTTGTCGAATACGAAAAGATCGCATTCACGACGTGAATCCTTATGGTTCACGACGTGAACTCGGGAAATCAGAAAACTATAAATTCCCTTGCCCATTACGACTTGGGGAGTTTTTTGGCTGATTGGAAGGTTACCTGAAGACGATTTTGAGCAGAAGAAGAGTTCTGGGAAAGGCTTTCGACATCAAAAGGAGTAAAGGTTCATAATTAATTAATTAGTTTGATAGTTAGGAACATGTTTTATAATTTGATTTGTTTTTTCTTACTTGTTACTATGAGTAGCTGAATCTAGCAGCTCTTCTCTAGGTAGATGAAGCTTCTGAATTATGTTTTAGCTCAATGACTATTGAATTTGATTAGTTGGTAAATTGCTTGTGTTTGATTATCATTACCTAGCATGTTATTTTAGTTTCTTAGTTGCTTAAGTTCATGTTCTATGTAGCTTAGTGACTATTAAACTGCATGAACTTGTTTACCTAGTGATTTAGTGAACATTGAATTGCTAGAGCTAGGATCGACCAAAATCTTAGATAAGTGATAACAGTAACTAATTTAGTTGTGCTAGAGGACATAATTTATTACCATAATTGTGTTTGCTTAGATAAATCTTACATAGCTCACCTATAATTAATCACTAATTCTGTGTTTTGCTTATGTGTGACCATACAAGGTAGTTCATGAATTGGTAAAAAGATTAGTAAATTTGAACTTGAATTGCTAATTACATAATAATTGGTGACCAACTTTGATAATCCATAATTATTAGCTAAACATAAATAAAGAAGTGGATTTAAACTAGACAGGAGTGTTTTTAACTAATTGATTGAATTATGTGATTTAAGTTCGTCTGGTCTTGCAAAATCAGATAAAACCACCTCTTTGCTCTAAAATTAGGTTAATTTAATAGTAGATAAATTAATCAGTCATAACCGTTCCCTAAGATCGACACCCGACTTACCCAACTATTCTATAATTTTGACTAGGTACACCGCCTAGGTGCAATTAGTTAGTTACGGTAGTTAGGTTATAAATAATAAAATTAGGTGTAGCTATTTGCACGCATCAATCTTTCAACCGGTATCTGTCTGGCATAACTGGGAGTTGGGCTCCCCTTCGGCATCTTTCAACCGGTAACCGCCTTCGGTATCTTTCAACCGGTAACTCCCTTCGGTATCTTCCAACTGGTAACTGCCTTCGGTATCTTTCAACCGGTAACTGCCTTCGGTGTCTTTCAACCGGTAACTGTCTTCGGTATCTTTCAACCGGTAACTGCCTTCGGTATCTTTCAACCAGTAACCGGTGACTATTTCACCCCTACAACTATCACATAATAACATATCCTATACACACTGCTAGACCCAACACTACTAGAAGGTAACTCACTTCGTAAGGCTGACTGCTGAAATGCTGATCGGGAAATGTCTGACTGCTGCTCCGACAACTCCCCGGATACAATTCCCATAAAGACACTTAGTCAAACACTACTCGTCAAAGCCAAAGCCTTGGTCAAAGTCAACTTCCAGTTGACCTGAGTCGCCGAGTTGGGCCGCCAACTCGTCGAGTCCTATTCTTTCTTCTGACCCCTTCCCGACTCTACTCGTCGAGTTTAGTAATGACTCGACGAGTTCCCCTTCTATAATATAATTGAATGAAACTTCATCCGACTCGCCGAGTTGTATGAACAACTCGTCGATTTCACCTTCATCCTATGAACATGTCCAGTCTGTGACTCGCCGAGTTGTATGAACAACTCGTCGATTTCATCTTCAAGAGTTGGCAGATTGCCTTGGACTCGCCGAGTCTGTTCATACACTCGCCGAGCCCCATGATTCCCAGGCCCCTTTACGAGTCTAAACATTTACGGGACTTCCTTTCCGAACCACTAGTCCAACCACAGAATGGATTTAGTGGTCACTACACACCGACTCGCCGAGTTCCAAGAACAACTCGTCGGGTACCTTCTTGACCCTTACTATAAAGTTGATTTAAATGGGTCTTAACATGTCAAAACCGTAGATCTGGCCTCCTAATGTCGATTTTATACGTAAAGTTCCAAACTTGGTGCACATGCATGGGGTCTTTGGTTCAAAAATCCATAAAAGGTGCTCTACAATGTACATGGGGCTCTCATGGTCATATAGTTGGCACCTTTATGCCATGAGACCCCTCCAATGACTTAGATCTGAAAGTAGAACCCCATGAATCACCTCACAAATCCGAAAATGGCTTAGAAAGCCCTAAATGCACCCAAAATCTAAGCTCTAATGATGAACAACCAAATGGAAGACCAAAACAGGGGGCATTTACCTTGATTGAGCTGAAGATGGAATAAGATATCTGGATCTACAAGCCCCAACTCGAATTCCCAAGCTTCTTCCTTCTTTCAAGCTTCACAAACCACCTAAAAGCACCAAAAATGGCCTTAGATCACTCAAAGCGGCTAGGGTTTCGATATGAGGTGTTCTGAGAGCATAAGGGACGATGGAGGCTGCAATAAGATGTTTAAATAGGGTGCAAACCCTCAAATTTAGGGTTTCACCCAAACAGCACCTACTCGCCGAGTCAGTCCCCGACTCGTCGAGTAGGTCACTTAAACTTCCCGCGGATCCCGTCTCTACTCGACGAGTTGGGCCATCAACTCGTCGAGTCCCAGAGAAAATACATAAAATTCATAAATAAAACACATACCAGCAATTCGGTGTTACAGTACCGCAAGAGAAGATGAGAGTAGTAATCCCGTATTTTATGGACATGAGGCTTCAACGACTAGTCCTGAGGCCAATATTTAAGACCCACTTTCACCAGTAGTGACACCATTAGTGATAGATATTGAAACAAAAAATTCACCAAACTCGTCATTTCAGAACAACAAGTTGGTGAGTCCCTCCATGTATGATCAGACACCAATTCAAGGATCGAAATCCTTGTTTGACATTTATTTTGAAACAAAGTCCGTAGAAGAAGATAAGGAAGAAGAACTAGTGTTTGTTGCGGATAAACCTATGACATATCAAGAAGTTGTATGTGATGGTGAAGAGCGTAATGCGATGAAGAAAGAACTAGTGTCAATAGAGAAAAATGGTACATGGAGATTGACTAGCCTTCCACCTAGGCATAAACTACTAGTTTAAAATGGATGTTTAAGTTAAAAAGAAATGTTGATGGTAATGTAACAAAACATAGGGCGAGGCTAGTGGCAAAGGGATATATGCAGAAAAGAGGAATGGATATTGACAAGGTACTTGAACTTGTAGCCCAACTTGAAACAATTCAAGTAATGCTATCTTTAGGTGCTCAACAAGAATGTCAAGTTCATTATATAGATGTCAATTCTGCCTTCTTGAATGGCAACTTACACGAGCATGTTTATTTAGCCTAACAGAAAGGATTTGTGATACCAGGTATGCAACATATGGTGTTAAAGCTATCCAAGACTCTCTATGGGTAATGACATGAACCTTGGTCCTAGTACATTCGACTCAACAAAACTCTTAAGGAATTGGGTTTTCAAGGTGTCTTCAAGAACAAGTCGTGTACAAGCGAGTCCAACTAAATTCCTTACTAAGAGTGAATGTTGACGATTTGATTGTGACAAGAACAAGCAATGAAAAGATACAAGCATTCAAGGAGAAAATGCGTAAAGTGTTTGATATGAGCAACTTGGGGAAACTCTCTTACTACTTTGGGATGGAGGTACAAAAAGATAAAGATAGGATCGAAAAGCAAACCGACTATGCAAGAAGAATACTACAGGAGATGGGAACGACATATTGCAACTCATCCAAATTCCCAATGGAACCAAATCTGAAGTTGAGTAAAGATGAGAATTGTGTTTCAATATGCCACATATTATTGTCGGATCATTGGGAGATTGTGTTAACTGATTCATACAAGACCTCCCCTAAGCTACTCAATCGGATTAGTGGGCATATATATATATATATATATATATATATATATATATATATATATATATATATATATATATATATATATATATATATATATATATATATATATATAGGACAGGGTTCATGCGAAAATGCAAATAATTTGCGAAAACGCAAAAACAAGGAAAATCTATGAGATTGTGTCATCTCAACTTTATATTTTGGATAAGAATTCATCCAAACTTTGAACTACATGATGATAATCCATTATACATAAGAAATTGCTTCATATTAGCATAGCATGTTTTTTGACATTTTTATTATGAAAACTTGAATTTAAAAGTGGTTAAGGATGTGAAAAAAAACAATTATTAAAACCACTTTTAAATCTATATTACTATAACACCCTCCAATGTAAACTTATTATCTTTAATTTATTGCTTAGAAATTTAATTTCTAAAGTACATGTGTTTGATTTTTATAAGATAAAATCTGTTTCGCGTTTTCGCAAAATATTTATGTTTTCGCATGAACCTACTTGATATATATATATATATATATATATATATATATATATATATATATATATATATATATATATATATATATATATATATATATATATATGGAATCATCGAAAGAGAGCCATCTAAAAGCATTCAAACAAATTCTAAGGTACATCAAGGTAACCATCAGTTATGGGTTGGTGTGTTGAAAATGAGGAGAGGGTAGGCTACTTGGTTAATGTGAAAGCAGTCATAGTAGGGATCCGATGATCGGAGAACTATGACAGGGACCACCTTTTACTTTTCAGGTAACTTGATAAGTTGGAACTCCCAAAAACAAGGCATAATAACATTATCATCATATCAACCCGAGTTTATGGCTGCAACAGCAACTATTTGACAAGCTCTGTAGCTACCAAGCTTGTTGAAAGACTTGACAAGTCGGGGAGTTGGTCTTATCAAGTTGTGTGTTTATAATAAATTAGCAATAGCTCTTATGAAAAATATGGTGTTCTTCCGGAGGATTAAACACATCGACACATGGTACCATTTCATTAGTAAATGTCTCGAGAATCTCCTGATCTTTGTAGAGCATGTAAGCATTAAAAAAGGTAGACATTCTAACTAAAGCAATACCAAGAGTAAACTTCAGAGAAATGCTAGAACTTCTGAGAGTTGAAGACCGTGAAGTAGCAAGTGAAAATTAGGGGGTGAGTGTTGGATATGTTGACATCATAAGAGATTGAATTGGTCATGTGTTGACCTAGTTTCAAGGAGAATAAAGGGGCACAACCTCCATCTAGCACGAAAAACATACGCAATTTATTAGCTTTCTTAGTTTCATTTCCTAGTATATTAGGAATCTATGTTTTCATTTTGCAGTAGACTATTAGCTTTGTTTTTCCCTCTAACTTCAGCTTTAAGTAATAGTAAAAAACCTTAGAACATTTGCCCGAATTTTTGCTTACCAGACATGTGTATAATTGTTCCTCAACTTTGAACACTCATAATTCTCTTATATTAACTCGGATTGGGCTGACTTTTTTTCTATGTGTTTAGTATTGTCTTATCTTCATGTCAGAATCAAGATCCTCCTAATTGATTATACTTAAGCTCGAGTTGTATAGCCTTAAACATGGCTTGTTGCGCATAGAAAATCTGTATTATAACGAGATTGGTACCAAATTACCAGTATTAGAACTGAATTAGTACCACATCGTACGTATCAGTTCAGTACTTGATTCCTACAAAATCTAATTTTCGGGTTTGGTCCCAGTTTGTTGTGGTTTTGGTATCGAGCTAATCGCTAGGAAAACTAGTCTGTAGTTGAAAGCTAGAAGCTAGAGTTTGTATTTGTGTATAAGTGTTCGAGAAAAACAATTATAAGCTTTTGAAAGTTGTATAATGACATCATACTGTACTATAAAGGAAGTATTTTCCATTTTAAAAGATTTTAAATCCCTCAAACGTTGCTTAAAGTAGTTTTTGAATTTAGAGTGTTTTTTGTTTAAACTATTGCTCATAAATCCGGAAGAAACTGTTTCTTTAATTCGATTTCTTCCTTTATAATTAAAGGTTAAAAACTTTCAAATTCTCGTTGCCGAACACCCTATTTCTCTATAAAAAAATAATGAATTCATTATTAGTAACAAGGATCCAATGTAACATTCTCGTTTTGTGTGTTTGAACTGTAAGGTCAAAGTGAACTCTATTTTGTATTTGAAAAACCCAATTTTGACCATTTCATTGTAATGTTTTCGTTTTGCTGGCCAATCTTACTACTACTATATAAAGTTCCTCACAAAAGAAAAGTAATATGGATCTAATAATTGAAAAGTTGAAAATCGGGGAACGTAACACATATGAAATATCAGAGGCATAAACATTAGGGAAATCTTTAGAAAAGTTTGGATATTCGATTAGAAAAGTTTTATACATAATCGATTGAAAGATTCAATAATTTTTTGTTGAGCCTCTCAAAACAAAATTCAAGATTCCATAACAACTGTATAAGAGTCATGCCTAAATCAAATTAATTTTATTATTTTGTTGTTCTCGTTTCAACATCAATTACTCAAATTTTTTAACTTCTTCACGTCTTCGATTGAATCCAGACTTCATGATATTTGTGTAATATTGATTGGAAAATTCAATTCGATTCATGATTCTTTTTCAATTTTCTGGATTGCTTGGTGTTTTGGAGCTTCAAAATTTAAATTTATTGACATGTGTAGTAACTAATCCATGGAGGAATTGTTCATATATATGCTTAAGATTTAAGGATAAAACTCATGCTCTTCTCTAGAATTCGTACAACCTCATCAAACATACTATTTTATTTAATGGATTGTCCTCTCTCAATGGTTTCTTATATGAACATAACACTTGATTTTCCTTTAACCTACCTACTTATAACATAAATTTGTGTGAGAAATAAAGGACGTTGATGAAACATAAATTAAGAGGGGTTGACTAGCAAATCAATTGATGGATATATGGTGTAAATGATTCATTCACAAACAAAATAAAAACATCATGAAACATAAATTAAGATGGGTTGACTAGCAAAGCTGATAATCCAAATAAGAATAAGAAAATATAAATAAAAGCATCGTATCTTTCTCTTTTGTTACGTAGATTCCGTTCACAAAAATCCTAAGCATTCCATTCATTCCCTATTCCTCCATGTCACCTGCACCCTAATCCCGATACCGTGATTCCCTCCACCGTCCCTAGACTATTCATCTGTATGATTCATTTTATATTATACGTACATGAATTGGATACATAAAAACCAAATCAATTGATGGATATATGCTGTAAATTGCAAGTCATAGAATAACCAATGCCGTTGAACTTGTGATTTTTATTTTATAATATACCATTTCCAACCTTATATTATATCGTTTTTTTTTTCATCAATGTCCTAGCCAAAAAAAGTGATACATATCTTGCAATATTTTATTTTTTTTGTTATTTTTGAATTAAATATATTAATTCATTATTTTATGTTATTTCCATAACGTCTAACATGTGAAGCGACCTCAACTTTAATATTTTTTTTTGAAGAAAAATGAACATTTGGTCCATATAGTTTGTTTATTTTGTTGGTTATAGTCGAACAACTTAAAAATATGGATATGGTAATTTTGGCTTAATTTAATTATGGATTTGATAGATAACACCAATAATACCAGTTAAAGACATATTTGTTAAATTCATCAGTTGGGTTTCTTTCTTGTTATTGTAGTAGGATATATGTACGTGGAAGGAATAGGTTTGTGGGGTTT
Organism: Lactuca virosa; assembly: GCF_052849685.1. Lineage (NCBI taxonomy): Eukaryota > Viridiplantae > Streptophyta > Magnoliopsida > Asterales > Asteraceae > Lactuca > Lactuca virosa. The sequence goes on from NC_136429.1 coordinate 480,291,383, forward strand.
TGGTTGTTTCGAGGAAATGATAGAATCTGATTTTGAATAGGTCCCAAATAGGTATGAATGTAAAGAAACATACTTTTGGTTATGGTAATGTAAAATGTATTTTCTGATAATGATATTTTTTATTGAAAAATGTTTATGTTATTTGTTAGTGTTGGATATCGACATTGATGCAACAATCTACTTATGATCAAACCTCATAAAAGTGTAAGGAGTGTAATTTGTTAATGATCAATGTAAAATTGACCCCTAACTTCCATTTACTTATGCCCATTTCTATAGACAACATGCATACCAATATCAACACGTACATACATATTAGTGCTTAAACATGAAAGTACTTAACAAAACTCATACCATAACTAATAACGAAGTGTATACATACCATTATTTTTAAGACATATTAACTATTGATCCATGACAAAACATAAACACTTTTCAAAATAACATGTGTTACCCTAAAGACACCAAACCAAAACTTAAAATTCATACCCACCTTGTCCACCTTCCTAACTAACACCTTGATCACCAGCTTGACTACCTCCATCTTGAACTTTGTATGTCTTGGAGTTATGCCTCATGTTCTTGCATTTTGAACATTTTATACTTATATGCTTCCGAGTTAGCTTTTCGAAGTGAAAACCTCCAACTCTATTGATTTGTTTTGGACTCCCATATTGGTTTAATTTTTGATTTTGGGTTAATCTCTCATTCTCACTATGCTTCATCTTCTTTTTAGTCCTACCAACTTGCTTATGATGTGGCCGGAGGGGTTAATTTTGTTGGATATGGACTCCTTGGTCACGTATTTTCTTTTACTGTTTCTACCGTAAACTTGTAGACCTTTTTCCACATGTAACCAGCACACTTTGTAGACCCACTTGTAAGGATATCATTCGTTCTTAGTGTATTATTCATTTTATATAGAGTTGTTATTGCATGTTTTCAAGATATCCATGTAAGTTCCCACCTCCTACAACTACAACATATATTTTTTTGTCCACAACATCTTGATCCTAACATGCAAAATTGTCTTGGTTCTTTTTAGCCCCATCCACCTACAATTATATTGTCCTGATAATTTTTTATTTCCTTCCAAAATGCTTGTAGTATTCGGTGTCAGTGGCCCCTTAAACTTGTTGAAAACCTTCATCACATTATAAATCTTTTCACCGGGTACTATCTAACGAACTATGAAAAACATATAATAGTCATGTCCCTTCCTTTTATTAGTTTGATATTTATCACATCACACATGTTATTTAGGACCATAATATGCTCTACATGCCAATAAATGATTGAGCATGTAAGTATGTTGCTAATATGAAATATACTAGCATATAACTATAAGGTACTTGTGAAATGACTCATATCCTGGTGACGATATGGAGTCTATTTAATCCAGATATTGCTAAGAACTCGTATTAGGATTATCTCTGACCAAGAACATACACAAATAATGGAGATGATTATGCTATGGAGATTAAACAAGAATATAAAGAGAATTAGCATGGTTTACTTGATATAGCTGATCAACCTATATGTATAGGAAAACTAGAGATATTCTTTTATTTATTTTAGTATTTTATATAAATAATGTATTTAGTGCATTATCTACTTTTCGTTTGCTATCACTCCTCATAATAGGGGTAAAATAAATGAGATGTATTTATAGTGTCACTGACCTAAAGTTATGGTTGGGCCAATGAGCCTTTTACAAGGTGGCATAAAGGTGAACCTGTTCTCCAAGGTTGTAAAGTCAACAACAAAGATCTTGAACTAGAAATTGCTTTGTTGCTACTTCGTACCAACGCATCTACGAACATCGCATTAAAGACTAGGTTCAAAAGATTTGATCGACACTACTCCTTTGCCTAGACTTCAAACTTTGATTCTTCGACGAAAGTTTGACCTTTACTTCATCTGAATAGATCCAACCCTTGTCGAGTCCAAAATTCACTCTATGATATACGCCTTATTCCAGACTGCGTTCTAGGTCAAAGCGTAGACTGTACTCTTTAGAATGCTTCGCCCTTTGGCCGAAATTGTAACAAAGGGTTTACCTTCACCCTTTGTATTAGAATCCATATATTAATAATTACCTACTAGGAGTCTAATCGTCAAACTTTGTTTTCATCCAAGATGTAACCCCGAACTATCTCTAGTTTGTTACCTTCACTTTGTTTCTATGGAAGGCCAATTGAAGTCATGCACAACTTCAACTTCTTCATCGTTACTTCTGTTGGGTATAGAAGATTCCGTCATTGGGCTTATTACTTTAGTCCATTTTGTATACGGTTTTGGGCCTGTCCAACCGTCATTTATTAGGGTTATAGTATCTATATATAGTGCATGCATGCACCGTGTATGAGTTAGTCGTTGATTTTCATTGTAACCCTACCGAACCTCTACAGTAGCTATTCTTAATAGAGTTCTTATGAGCTTGTGGCTTATTAATCATTCGACATCAGTTTGATTCATCTTGTTTTCTTATTTACTTCATGTTCTTGTGTTGCTTGTTAAGAATCTTATCGATCTTAAAGAGTTCTAGTCTCATCAATTGGTATCAGAGCAGGAGGCTGTGTAAATAATACGCATCTCTTCTGTTAGAAGAAAATCTTTAGGGTTTCCGCTTTTATCGATTCCATTGGAACTGTCATCACTTTATTGCCATTGTTCCTAGATCTCGATATTACCCTAACTCAATCTTTTCAAGTCTAATTCTTGACAGGTATGCAGATCAAATCATCATGTCCCTCTACGATTCTCAAAACAATCCTATCAACATCTCTAACAGCATTGGCTCGACCACAAGGATTCTGATCCTATATACTCAAGAGTATGAGGTATGGGCTCTTCATTTTGAAGACTATGTTCTCAGTTCAGAGGATAATGGATACTTGATCTGGGAGACTATTACTTTGGGTCCTTTCGTTCACTCCGGAACCAATAGAACCATCAAAACACAGAAAGAGTACAATCAGCTAATGGTATATGTGAAAGAAGTCCCTCAAGATGAGAAGGACAAACTGATTGGCAATGTAAAATCAATGAGGATGATCATATTCGCTTTACAATCTGATACCTTTCATCTGGTGAGTACATGCACTACTGCAAAGGAAATTTGGCAAAGGCTTAAGGAGTTATATTCCACCGATGAGGATCTCGAGCATTCCGTCCAAACTCTTCTACTTTCAGAGTTTGGTGACTTCAAGCAAAAGCCTGAGGAAAGTCTCATTCAAACATTCAATCGTTATAACCATCTTCTCAGTAAGATGATTAAGCATAGAATTGGCAGAGATGTGATCGAGCAGAAGGTCACTTTCATGAATGGCCTAAGACCCGAATGGATGGCGGTGGTTTCAACTGTTAAAGCACATGAACAGTTCAAGTCTTACTCGTTGGCAAAGCTCGTAGGGATTCTCAAGTCACATGAAAGTGTTGTGACAAAAGACTTAAAAGTTGTTTCTAGTTTGGGCTCTTTGGCACTTGTGGCTAAAGGTAAATCCATGAACGATGAAGAACCTGAGACTGATCTCTCAGAATGTGATCTTACTGGTGAGGAGTATGCTCTGATGGTGTCTAACCCCATGCGCTTCGCAAGGACGAAATTCCCTTCTGCCAAGAACCGAAACTAGCAAGGGAATTATAGCTCCGAGAAGGCGAAGGAAGAGAACAAAAACACTTCTTAGAAGGAAGAAAAGAAGAAAGAAGAAAAGCTAGTTGGTAACTCTGGGTATGACTGCTACTACTGTCACGGGCAGAATCATTTAGCGAAGGACTGCATGTTACGAAAGCTGAATGAGAAGAAAGCGGGAGAAGATGATGAAGCTTACTTCAAGCGTAAGCTGGAGGAAATCAAAAAGAAGAAAACTAATGATAAATCTATGCCTTCTTTGATTGTGCAGGAAGATGTCGCAGAGAACGAGTTCGGTGGAGTAGAAGTTTTGTCTACTGACTCGGAAGATGAAGAAGTTCACAAGACCACACATGGCAGGGCATTTGTTGCGAAGGAAGAAGGCTCTGAGGTTACTAGCAGATGTTTAATGGTAACAACTGGTTTGTCACAAATGAGAGGCTACACAACAGATGGCGGGTGTGAAGTAGCAAAGGAGAGGGAAGACAAATGCTTTACCGCAAAACCAGTCGGAGAGCAGATCAATGAGTGTGATCCGTTGATCAAGAAGGTAAATTCCATCCTTGAATATCTTAAAATACCCGTATCTAACTATGAAAAAGAATTAAATGATTTAAAATTCACCTTCTCTAGTTTAAGTGGTAGCCTAAAACAATCTCGCCTCACGAATTCTAACCTAACTGATCAAATCAACAGGGTGTCTTCCAAGAGTGAGGAGCGAAGGATGTGGATAGAGAAGAGGGAATTAGAGTTGGTTAGGGCAAGAGATGAATTGATTTATTTTCAACGTGACAATTTAAAGTTTTTGAAACAAAGGAATATTTTTTGCTTGATTTCTAAACGTCTTTAGTCCAATATTACTCAGTTGCATTTAAATTGTGAGATTGGCAATAAGATCCATAGAGTCATTTTGCCTTTCCTTGAATTAAAGGAAGACGAAATAGATGTTGATTGCTATAATTGTGAATCAATTGTCTCATCAGAAGAAACTTCTGGTGCCTACAGAATTGGACTGGACAAAATTGAGTCATTTATTAAGTCTAAAGACCACAAGGACATGCTCAGAAACTTACTGGATGAAAATGACAGATTGAAAATAAAGACCGAAACTATACAGAAATTTGATTCGTCTAGTTCTAAGTGGAGTTCAGATAAAAAGATTGATGCTGAAAATACATCTGAATTTGATGAGGATAGTGACATGAGTGAAATATCTGTAGAGGATGAGGTTGACTGTTCTGAATTTGTTAAAACAGAACCTAATCCAACAAAAGTCCTTATATCCGAAAACTCTGTTGACTTCGCTCGATTGTCTAAAGACAAGGTCAAAGTCCTGAAAGAGAAGGCTGTGGTATACCAAAAGGTACAAACTATACCAAATCAAGTGTACACTACCATTGGAGTTACTAAGGATCATACAGTTGTCTCAACAATGTATCATGGGGAATGTATCGAATCTTAATCTATATACTAGTTAAGTGTCCCTAGAAGCATGTTGGTCACTTTTGTATAGCAGAGGTACTTTCGGTCCTTTAACCCCCTTACCCTTTTTCTCCATTATTTTCGATTCCATGAAAGTAACCCTTGAGACTGTCAACATATAGCACTGAGGTTTACGGTTACACAACATCTGTGTTAATGATCTTAGTTTCATTTCACCAAGATCTAAGTGAAACCCACAATCCAATACCTTACATGAATTGATGGTGAACAATTAACTATTCTAGTTTTTCACCCATGTATTAACGAAACCACTCATGTGGTATGTATCAAGAAATCTCTTTTATTTTTTGAGATCTTTATGAAATTGCCTAAAACTAAGACATTTCTTCCCAAAAGATCCTGTTTTATTTTTGTTTTTGAGATTTCTAAACTTTTCTCAAGTCACTACAAAATTATCAAACCAACTTGATGTTTAAAGCTACACTGGCTACACAAGTACTTCATCTCATTTTCGTTTTTATATCAAGTTCGTAGTTTGGTTGAAGCGAATGCCACCCTTAAAGCCGAAATTAAAAGATACCTTTCAATGTTTCTTAACAAACATTTGATCGTACTTCAACGGGAAACCACACAAACATTTCTAAGTCCCGCTTGACTTTAAAAGAAGAGATTCGTGCCCGGGATCCTCAGTTTCATATTTCGAATGACATCACTTAAATCCCATAGATATAACTTGATGTATTTCTTCTTCTTTGGAACACCCTTACACGAAAGTCTATTGACTTTCCAAAAGTCTTGTTCGTGGTCACTATGGCTTGTTCCTATTACAGGATGTTAAGGTATTTTGTTTCCACATGGGATTATTCAGGCGAAAAGAGCTTTGTTTATTAACTTAGAATATGATGCGTTAAAGGATAATATGAAGAGGCGGGGAATGGATAAGATTTCAAACTAAAGGCGCGTGAATTTGAAACGTGACCAAGTGATCACGCGCCTGACACGCTTTAGAGGGTAACAGTTGTCAAATCACGTCTAATCAGGCGTTGTTTCAGAAAATCACGCTTACGTTATCATTAAGGATTTTCTCTCTCCTGGTAATCGTATAAAGGGATTTCTCATCATTCTTTTCTCCTTCACCACTTACAAAATCTCTCGAGCATTCAAAAAGCAAATACTCTCTCTACTGTTCATCTTCCTCACCAAGCTTCAGCAATGGCAGAATCATGTTCAGTTCACGAACACACCGCTGAATCCACTCTCCTCACGATCAAGCCTAATCAGAACCTGATCATCGACTTGGATTCGTTCTAGTATGACGCTTTTATGTTGCAAATTGTCGAATGCCTTAAGCACTCACCACTGGCCACGGCTCTTACCAAAGTTAAATCTGTGCCAATGTCTCTTCTATCTCAAGTTTACTCTTCAGCAAAGTACGTCAAGGCTGAGGAGCATATCATGTTCGAGATTTTCAATAAGAAAACTTTTGTCTCCAAAATTAGGGTTTGCTCTCTTTTAGGGTTAACCTATGTAGACCTAATGGTGCATCCTGACTCGATCACTAACGCTCAGATCTTCGAGATGTTCTACAACATGGGGTACACTGATCTCCTCTCCACTATCACAAAAGTCAAGAAGTCTTGCCTACCTCCTCAATGGAATGGGTTACTTACCCTTAAGGGTTTTTCTGAACGGGTAGTTGGATCTGATGGTGCAAGCAAAACTTTCATGACCATCATCTATGGTCTATTCCATGGCATCAATCTTGATTATGGGTCTATTCTCTGGACTCAATTGGTTCAAAATTTGAATTCAACTTCTCGTCACACTAAGATTTCATGTGGGAGATTCTGGACCATCGTTACCCACAGGGTGATGGAGAAATTTCAAGACCCACTCATGGCGGATTCTTTAATGTCTGCAATTGCTACTTTCCACACCACAAAGTGTTGGGTTTTGGTATAATACAACATCCTATGGTGCACATACAACCCTAAATACCTTGGATCTATGTTTTCACTAATTATACATGCAAATGGTTTCCAAGGTATTGAACCTATAGCTAGCATGCAATTGTCATACAAACTACATAAAATACTAGATATTGTAACATACCTTTTGTGTGGCTGGAAGTCTTGATGTATTTGGCTTTAAGAACTTAGCCCCAATAGTGTGGAAGCCTCAAATGAAGTCACAACACATCAAGGACAAAGGTAGGACTTGATAGAGAATCTCCATGCACTCTAAAACCTTCATGAACTCCAAGAACATGCACACACACACTAAGGGTGACTAGGGTGGCGGTTTTAGGTCATAACATATGTATTTATATGTGTTGAATTCTAAGAGTCATGGGTATAACCCAAACCCATATCCATGGGTTTTATGATCCATGGTTCATGTGGCCCAACTCTTTATGTATCCATACATAAACTTGGTCCATCATGGATCATAAGCCAAACACATATAAATATAACTAATACCATAATTCGTCCCCATAGATTTTAATTAGTCTCTTTTGATCACTAAATTAATTCCAAATTAATTCTTGATCAATACTAATTAAAACATATGATTTCATATTAATATATTAGAACTTATAATATATTAATAAATCATATATAACCTCTTCTCTCAAAAGTCCATCCTAACAAATTGTCCTGATGATATGCAACCCAAATGGACCATGCTACTCTCGGGTCGAATACATACCAATAATAGTTATGGGCTTAGACACCTAATCCAACAGTCTCCCACTTGGATAAGTCTAAAACTATTATTGCATATGACTCCAAAACCCGACTAGCAATCGTAGCTCTTAAAGCCGCTGTCGAACTCTGAACAAATCAATGACACGTCCATTAGATAAGGGGTCATATATTCCTCCATTATAGATATCATATGGACTGAGACATGGATTATAATCATTCTCTCTGTCCATTTGTTGTTTCCCGATTTCCAATTTATGACGACTAACTAATTGAACAAATCAAATCAGTCCAGGCTCGGCCGAGCACTTACGTTTGTCATCACCAAATCATCGAGGGGCCCAGAGATATCGCTTTTATCCCTCCAAGGGTAAAAGGAATGGATAAACTTCGACTCATATGCTTGTTCTATTACTTGTTGAATAATACACAAAGGCACGTTTTATAACATCGAGTTACGAAATGCGTTTACGTGCAATCAATGTATAATCAACTCATAGGCAACAAGTCATATCTCTAGGTTTGAAGAATATAAGATATTATCGTCTCATGATCACTCGTGATAAAATCCATGAAGTGAGTCAAATGAGCGTGGGTTTAATGCAATACTCGAATCCTTATTCCAGGAGTACTCATGAATGTTGTAGTAACTCTTACTATGTCCACTACCTTGGACATCTACAAACCCGATTCATGACAGTCTTGCCTTAATACCTACTTCCAATGTATTATCGACTGTGGATGGTTTGAATAACTTAGTCATTCGGAAATAATAACCTAGCAATTCTGGAAGTCAAAACAAGCAAAGTGAAACACAAGAATAATACTAATCACTCTATGGTCCCAAGAACCTTTGAGAGTAAATAAAACACCTTTTATTTAAACACCATATTGATTACTCATTATTCATTGTATAATGTTTCAAATAATCAACGTTATACTTGAATTAAAACAATAGTTGTCCCATGCTCCAAGCATGTAAACTATGTTTTCTAAACACTAGTCATGTCATACACCAAGTATGCACACTATGTTTATCTATGATCTTTACTTTGTGAAGCAGATCAATTGAACATGATTCCAATGATGCTCATTTCACAATCCCAAATCTTTATCGCAAATGTAAGAATTCCAAATTCCTACCATTTAACGAAATCTGTTAGATTCTAAACTTATATGCATTGATCCTCTCGTAATGACTATGCACAAAGTCACAAAGACTTGTCAACAGACATTACAGAGTATTCCAATGGAGATCAATTCCATGGAAACGAAGTCTCACATTCAAAGTACATTCCTTTGAACATCCTTCTTGCATTAAGTTTTCTAATCTTACACAGATTTGAAGAACAACTTCCACCTATGGAAACCTTTCCAGATTCCCATTTTGACTATAACTTCTGAACAAGAGTTACCTCTTTTCAGAATATGTTAATATGGTCCTACCAGAATTAACAATATACTTCCAATTGTCCGTGAGCAACCAATCTTTGGTAAACCTTAGATTGTCCTCGACAATTGCTTAATCATTTTAGTCATATCCAATTCTAGACTTTTCCCTTCTTAATGCCCTGAGCATTTGGAAAATTTAGAAAGGATGAATATTACAGCACATGCAATCGATCCTATATCCGAAGCATATGGGACACGATTCATGATGTCTCACATAAAGAGATGACCATAGACCAGTCTTTTGCTACAATGTTTTTATTTCTATTTGCCATGTTCTCATAATTCAGATTATGAAAAGGGATGCCGTAATCATAATCAGAGTTTGAGAACGCAATATATATAGAGTTTCCTTATGTTTGGTCATTCCAACATAAAATTCATATATATCCTTGACTAAAGATGATCAAAATCTCAATCTAAGCTTTTAGAATTGAAATGAAGTATAATTTCCTCTCCCTTAATTATAGCAAAATAACTTTTCAACCCCTGCAACTTCACGAATTGAAACTTTTGTTTTCAATAATTAACATTGCTAGCTTGCAATACTGAAGATAATAATCATGCTCCCATTAACATGATAATTATCAGCACAACACTTATGCTCCCACTAGCTTTGACATGTACTCAGAAATCCGTTGGACTTCTAGAAATCAATACTTTATTGACTTCCTTAACAAAGTTCAGTTTTCTGATACGAGATGCTTTGATAAGAATTTGTCAAATTCATACACCTTTCCTTAGATAGCTCATATGTGTGTCTAAACAATTTTAGAACTATGAAAAGGGATGCCGTAATCATAGTCTTAATTGTTTAGACCATTTCCATTTCTCACAAGTCCATGTTAGTGTGCTGGTTAACCACACACGCTCCACTAACGACTTTGAGAATGCAAATATCACAATTGCTATCTACCTAAAATCTACTTAGTGAAAGTGTTTCCTTACCATCATTTTCATGAATCGAAGAGAAACCTTATGACACTTAGATTATTATGGTGTATGTGTTCCTATCCATGTGAATTTGTCAAACCATAATCACAAGACAAGGTTAGTGACAAATCCAAACTCATATGGACCGAACTTGTGCAATCTTAATTTCTTGCCAACTGGCAGCACAAGGGCCTGCCATTGCTTTCAAGTTGTTATGCAACCAATTGAGAACTCTCAGAACTCCTATGCAAATCCAACTTTAACTGGAATAGGCACAAAAATGTCAAGACGATAGGTTATAAACCTCAAGTCGTGTGCTAGTGAAGAACTTCAGGTTTTTATTATTGATTAGTTCTTGGAACTTTCAAGAGCTTTAAGACTCCCACTGTCCTCCTGACATATAAGACTCTCTTGTCAAGAACCATTTCTTATCAAGGGTCAGTGCAGATTCTTATCAAGACTAACACTTCACACAATTGGCCTCAGTTGGTCTTTGTTTTATCCAAACATCACAACTTACCAATTTCAAATGTACAAGAGTAGGACACCTTTTACTCTTACATTTGAGTAATGTTAATAAACCTTCTTTAAGATGTGTCACTCAAGTTACATTCTTGGAGTATGACTCTAAGACTTGTTTAGAAACGAAGTATGACTCATCTTCTTGATTTAACCATTCCTACAATTCAAGATTCCTCTTCTTAGACATAAGAATGCACTAAGATGTCCTTAGAGGACTAATTGTGATATGGTTTCTTAATCATTAAGATGATCAAAAACATGATACTAAAGTACTCTCCCATCTTTTCAGATTTGAGAAACTTTTATCTTTCTACCTAATTTGATTCTTCTCATTCGTTCTGCCATACATTGAAACTTTTGCAATGTTTCATAATTATACTTAAACTTGTAAGTATAACCATATTTACTAAACCTTAGTAAATCATGACAAATAGGCTTATCGATCTTTGTGGTGGACTTGACCAGTGCACAAGAATGTGTAGTCGATCCCTTAGTCCTTCACTTGACTCACATATACATGTAAACAAGGAATTAGTCTTAATTTTCCAAAGATGAAAATTCTCATTCATCATACAACTTTCATGATTCTAAGTTTCTACCCAACTGAAAACTTGGGTGATGAGAATCTTTCCTTATTTGGTAAATTATGACACTACCACAGTCGAAAGAATCAAATCCATTTTCCAATATTGCTATCAATGGAAACATATAAACAACAATTTCTCACAAATGCCACTGTAAGGATATAAAATAAGAACTTTTCTTTTATTTTAGAACTTTGCGGAAAACCTTATCCTTACAATGCAAATGCATGTGAAAAACTATGTTGTTATGTATTCCTAAGCAATCTATCACAACTCTTTAAGTAACAGCTCAAAATTCTTCCTTTAAGCTTCCTCTCTTTTCTTTGATTTTTTTCAACATCAACATGTGACCCAGTCACATCATGTAATAAGAATCTCCAAATAGGAACTTAATAGAGTTAGATAGTGGACTTTACCTGAAGTAGAGTCAAACTTATTGACTTTACCATCCTAATGACCTTTCAGGTAAATTTGGCAGCTTCGTAACCAATGCCCCTTCCTTTGGCAATAGAAGGTTTGGGAAGTCGATATTCTAATCAAATTTGCTTTTACCAGTACTCAAAATCATTGTTGACTCAGCAGCACCAAGCAAATAGGTAAGATCATTAAGGGTCAAGTCATGGTCTGTCACATAGTAGTCCCAAAGGAACTCACTATGTGACTTAGAAAGTGATTGAAGAAACAAGTTAACAATCAACTTCCTCAAGACCTTGACACCCAACTCTCCCGGGTTGTAAATATGTGACTTCATCTCCAAGATGTGAGCACACATAGACTTTGCTTGCCAATAGGGCCTGAGTGACCTTGAACTTGTGGGTTAGGGAGAATAATTGGAGGGGGTGGAGGAAGTGAAATTCCAAGAGATTTGGGAAGATCATAGATGTCTAAACTAGACATCTACAATGGGAGATATTCAAGTTAGTTGATTTAAGTCCTTTATATAACACCCAATATGAAATATTAAGGCTAGGACCTAACACAATATTTTACAACTTGGAAGAGGGATGCCGTAATCCAAGCTATGAAATATTTGAAGGTAGGCGAATGACGATTCACCAATTTCCACCATGAAAAACGAAATAATTTATTAGGTTTTAAGTGGTTTTGAAACTCCTAGATCTTTTGAGATTCATTGAACTTTTCAATGACATGTTTCAATCTCGATTGTGCCCTCTCAAATTTTGTGACTGGGATGCCGAGGAACACAAAACAAGGTGTGGATAACCATGCAATTTCACTTGGTACCCTTAATATTATCACCTAATCGATGTGCCGGTTAACCACACACGCTCCACCGATCTATGATAAACATTAAGTTACCCTTCGCCACTCTTACTAGTCCGTGTTAGTGTGCCGGTTAACCACACATGCTCCACTAACGACTTGGTAAGGTACAAAGTGTAAATTTCATGGGTTAGCACCAAATTCACATTTTCCTAAGTAACTAAGATTGGGAATTTATAACTGTTTAGTTACTTAGTATTTATCATTATTACTTTTAATGAAGGGAGAATTATAGTCTTGTCAAACCCGTTCGGCTAACGACCCTCCACCAGTCAAGGAAGCGGTGGGTGAGAGTGGACACCCATTAAACTGCCATTTTATAGGCAGTAACCTTATACCCCCCTTATAGACCGACTTCGTGAATGAGGCCTACTAACGGTAAGACTGACTTTTACTCTTATACATATATATAAATATTAAACCTATAATATTATAATAGTATAAGGGTTGAATTTTAAACTATTAAAATTCTAAGGGTTTAACTTGGGACTAAAGTATTCATGGGGGGAAACTTTACAAATTCCAAAACTTGAAGGCAAGTTTTGTAAAATTCAAACACTTTTCAATTCCATAACTTATGAATTTAAAGTAGTTTTAATAAAAACTCTTCAAGTTCCATAACTTGAGGACAAGTTATGGAAGACTTTAAAAAACATTCAAGGAAAAAAAAACTCTTCATTTTCATAACCTATGAGTTTAAAGTAGTTTAATGGATAAACTCTTCAAGTTCCATAACTTGAGGACAAGTTATGGAAGACTTTAAAATCATTTAAGAAAATAAGACTCTTCATTTTTCCTAACTTATGGAAATCTTATGAGTTTTTAAAAATCATAAATGTGACTTTTCATATAACTTGAGGACAAGTTACAAAAACACATTTCATGAGCAACTTTAAGATTAATATGGATTGAAAAAAAATTATCACATAACTTTTCTATTAATCTAGACTAACTCATAAGAACTAGACAATTCAAATCAAACTTTTTCATGAAATTAGCCTAACCATTAAACTAATACAAAACATGAATCTATTGACAACTATCTTTGAAATTGGTTTAGCATGAACATTACCACATCAAAAACAGGTTTACAAGACACAAAACAGCTTAGGGTAATGTTTCTAGTCCAATTCCAGCCTTAAAAGTCGAAAATATGCTGTCAGGGGGTCCTACTCGTCGAGTGCACGAACCAACTCGACGAGTTGGATGAATTTCTTCATGGACTCGGCGAGTCCATCAGTGGACTCGGCGAGTCCAACACTCAGACAGCCAAAATTTTTGATTTTTCCAGCCATTTCAGCAAGTATAACATGAAAACAAGCCTTGTCTCTGATACCACGGTTGGGTTTTGGTATAATACAACATCCTATGGTGCACATACAACCCTAAATACCTTGGATCTATGTTTTCACTAATTATACATGCAAATGGTTTCCAAGGTATTGAACCTATAGCTAGCATTCAATTGTCATACAACCTACATAAAATACTAGATATTATAACATACCTTTTGTGTGGCTGGAAGTCTTGATGTATTTGGCCTTAAGAACTTAGCCCCAATAGTGTGGAAGCCTCAAATGAAGTCACAACACATCAAGGACAAAGGTAGGACTTGAGAGAGAATCTCCATGCACCTTCATAAACTCCAAGAACATGCACACACACACTAAGGGTGACTAGGGGTGGCGGTTTTAGGTCATAACATATGTATTTATATGTGTTGAATTCTAAGAGTCATGGGTATAACCCAAACCCATATCCATGGGTTTTATGATCCATGGTTCATGTGGCCCAACTCTTTATGTATCCATACATAAACTTGGTCCATCATGGATCATAAGCCCAACACATATAGATATAACTAATTACCATAATTAGTCCCCATAGATTTTAATTAGTCTCTTTTGATCACTAAATTAATTCCAAATTAATTCTTTATCAATACTAATTAAAACATATGATTTCATATTAATATATTAGAACTTATAATATATTAATAAATCATATATAACCTCTTCTCTCAAAAGTCCATCCTAACAAATTGTCCTGATGATATGCAACCCAAATAGACCATGCTACTCTCGGGTCGAATACATACCAATAATAGTTATGGGCTTAGACACCTAATCCAACACAAAGATCATCGTGGCAGACTCTTCCAAGTTTCCGTTCATTGGTCCAATCCCTGAGATGATGTACAGGTGTGTTTTCGGGGCTAGCAAATTTATTTCTGAATACAAGAAACAATCATTTTCAGGTCCAAGGGTATTCACTCCCGAGATGCAACGTACCCTCGATGAGGCTGACAAGTCAAAGAAAGGCGGTAAGAAAGGGGACAAAAAGAAGGAAGTTCAAGAGGGACCCTCCTCTACACCTATCACGCCTAAGAAGCGAAAGGGTCAAACAGTTGAACCTTCGGCTCATAAGAAGCGAAAGCTACGAAAGATGACTCTCAAGTCGAAAGTCTCTTCAACAAGCGATTCTGATCATGTACCTTCGGATCATCCAATAGCAGAGTCAAACGACAACGAAGATTATTTGTCTGAGGGTTCGCCTCGAGGTGATTCGCCTCCACCTTCACCAAATCTCCACCTCGTTCTTCTATTCCTATTTCGTTAGCTCCTTGCCCACCTCCAGTTTCATCTCAAGCACCCACTTCTACACCATTACCACCACCCATTATCACCTAAACAAATACCACCACCACTACCACTACAACCGAACCACCGGTTCATGTCAACGCATCTGATGCAGGGGCATAAACTACTGGTTTTCAAATCCCTTTTACTTCTAAAACACTTTCCCCACTTCACTCTGACGAGTCTGACACCATTCTTGGTGGCAAGGATGCGCAGTTTGACACATTCCACTATATCCCCTTTACCGTTCAAAGTGACAGTGATGATGATGCCCCGGTCACTAAATGACATCTTAAAGCCCTGAATGAGAAGCTTGAAACTTTTCTTGCCTCTGAATCTTCCTCTTCTACCACTGAATATCCCGAAGCAGCGGTCAATGCCCTGTTTTCTACACTGGTCAAAGAGCATCAGGAATCGAGTGATAAAGCCACTAAAGCAGTGGAAAAGAATGCTAATACGGTGAATGCTACTATTGAGAAAGTCACCACTTCGCTCCAGGCTGAGAAGGAGCATTATGAAAGCGTTCGTACAGGGATTAAAGCTGATAATACAGAGTTCATATCTTCAGTCAATTCTCGTCTTGACCAACTCCAGACTGAGTTAGCCGTGGAAAACAAAATCATCGACGAAATGGCTCTTCGCACTACTCAGCTCAAAACTCAGACTCTCAAGCTCAACCAAGCGAACAAGGTTATTGATACGCTCCAGTCTGAAAAGACAGTCATGAAGACATGTGTGGGTGATGTCAGTCTCCTACTTACCAATCTGCATGATGCTCATGACTCAATCCTTACCATCAGTGTCCGCCGACACTTAGCAGAAAAACTCCGTCCAACACTTGAGATCCTGCATCGGCTTGAGGGTGTTTCCGAGGCGGGTGCTCCTCCGAAACAAGGGGGAGAAGTAACTCAAGAACATGCTACTCAACATCCTCCTACTCAACCTCTAACAACCGAAACAACTCAGACTCCTCTGAAACCGAAAGTCACCAATGAACCGAAGGGTAATGCAGCTTCGAGTTCCAAAGGAAAGAAAATCATCGGCGAAAGTGAAGAAGAAGAAGAAACTGAAGAAGAGTTGCTAAAGCGAAAGCAACGTGATCAAACTCTAGATGAAAATCCTAAAATTGCACGGGAAGCCGAAGAGAGGGAACGAAAAGTTGCTGAAAGAAGTCCATGCCATGTTGGAAGCAGAAAAACTCTCTTTCCATTGTGGACATTGGAAAAGTTGCTGAAAGAAGCAATCGTGTCTCCAAGCACTCATTGGCTTGAGCCGGTCATTTCTTTTGACTTGGAGAATTCTAAACAATCACAGTTGATATGCCAATCACCCGAAGGGCATTTGTTTTTCACAGCTTCGAGCCGACAGCATCAATTCCCTCTCCTGACGAGAAAATCGACCGGTCTTTAATTGATTACCATCTTGCTTTTTCTAAACCTCAGTACTTGACCTGGAGTGCACAGAAGATTACATCGGTCAAAGTTCTAAGGCCAGTCGCTGCAGGAAGCTTTATCAATGTGAAGTTTAGGGTGAGTCGGGGTTCTGAAAACTCGGTTCATGAGATCTCTCTTGTTGATCTGTCGAACCTTAACCCCCACGATTGGATCCTGCTCACAAATTTTCTGTTAACCGAAGAACAGAAGTATGACCCTATTCTTGCTCACATAAAGCGAATGCTGGTCTCATACATACATGAAGTCACGAAGCTGGATCAAGTGATCGCGTCTGCCTTGAGGAAAAAGTCAACTGTCAAACCAATTGGTAAAGCAAGCGATTTGAACAAAATGCAAATGGGTAAAATAGACACGAAATATCTCACAGTGATGTTCACTCGTGGAGAAAACCAAAAGTGTATGTTCACCTTACCCGACAAACACCTATTCTCCACTACCTGTTTGGAGAATATCTTGAATATTATAAACAGGTGCAAACAAAATGACAAAGCTATTAAGAAGAACTTTAATCACATGCTTCGCTGGTATATCAGTTTTCGTCATACTCTACTGGCTATCATACCGAAGCTGTTCAAGATAGTGAAGAAGACAAAACAGGTACAACAGTAGATTTCTCTTGCCTCAATTGACGCAAATGGGGAGATTCATGGGTATAGAAGATTGTGTCATTGGGCTTGTTACTTTAGTCCATTTATATACGGTTTTGGGCCTGTCCAGCCGTCATTTATTAGGGTTATAGTATCTATATATAATGCATGCATGTACCGTGTATGAGTTAGTCGTTGATTTTCATTATAACCCTACCGCACCTCTACAGTAGCAATTCTTAATAGAGTTCTTATGAGGTTGTAGCTTATTAATCATTCGACATCAGTTTGATTCATCTTGTGTTCTTATTTACTTTGTGTTCTTGTGTTGCTTGTTAAGAATCTTATCGATCTTAAAGAGTTCTAGTCTCATCAACTTCGTTGGTGAACTGAACATATCTGTAGGATTTCTTCGTACCATGGATCTTATTCAAGATAAATGAACCTTTTGATATTAATTCCCTAATAAAATGGTACCTCATCTCAATATTTTTCGTCCTGCTGCGAAACATCAGATTCTTCTTCGGGTGAATTGCACTCTAATTATTAAAATATAGGACATCATCTTCTTAACCAAGGCCAATTCTGATAGGAAATTCTTCAACTAAATAAGCACCATCTTATACTCTTCTATAGCCATATATTATGCCTACGTGGTTGAAAGAGAAACACTCTTATGTAGCCTTGATGTTTAATTGATGGTTGTTTCTGTAATTGTGAACACATAACCTTATGTAGTTTTCCCGGAAGCCATACATCCCTAAGTCAACATCGGAAAAGTCTTAGGATAATCTTCTACTTTTGAAAACATAAGGTGGCATCTAAAGTTTCCTTTAATTGGTGAAGTATCCACTTGAATCCTTCCTGATTCTCTTTCCGAGGATTGGACATAAATATGTTGACAACCATTAGGTTTTATTCAAAAATTCTATTTCTAAAACGAAAAAAATGATAACAGAAGCATTATAATGTTTGAATAAAATAAACCAATTTTATTCTCACCAAGGATCATTTTTCATGAACATGAAAGACTAATGCATCCATAGAAGGATTAAGAAGTTACAACCTTTAAATACTTTGAATCCTCTTGGGAGGTTGGAAGTTGATGGAGTATGGCAAGAACCCAAAATAGAATTCCTCTAGTGAAGTCCACCAACAAGTATAAAAAAAACTTGGATGCTAGTCCTTTCTAGAAAATTAAGCTGCTAACCCGTTAAGACAAAATGTAACGACCAAAATTTCATTTTTAAATTATCAAAACACTTCCAATTATCATTAAAATCTCAAGAACAATTGTTTTCAAATTCATACATCAACAAACTTTATTTCAAATATCAGAGTGTCCCAAAAGAAAAACGCATGTGAGAGTGCATGCCACGCCATCAGACCTTGCCCTTGCCCTTAGGCTCAGAAGTACCGGAAACAATCAACAAACTGTAAGCTAATGCTTAGTGAGTTCCCCAGAGCATACCCCACACAATCCATATAAACACATAATCATATTAGCTATAAAAGCTACATAAACCACATAAGCCATGCATACAAACATATAAGGAAGCCATGGAAACCCTCCAGGGTCTTACACCTAGTGCCACTGGAACCCCCACATGGTCTTAACTAACTGTCATGGGAACCCCGACATGGTCTTCCTGCCATGGGAACCCCCACATGGACTTCTTGCTGTGGGAACCCCCACATGGTCTTTACAACCAAGAGATATCATAGAAACCACACAAGCAAATATACTAGAAAGCCATGGACACCCTCCAAGGTCTTACATATAAGTTCCTCGGGAACCCCCAAGGTCTTTCATGCGAGTATCACAAATAACTAGCATATCACGTATCCCATAACCAACTAATCATAAATCATAACAATAATCAGACAACCTTGGTGCCTGCGACCCATTGGTATGGTGAGGAGACACACCTCTCGTGAATGTTGAACTGACAAGATAAGATCAGATAAGTCTCACGCTCTGCTCCAACTCAACTGCGTATAATCATCTTGTGATTAACTTGTCACAATCCCGCAATACCATAAATGCCCTCAAAGTCAACCCTGGTGAAAGTCAAGGTCAACAGTGCATGATGACCTCAACTCGTCGAGCGTATCCAGTAACTCGTCGAGTTACCTGAGTAACTCATCAACTCGCCGAGTTACCTGTGTAACTCGTCGAGTTCCTTATTGTCCAGAAGACTGAAAACTCATGTAGACCGAAAACTCTAATCCTTCACCGAAATCACTCAGAATCTCGAAAACAGGTAAACCCTACCCGACTCGTCGAGTTGGATAAGGAACTCGACAAGTCCCTTCAGTCCTTTTTGTGTTCAGACATTATTAAGCTACCCCGAAGCTCCAAATTTCAGATATAGCCTCCTAGGGCATGGTTTCCACGTAAAGTTGCAAACTTTACGTGCATGCAAGCACTTAAATGCCAAAACCAAGCTAAGGGAGGCATTTAAGCCAAAAATGATGACCAATGCTTGATAAATTCAATGACTTTATACCTCTAAGGACTTAGAGGAGTCCAGATCTGAAGTTACAACTTCTCTCGTGCCCAATACACGAAATAATCTACAAATGTACTAAAAATTACCTTAAACCTAAGAAAAAGGGGATCTAATGCTAGAATAACCAAGGTAACAGCTTGTTACCTTCAAATGGAAGCCCAAACGATGTAGAAGCTGGATCTACAAGCTCCTTCCTGTTCCAAGCTTCTCAACCTTCAAACTTCTTCAATAAGTTGCACCAAAAACACTCTCTTATCCTCTCAAGCACAAGGAAACAGCAAAGAACGGCCAGGGTTTCTTTTCTGTGTAATGAAGTGGTAAGGGAGGCCACAAGAGGCAGATTAAGTCCTTTATATAGGGTGTAAACCCTAAATATTAGGGTTTTCCTTTACAGCGCCTACTCGTCGAGTCGGGGCCTTCCGACTAGTCGGGTAGGATCTAAATCTTGCGTCCTCATAAATGATCTCTACTCGACGAGTTGGAGCTCCCCAACTCGTCGAGTCTTAGCATAAAACCCTAAAATTTGGAAAAAAAATTATATGATGCCTGGAACGGGTGTTACAAATCTCCCCCACTTGAAATAGACTTCGTCCTCGAAGTCTGCTGACGCGAATAACTCCGGATAGTGATCTCGCATCTCCTCTTCCGCCTCCCATGTCCATTCAGAGCCCCTTTGGTGCTGCCATTTAAACCTTACTAGCTTCACTTCATTGTTCCGAAGAACCTTGGCCTTCCTATCCAAAATCTCAACGGGCCTCTCAATGTAGTTTAGGCTGTCGTCCACCTGTATGTCGTCCAGAGAAACGACCGCGGCCTCGTTTGTGACACACTTCCAGAGCTGAGACACATGGAAGGTGTTGTGAATCTAGCTAAGCTCGTCCGATAGATCCAAGAGGTAAGCAACCTTGCCCACTCGGGCCGAAATCCTGAACGGTCCAATATATCGGGGTCCTAGCTTGCACCTCTTCCAGAACCTAATGACTCCCTTCCATGGGGACACTTTCAGTAACACAAAGTCCTCCACCTGGAACTCAAGGTCCGATCGCCGTTGGTCAGCATAAGTTTTCTGATGGCTCTGTGCGACTCACAGCCGGTCGCCCACCTGCTGAATCAGCCTAGTATTCTTGAGCACTATCTCAGTGCTCCCCATGACTCGATGTCCAACCTCGCCCCAACAAACCGGGGTCCAAAATCTTCGACCATACACCATCTCAAACGAAGATCGGTCGATACTGGCATGGTAACTATTATTGTATGAAACTCTGCCAATGGGAGGTATTGTCACACCCCCAAACCAGACGGCGGAAACGTCCGGGGGCGGAGGACTTTAGGTAAGTATCACAACACATGCAATATAGTAATCAAAGTACAAACAACCATTGCATTAATAAGTATAAGTTTTACATAAGTGTTTAAACATTACATATTCAAACACTAAAGTAGGTACAGTAGAAGACAAGAGTCGCGGTACGGTACTAGGTAGTCTTCTCAAAAGCTTCGGGAGTGTACCTGTCTACTGGATTCCTAAGAATACAAGTTATTTGGAAAGAGTACATCAACATTTAAGCTGGTGAGTTCATAAGTATTTTAGTTCTGTTAAGTATACCCTAAGTTCTTTGGATAAGTTCACTGGTTTCTCCAGGAAATACTATATTTCATGAGGTGATTACTTGATAACCTCAATAGTTTCCTTCTATAATTACTTAGTTTATACTCATTATATATAACCCAATATCGAATGGACAGTCAAATGGGTGTATCTGCCCTAAGCCCACAACCAAACAAGGAACAGAAAGTAAGGCGGAAGTCATACATTTCACTGTCAAGCGAACATTACTTATGTATAACTCTGATGTTGCAACTAAGGAATTATAGAATTAACCACTAAAGGTCCTTTATGTTATACTAGTTTACCGGAAGTAAATGACTAGGTTCCCATTTGTAAAAGTGGTTTAATCCCATAAACCGTTCTCTTTGTATTAATGTTTTGTATTTGTATTCCTTTATGAAAACTTGTAACTGAGAGTGTGCCTGGCTCCACCAGCTGTTATTGAAAACTGTATTGAACCATTGTATTTCGTATTCTGTAAACTGGTACTTTGAAGGTGTACTTTCGTTTAGTTGTTTATACACTAACGTATTGTTAATATCTTTTTAATGAGTTATTATAACCATACTATGACTGATGGCCTGAAACAAACGCTTTGTGGGCGTTTAAACTGGTGATAACAATTGCCACTTATCGGTGTGTATGCCTGACTGTAGCTAGCAGCCTGAGTGCTGGGTTGTCAATCCCGATACAGATCTACACACAACTTGTTTCGATCCCCGGCTGGAGATTCTGGTTATAATGTCAGGACTTTTCCTATGTTGTCTAAAATGAATTAAACAACCTTAATTGAATGTCTCATAAAAAGCATATAAACGTTACATGTATATTAATTATGAAAACCCAATCATTCTGTAATAAATGATTGACAGTATGTTCTTGAATTAGTATTCCAAACATGTATTTGATAAGTGTAAACCCTTGATTTGTTCTGAGTCAAAACCTTGGTTTCTTGTAAGACAGTGTATTCTAGTATACTTGAATCATGAATTCTTGTTCTATGTATAAATTATACCTATTATAATTTATATGTACTTTCTAAATGTGTATTTAACTATGCTTGTGTGTAATCTCTTGCTCAGCATGTTACAAAGGTAGTTAAACTGATGAAATAACTATTATATTTATATACATATACAATTTTATATATAAGTAAAATTTAAATGACACTCGGACAAATAACCGGTACTATAAGCCCACATCCAAACAAGGAAAAGGACCCAGTATGAGTTATCAGTCCTAAGTCTTTTAAATCTTATATATATATATATATATATATATATATATATATATATATATATATATATATATATATATATATATATATATATATATATACAAATATGAATTTTGGGGAAAAATATAAGTTTATAAAAGAGTTTAATGTTTTGAGTATTTTTAATGATTTAATGTTGTTTTATCATGATTTGAAATCATGATTTTATAACACAAAGTTCTTGTGTTCATTTTTCAAAGAATTTAACGGAGTTTACATGACTTTAAAGATTTAACATGGCTTCAAGTCATTTTGAAAGTATTTGGTAATTCTTAAAAGCATACGGAAACACTTTGTGTGATTATTATCACATACAGTTATTAACACAATTTATTATTGTGTTAAACTTGTATTCCCCCCCCCCCCCCTAAAAAGCATATAAAACCATTTAAAAAGGTATATTATAGGGGTATGAACTCACTTGATAGGTGGTGAATTGGACAGGGTTTCGTTTCCCAGAAAGGAGTTTATCTGCCGAGAAATCGGCTTAAATCGGACAGAGTTTTGACTGGAGAGAGGTTCACTTCTCGGGAATCTCGGGGCTTCGAGGCTTGATTATGGTTTTAGACCTGATATCGGGGCTTTAGGGGTTGTATGTGAGCTTATGGAAGTGAAATGGGTGAAAGTGTGTGAAAATTAGTGTGAACAATGGGGTTTCTTCGGAAGCCCTCGCATGGCTTTTATAGGCCGAGGCCTCGATCTGAAGGAGCTTAGTCAGCAGCACACGCGTCGGACAGGCGAAGGTTACACGAGGCGAGGCTTCGGACATGGAAGCTTCTAAGTGGGCCGCACTTCGGTCCAATGGGAAGAGAGCAGGTGTCCGAAGGGGTGTCCGGGGGGGTGTCCGATGCGAAGGTGTTGGCTTCTTAGTGGACCTCGGTTGTGGTCCAATCAGCTGGTGACATGCGAGACTTCGGTCGAATCCAATGGTGCCTCGTGGAGGCCTGCATGCGAGGGTGACGTGTCCGAGGGTCACCCATGCGAAATTGCCCGGTTTTCCATTTTTCTTGATTTTTGTGCCAAAAACTTGCGAAAATCATAACTTTCGCATACGAGCTCCGGTTTTGGCGTTTTTTATATGCACGCGTAGGTAAAATCATACTCTACGACTTTCGTTTAGACTTCGTCGGCTACCTTTGAATTTATTTTTAATATTATTATTTTAAACAGACCGGGACGGAAATCCGTTAAAAATTCATAACTTCTTCATCCGACGTCCGTTTGCATCTGTCTTTTTACCGTTGTGCTACTTTTGACGAGACCTTCGATTCTCGTTTAAGTTGTGTCGGCTAAATATCGATCGATTTATATTTCGAATTTTTAGTTGTCTACTACTAAACCGAAACTTAGAAAAATCATAATTTACTCATACGAAGTCAGATTTTGACGTTCTTTTTATGAACGTTCTCGGTTTAATATATTCTACAAGTTTCATTTAGATTGTTAAGGCTAAAAAGCCTTTTATCGAAAGTTCACTTTTTACACTGAACAGTGTTTTGCCGGATTTATCGCGGATTTTCGATTGGTCATAACTTCTTCGTTATAACTCGGATTTCAGTGTTCTTTATGTTTTTGGAAACCTTGTTACAAACTCTACCACTTGGTTCATCCCAATTATGATTATTGATCAATTTATTTTTGACCAAATTTTGACTGGTGTCACAGGTATGTATCCCAACTACCTCCAAAATCCAACATGCATGCCCGAAGCATATCCTCGAGTGTCTGGATCATCCTCTCGCTTTGGCCATCTGTCTGCGGGTGGTATGTCGTGCTGAAATGCAACTGAGTGCCCAGTTCCTCATGGAACTTCTTCCAGAATCTCGATGTGAATCGAACGTTCTGGTCAGAGACTATAGACACTGGCACCCCGTGCCTAACCACCACCTCTCGCACATAAATATCCACTAATTTCTCCATGGAGATACTCACGGAGATCGGAATAAAGTGGGCACTCTTCGTCAACCTGTCCACAATCACCCATATGACATCCACACCCCACGCTGTCCTCGGTAACTTCGTGATGAATTCCATAATGATCTCTTCCCACTTCCACTTGCGAATAGGTAGCGGCTGAACATTGCCATGAGGCCACTGATGCTCGGCCTTGACCTTCCGACAGGTCAAGCACCGCTCCACAAACCAGGCGATCTCCCGCTTCATGAAGGGCCACCATTCCGGACGAACAAAGGAATTTGTCCCCGTATACTCTCTAACTTCCAGTTCTCCTTCTTCAAACCCTCCATCTGTGCCTCCTTGATCATATCCAACAATGGAGAAATCACTGTCATCCTCAAACAAACGTTCCCAATCGGGGAACCCACCGTCTTGCGGCTCAAAGCATCGGCCACCACGTTGGCCTTCCCTAGATGGTATAAGTGTTGGATATAATGTCTAAGTCCATAAGTATATTTGGTATGTACTTGACCAGACCCGACATGGTCCATTTGGGTTTCATGACATTGCAACACTTGGATAGAAAAAATGAGAAAAAGGACACTTAAGGTTTATTAATATATTATCAGTTGTAATATATTAACAATATTATTTAATTAGTATTGGTCAAGAATTAATTTAGAATTAATTTGGTGATCAAAAGGAGACTAATTAAATATATGGGGTTGATTGTGTAAATCATCCATTCTTATATAGTGGGCTAATGAGCCATGGTTTATGGAGTTGGGCTAAAACCCATAAGGTGCTCCATGGATAGTCCATGGGAGTTATAAACCCATGGATCATGGGAAATGAAAAGGCATGTCAATTAGGGTTTACATGTGGTAACCCTACTTGTGATACAACTATAAAAGGACCCCTTGACTAGCAAAATCGGACCATTAAGTGTAAGAACAAGGGGCAATCCGATTTTGTGTCATAGTGAACTTCTCTCAAGTTATTCTAAGGAATCGAAGCTACTAAAAGGTATGTTATTCTACTTGATTTTTGTATTACAAGTTCCCCATAACATGCTAGTTAGGATGTAAACCTTGGAAAATGAAATTTGCATGTATATTAGATAAAACATAGATCCAAGGTTTCTAGGGTTGCATGTACACCATAGGAGTGTTAGAATGCTCAAAACGCATCAGTGGTATCAGAGCCTAGGTTTGTTTTCTGTATACTTGATGCAAACTGCTTGAAAAAGTCGAAAATTGTTCACTGTTCGTATGAACTCGCTGAGTGCATGGGGGGACTCGACGAGTCCATGAGTAAATTCATCCTACTTGTCGAGTAGATTTATGCACTCGACGAGTAGAAGGCCCTGTGAGCAGTTTTTCGAGTTTTGCTGCTGGAAATGGACTAGAATCATTACACTAAACTATTTTGGACTTATAAAATCTATTTTTTGAAGTGGTAATGATTATGCTAATCCATATTCAATGGTTATTATCAAATTTCAAGTTTTATATGTGTTAATATGATTCTTGAAATTGCTTGATATGAATGTTTATACTTATGAGTTTTAGAAGATCATAGGAATTATGTGTAACTTGCTTGTTAGTATGATTCTTGATCTTAATGACTAATGATGGAGTCTATAATTTGTCCTCAAGTTATGGATAACCAAAAGTCACTTCTTTAAAAGTGTTATTAAAGAATAAGAGGTTACATAAAATGAAGAGTCTTCACTTTGATGGACCATTAAACTCATAAGTTATGAAATAAAAAGTCTTGAATAGTTTCAATACTTGCCCTCAAGTTTTGGAATTTGTAAAGTCTTACACCCTAATACTTTAATTTCCAAATTGAACCTTAGAATTTTAAAAGTCTAAAATTCAACCCTTATACTATTGTTATATTAAAAGTTTAAATATATAGATATGTGTAAGAATAAGTCAGTTTTACCGTTAGTAGGCCTCATTCACGAAGTCGGTCTATAAGGGGGGTATCAGGTTACTGCCTATAAAATGGCTGTTTAATGGGTGTCCACTCTCACCCACCGCTTCCTTGACTGGTGGAGTGTCGTTAGCCGAACGGGTAGGATGGGACCTTAATGCTCATTAAAAGTAAAATGAAATTATAAAGTAACTATGCTTAATAATTCTCAATCTTAGTTACTTTAGGAAAATGTGAAATAGGTGTTAACCCATGAAATTACACTTTGTACCTTACCAAGTCGTTAGTGGAGCGCGTGTGGTTAACTGGCACACTAACAAGGACTAGTAAGACTGGCAAAGGACCAGTTAGGTTTTGAAGTCATACTCAATAATAGTTTTAGACTTATCCAAGTGGGAGACTGTTGGATTAATGTCTAAGTCCATAACTATATTTGGTATGTACTTGACCCGACCCGACATGGTCCATTTGGGTTGCACTTCACCGGCACAATTTATATGGATAGTCTTTTGAGAATAGTATATTTATGATTTATATTAATATATTATAAGTTCTAATATATTAATATGGAATCATATTATTTAATTAGTATTGATCAAAAATTAATTTAGAATTAATTAAGTGATCAAAAAGAACTAATTAAATATGGACTCTTATATATATGGAATGGGCCAAGTTCATTTAGGTTGGGCTAAGCTTTCATGGATGGTCCATGGAGCTTTTAACCCATGGATCCTATGTAAATGAAAGGTCATGGGTATTAGGGTTTACATGGATGTAACCCTAATCCTCCATAATATATAAAGGGGTCCTTGGCTCACAAAATTGGAACAAGTGTGTGAAAATAAGAGTGAGCCGATTTTAGTGTGCATACATATTCTCTCAAGTTCTTCCAAGGTGTTTTGGTGATTTGTGATTCCATTTGAGGCTTCCACACTATTGGGGCTAAGCTCTTAAAGCTTGAAGACATCAAGCTACATCAAAAGGTATGTCATCTAACTAGAACTTTGTAGTATAGGTGCTTCATAATATGCTAGTTAGGATGAAACCTTCGAATAGTTAATATTTGCATGTATAATAGAGAAAACATAGATCCAAGGTTTATAGGGTTGCATGTACACCATAGGAGTGTTAGAATGCTCAAAACCCAACAGTGGTATCAGAGCCTGGTTGTTTTCTGTTATATTGATGCAAATGTTTTATTTTCAAGTTGGAAAAAAAAGGA
Organism: Lactuca virosa; assembly: GCF_052849685.1. NCBI lineage: Eukaryota > Viridiplantae > Streptophyta > Magnoliopsida > Asterales > Asteraceae > Lactuca > Lactuca virosa. Next base: position 480,319,077 of record NC_136429.1, read on the forward strand.
AAAAAAAACATGACGTTTGTCAAATTTTAAGATAATTACTTGTTTTGTGAAAAACGAATTATTTGTAAAATTTGAATCATTTGTTATATGAGTTGAATTAGGTCAAATTTAGTAAAAGATAAAATGATATGATTATTTTATTAGTTTTAAAAGTTTGATCTAAATGTTTTAAGGAGTTACATATTTTGTCATAAAATTTTGGAGCTCAAAAGTTTTTTTTAAAGTTGTGATCTTAAGGGTTTTTGAAACTTCCATAAGTTATGGATATGAAAGTTTTTTTAAAAAAAAAATTTGATTCAAAGTTTTTATGGAGTTACAAAATTTGGTGTTAATGTTTTAAAGAATTCCATAACTTGTTCTTTAGTTATGGAACATGGAAAGTTTCATCATAAAACACCATTAATTCCATAAGTTATGGAATCCAAAGGTTTTCAAGAATTACAAAACTTGCCCTCAAGTTTTGGAATTTGAGAAAAGTTTTTTATGAAAAAAAGAATTGAATTCTAAAACTCTTGGGTTCATAACTTAAACAATTAATTAAATGGTTTTAATTTTGAGTTTAATAATTGGAATTATGATGTTTTGTTGAATAGTTCAAATTAACTCTTATGGACTTTATTAATAGTTAATTAAAGCGTTTAATTAAAAGAGTATTATTAATCCATAAATATATGGTTTGAGTTTAATTAAATTAAAAGTCTAGTTTAATTAATAGATTAAACCACCAAGTCTTTTAAATGTCTAAAATACACCCTTATACTATTATAATATTAAAAGTTTAATATATTATATGTATAAGAGCAAGTCGTCTTACCATTAGTAGGCCTCATTCACGAAGCCGGTCTATAAGGGGGGTATAAGGTTACTGCTTATAAAATGGCAGTTTAATGGGTGTCCACTCTCACTCACCGCTTCCTTGACCGGTGGAGGGTCGTTAGCCGAACAGGTAGGACAAGGACTATAATTCTCCCTTCATTATAAGTATAATAATAAATACTAAGTAACTAAACACTTATAAATTCCCAATCTTAGTTACTTAGGAAAATGTGAATAAGGTGCTAATCCATGAAATTACACTTTGCACTTTGTTTAGGCTGTTAGTGGAGCGTGTGTGTTTAACCAGCACACTAACCTGGACTTAACAAGGTAGGCAAAGGGTAACTTAATGTTTATCATAGTATCGTTGGAGCGTGTGTGGTTAACAGGCACATCGATTGAGGGGTAAAAATTAAGGGTACCAAGTATATTTGCATGGTTACTTCACACCTTGTTTTGTGATCCTCGACATCCCAGTCACAAAACCTGAAGGGCACACTCGAGATTGAAACATGCCATTGAAAAGTTCAATGAATCTCAAAAGAATCTAGGAGTTTCAAAACCAATTAAAACCTAATAATACATTTCGTTTATCTTGGTGGAAATTGGTGAATCGTCATTCACCTACCTTCAAATATTTTATAGCTTGGATTACGGCATCCCTCTTCCAAGTTATAAAATAGTTTGTTGGGTCCTAGCCTTAATATATCATATTGGGTGTTATATTAAGGACTTAAATCAACTTTAAGTGAATTTCTCCCATTGTTGATGTCTGGTTTAGACAACAATGATCTTCCCAAACCAAGCTTTCCTAATGAATATGACTTCCCGAGTTTGGCTCATGGAAGTTATACTTCTCTTCCTCCACCTCCTCCAATTATTCTCCCTAACCCACACGTTCAAGGTCACTCAAGCCCTAGTGGCAAGCAAGGTCTATGTGTGATCACATCTTAGAGATGAAGTCACATATTGACAAGCCGGGAGAGTTGGGTGTCAAAGTCTTGAGAAAGTTGGATGTTCAATCACTTTCTAAGTCACATAGTGAGTTCCTTTGGGACTACTATGAAACAGACTATGACATGAACCTTAATGATCATATCTATTTGCTTGGTGCTGCTGAATCAGCAATGATTTGGAACGATAGTAAAGCAAATTTGATTAGAAGATCAACTTCCAAAAAAACTTTATGGACAGTGACAATGGTGACACTGGAAATCCAGAAAAAGCATTCTCTTCCCAATGGAAAGGGATTGGCCATAGTCAACCCGGTTGACCAAATGGTAAAGAGAAAGGCTAAGTCTGAGATAGTCCCATTACCAAAGGGTCCATATGTTTATTTTGCCAAAGGAAGGGGCGTTGATTGCAAAGCTGCCAAATTTACCTAAGGATGTTAAAGTCAATAAGTTTGACTCTACATCAGGTAGAGCCCATTATCTAACTCTGTTAAGTTCTATTCTGAGATCCTCGTTACATGATGTGACTGGGTCACATGTTGATGTTTTAAGAATCAAAGAATAGAGAGAAATCTTAAAGGAAGTATATGGTGATTCTGATCGCGAAGGTGGATTTCGATCGCTTCAGAATTTTGAGCAGTTGCTTAAGAAGTTATGATATATTGCTAAGGAATAGATAACAACAATTTTCCATGTGGATTGTAAGGATAAGTTTTTCCGCAAAGTTTTAAAATAAAAGAAAATTGTTTAATTTTATTATTATTTGAAGTATCCTTACAATGGAATTTGTGGAAAATTGTTGCTTATATGATTCCACTGACAGCAATATTGGAAAATGGATTTGATTCTTTCATTTGTGGTAGTGTCTAAATTTACCAAATCAGGAAAGTTCCTCATCACCCAAGTTTCAATTGGACCGAAACTTGGAATCATGCAAGTTGAATAGTATGATGAATGAGAACTTTCAAGCATTGGAAAAATCAAGACTAATTACTTGTTCACATGGATGTGTGAGTCAAGTGAAGGACTAAAGGGATCAAGTACACATTCTTGTGCACTGGTCATGTCCACCACAAAGCTCGTTAAGACTATTTGACTTACTAAAGTTTAGTAAATATGGTTATACTTACAAGTTTAAGTATAATTCTGAAACATTGGAAAAAGTCTCAATGTATGGCAGAACGAATGGGAAGAATCAAATTAGGCAGAAAGATAAAAGTTTCTCAAATCTGAAAAGATGGGAGAGTACTTTAGTATCATGTTTGTGATCATCTTAATGATTTAGAAATCATATCACAATTAGTCCTCTAAAGGTCATCTTAGTGCATTCTTATGACTAAGAAGAGGAGTCATGAATTGTTGAAATGGTTAGATCAGGAAGATGAGTCATACTTCGTTCCAAAACAATTCTTAGAGTCATACTCGAAGATTTTAACTTGAGTGACATATCTTAAAGAAAGGTTTAAAACAGTTGTCAAATGTAAGAGTAAAAGTGTCCTACTCTTGTACATTTGAAATTGGTAATTTGTGATGTTTTGGATAAAACAAAGACCAACTAAGGCCAATTGTGTGAAGTGTTTGTCTTGATAAAGAATCCGCACTATCTCTTGAATATTTGGCAAGATAGTCTTATATGTCAAGAGGATAGTGGGAGTCTTAAAGATCCTAAAAATAATTTCAAGAACTAATCAAGAATAAAACCTGAGGTTCTTCACTAGCACACGACTTGAGGTTTATAACCTATCGTGTTGACATATTCTGTGCCCATTCCAGTTAAAGTTGGCTTTGCATAGGAGTTCTGAAAGTTCTCAATTGGTTGCATAACAACTTGGAAGCAATGGCACGCCCTGTACTGCCAGGTGGCAAGAAGTTAAGATTGCATAAGTTCAGTCCATATGAGTTTGGATTTGTCATTATCCTTATCTTGTGACTATGGTTTTGACGATTCACATGGATAAGAACACATACACCATAAAATCTAAGGGTCATAAGGTTTCTCTCCGATTCATGAAAATGATGGTGAGGAAACACTTCCACCAAGTAGATTTGAAGCAGATGGCAAAAGGTCTAAACAATTATTACGGCATCCCTTTTCATCGTTCTGAAATTGTTTAGACACACATGCATGCTATCTAAGGAAAGGTGTATGATTTTGATAAAGTTTTATGAAAGCACCTCGTATCAGAAATCTGAACTTTGGTAAGAAAGTCAATTCTGAGTACATGTCAAAGCTAGTGGGAGCATAAGTGTTATGCTAATAATCATCATGTAAGTGGGAGCATGATAATTATTGTTAGTGTTGCAAGTCAGCAATGTTAATTATAGAAAACAAAAGTTTCAATTCGTGAGGCTGCAGGGATTGAAAAAGTTGTTTTGCTATAATTAAGGGAGAGGATATACTTCATTTCAGTTCTAAAGGCTTAGATTGAGACCTTAATCATCTTTAGTCAAGAATATATATATATATATATATATATATATATATATATATATATATATATATATATATATATGAATTTCATGTTGGATTGGTTCAACTTAAGGAAATTCTATATATTGCGTTCTCAAAATTCGATTATGATTACGGCATCCCTCTTCATAGTCAAATTTTGAAAACATGGCAAATAAAAATATTGTAGCAAAAGACTGGTCTAGAATCATGTCTTTATGTGAGACATCATGAATCGTGTACCATTTGCTTTGGGTACAGGATCGATTTCATGTGCTATAATGTTTGTCGTTTCTAAATTTTTCCAAATGCCCAGAGGCATTAAGAAGGCAAAAGGTCTAGAATTGGATATGACTAAAATGATTAAGCAAATGTCAAGGACAATCTGAGGTTTACCAAAGATTGGTTGCTCAGGGACAGTTGAAAGTATAGTGCTAATTTTGGAAGGACCATATTGACATATTCTGAAAAGAGGCATCTCTTATTCAGAAGTGATAGTCAAAATGAGAATATGGAGTTGTCTCCATAGCTGGAAGTTATCTGTGTAAGATTAGAAAACTTAATGCAAGAAGCATGTCCAAAGCAATGTACTTTGAATATGAGACTTAGTTTCCATGGAGTTGATCTCCATTGGAATACCTTATAATGACTGTTGACAAGTCTTTGTGACTTTGTACATATTCATTACAGGAGGGTCAGTGCATATAAGTTTAAAATCTAAACAGATTTCGATAAATGATAGGAATTTGAAATTCTCACATTTTTCGATAAGGATTTGCAAGTGTGAAATTAGAATCATTGAAATTATGTTCAATTGGTTTATTTCACAAAGTAAGGATCATAGACAAACATAGAGGGCATACTTGGTGTATGACAAAGGTATTGTTTAAGAAAAACATAGTGTACATGCTTGGAGCATGGGACAACTAGTGTTTTTAATTCAAGTATAAAGTTGATAAAACCGAAACAATGAATAATGAGTAATCAGTATGGTGATGAATAAAAGTGTTTATTTATATTCATAGGTTTTGATACCATATTTGATTCATTTATTCTTGTGTTTCACTTTGCATGTTTTGACTTCCAGAATAAGTAAGTCGCTATTCCTGAATGATTAAGTTATTCAAACCATCCACAGTCGGTCATATGTTGGAAGTAGATATGAATCAAGACTGTCATGGGTTGGTTTGTAGAGGTCCAAGTTTGTGGACAAAGTGGTGCTACAACACTCATGAGTGCTCATAAGTTCTGTGTATTGGATTCAACCCACGCTCATTTGAATCACTTCATGGATTTTATCACGAGTGATCATGAGACGATAATATCTTATATTCTTAAAACCTAGAGATATGAGTTGTTACTATGAGTCGGTTATACATTGATTGCACGAAAACGCATTGGTAACTCGATGTTATAAAACGTGCCTTTGTGTATGATTCAACAAGTAGTAGAACAAGGCATATGAGTCGAAGTTTATCCATTCCTTTTACCTTCGGGATAAAAGCGATATCTGTGGGCCCCTCGATGATTTAGCGATGACACATGTGAGTGATTGGCCAAGCCAGGACTGATTTGATTTGTTCAATCAGTCAGTCATCATAAATCAAAAATCGGGAAACCACAAATGGACAGAGATAATGATTATAATCCATGTCTCAGTCCATATGATATCTAGAATGGAGGAATATATGATCCCTTATCTATTGGACAAGTCATTGACAAGGTCAGAGTTCGACAGCGGCTTTAAGAGCTACAATTGCCAGTTAGGTTTTGAAGTCATACTCAATAATAGTTTTAGACTTATCCAAGTGGGAGACTGTTGGATTAATGTCTAAGTCCATAACTATATTTGGTATGTACTTGACCCGACCCGACATGGTCCATTTGGGTTGCACTTCACCGGCACAATTTATATGGATAGTCTTTTGAGAATAGTATATTTATGATTTATATTAATATATTATAAGTTCTAATATATTAATATGGAATCATATTATTTAATTAGTATTGATCAAAAATTAATTTAGAATTAATTAAGTGATCAAAAAGAACTAATTAAATATGGACTCTTATATATATGGAATGGGCCAAGTTCATTTAGGTTGGGCTAAGCTTTCATGGATGGTTCATGGAGCTTTTAACCCATGGATCCTATGTAAATGAAAGGTCATGGGTATTAGGGTTTACATGGATGTAACCCTAATCCTCCATAATATATAAAGGGGTCCTTGGCTCACAAAATTGGAACAAGTGTGTGAAAATAAGATTGGGCCGATTTTAGTGTGCATACATATTCTCTCAAGTTCTTCCAAGGTGTTTTGGTGATTTGTGATTCCATTTGAGGCTTCCACACTATTGGGGCTAAGCTCTTAAAGCTTGAAGACATCAAGCTACATCAAAAGGTATGTCATCTAACTAGAACTTTGTAGTATAGGTGCTTCATAATATGCTAGCTAGGATGAAACCTTCGAATAGTTAATATTTGCATGTATAATAGAGAAAACATAGATCCAAGGTTTATAGTGTTGCATGTACACCATAGGAGTGTTAGAATGCTCAAAACCCAACATCTTTATCTAATAAAACTTGTCTTTCATTCTTTCAGATGTCTTCCAACACTGCTATTGGCTCAAACCCTACAAGCTCCTTTTCCCTAATGAACTTGTGTGGGAAAGTCACTTTTGATGGTTCCAATTTCAATGAATGGATTAGGAACATCAAAATGATTACTCGTTATGAGGGCAAAGAGTATGTCCTCAATAAGGAGCTAAAGGTTATCGATGAGCCGAATGCTACTCCTGAGGAGATTGCTGAGTTCACTACCCATGAGAAAGATCCCACTAAGGTGTCTTGCATCATGTTGGCTACAATGAGAGCAGAACTCCAGAAATCCTATGAAGATTTCTACCATTTTGAGATGCAACATGATCTGATGGATAGGTACCATGAGAGTACTCATCAGGAAAAGTATGAAATAATTTCCTCCATGATAACAGGTAGGATGAAGGAGGGAGAGTCCCTCACCGGTCACTTGCAGAAAATGCAAAGGTTCGTGGACCGGTTATTGAAGCTTAATGTGGACTTCCCTGAGGACATGGCGATTGACATCAGTCTCCATTCCTTACCTCCAAGTTATGATCAGTTTCCTATAACCTATCATATGACCAAGGAGGAAGTCACACTGAGTAAGCTTCAAGGACTTTTAAGGACCGCTGAAAGTCGCCTTAGAGGTAAATCAGCTGTTACTCCAACTCCTACTACTGCTCCTGTTCTGGCAATTGGGCAGGGAAAGGGGAAGAAGAGGAAGACGCCTTTTAAGGGTACCAAGGGAAAGTCTCTTGATGGCTCCTCTTCAAGTGGAACGAAGAAAGGTTCCATTCCTCCTTCTTCAAACCCAAAGGAAGCACAATGCTTCTACTGCCAGGAAAAGGGGCACTGGAAGTGAAGCTGCCCCAAATACTTACAGGATGTAAAGGATGGGAAAGTTAAACCCACCCATGCAGGTATTTACACTATATTGTCTAATAACTCATTACATACTAACTCTTGGGTGCTTGATACAGGTTGTGGTATTCACATTTGTATTGATTTGTAGGGACTAAGAAAAAGTGAGAAAGTGGAGCACAGGAAGATAAACATAATTATGGGGAATAGGAAAGCATCACCTGTTACCAAGATAGGAGTTTATACTTTATTGCTTAATAATGGGTTAATGTTAGATTTGAATAAATGTTGTTACTCGTCTGAAATGGTGAGAAATATTATTTCCTATCATGGCTTGTACAAACAAGGGTTTACTTTGTCATTTGATAATAATAATGATGCAATTAATGTTTATTACAATGATGTATTTTACTTTAAAGCATTACCTTGTGATGGTGTATATGAAGCTGAGAATGTTGTAGATAATCTAGGAAATAATGTGTTGTGTATTGATTCTTCAAATAGTTCGGACAAAGCATACTTGTGGCATTGTCGTCTTGGACATGTTAATAAGAAGCGCATAGGCCAACTCCAAAAGGCTGGAGTTTTGGAATCATTTGACCTAAAGTCGAATGATAGTTGCGAGTCTTGTTTACTTGGAAAAATGACAAAATCACCCTTCACTGGTTCTTGTGAGAGGGGTGAGGGTTTGTTGGACCTCATACACACTGATGTGTGTGGACCCCTCAAAACTGCCATAAGGGATGCTAATCGCTATTATGCGACTTTTACTGATGATTATAGTAGATATGGATATATCTACTTAATCAAGCATAAGTCAGAAACCTTTGAAAATTTCAAAGAGTTTAAACAGGAAGTGGAGAATCAACTGGACAGGAACATCAAGATGCTCCGATCCGATCGGGGAGGAGAGTATCTTAGTATCGAGTTCCTTGACTATCTTAAGGAATGTGGGATTGTCTCACATTTGACACCTCGTAGGACACCACAACTGAATGGTGTGGCTGAGAGGCGCAATCGAACCTTGTTGGACATGGTTCGTTCCATGATGAGTCGAGCTTTGTTGGAGCATGGAAATGCTCTACAAATAATGAGTGATAGTTAGGTTGTATTTTCCCTTTATTGCATTTATGGTGTAAATACTCTCCCTCCTATATAAAGGGAGAGTTGGTCATATCTTAAATAGCTAGCTCACTTTCTCTTAGTTAGTGATTACTTTTACTCTTCTTACAATGTCATCTAGAGAGAGAGAAAAGTTGGTGGGTTCTCCCACCCAGGGAGAGTTTCTCTCCCACCATGTTCTTCATTAATATTATTATCTCTCATTGTTCTTAGCCTTTTTCATGAACTCATAATATGTTCTTCGTGTTCATACATACAAAAACACGATTAATCTCGAGATATCTTACTTCCGCGTCCACCGTTCGTATAAAAATGGGTCTCTACAAGCTTCCTTACCAATCTCATTCTGGTGGTATGCCTTAGAGACTGCCACCCATATCCTGAATTTAGTCCTTACTAAAAAGGTTGCCAAAACACCTCATGAGATGTGGACTGGGAAAGTTCCTAATTTGGACCACATCAAGATTTGGAGCTGCGAGTCCTTCGTAAGGCGTGAGTCTCATGATAAGCTCGAACCTCGAAGTGAGAGGTGTATTTTCATCGGCTGCCCACAAAGATCCTTTGGTTACCTCTTCTACAGACCTAGTGAGAATGTGGTCTTTGTAGCTAGAAGAGGAGTCTTTCGTGAGAGAGAATTCATAAGCCAAGGAAATAGTGGGAGGCGAATTGACCTTGAAGAAATTCAACAGTCAAGTGGTGAAGGAACCTCAAACCCTAGCAATCAACCTGAGGAGGAAACTCCTGTTGATCCGACTGACGAGCCCATACCTCCGAGGCGTTCCACAAGAGTTAGGAATGCACCTGAGCATTACTATGGTTTCCATATTACTGCGGAAGGTGATACGCTTATCAGTGATAGCACACTGGTAAGTCTGGATGAACCTAACAGCTACACGGAAGCCATGGCAGGCCATGAGGATGCTAAATGGAAAGAGGCTATGGACAGCAAGATATAGTCCATGTATGACAATAAAGTTTGGAACTTGGTTGAAAATGTACCAGGTCGTAAGACAGTCAGGTGCAAATGGATCTTCAAGAAGAAGACCGACATGGACGGAAATGTACAAACTTATATGGCGCGACTGGTTGCAAAGGGCTTTTCTCAAACTCCGGGAGTTGATTATGATGAGACCTGTTCACCAGTAGCAAAGATTAAGTCTATTAGGGTTATGCTAGCCATTACTGCATTTCATGACTATGAAATATGGCAAATGGATCTCAAAACCGCTTTCCTCAATGGAAAGTTGGCTGAGGATGTTTACAAGAGTCAGCCAGAGGGTTTTGTCAGTACAGAGTACCCTAATAAGGTGTGTAAGCTTGCGAAATCCATCTATGGATTGAAACAAGCACCTCGCAGATGGAATCTTTGATTTGATGAAAAAGTCAAAGAGTTTGGCTTTTCGAGGAGCGAAGATGAGTCCTGTGTATATGTTAGGGCTAGTGGGAGTATATTTAGCTTTTTGGTGCTGTATGTGGATGACATACTACTCATAGGAAATGACATCCCAACCTTGTAGGAGGTTAAGTCCTGGCTTGGGAAGTGTTTCACTATGAAGGACCTTGGGGAAGCTACCTATATCCTAGGGATAAGGATATTGAGAGACAAGAATAAGAGACTAATTGGACTTAGTCAGAGTACTTACTTGGATAAGGTGTTGAGGAGGTTTAGTATGTAGGATTCCATGAAAGGGGAATTACCGATCCAGAGTAACGCCAAACTGAGTAAGACTCAGAGTCCGAGTACAGAGGCTGATATAGCTGAGATGAGTCATGTACCATATGCTTCCGCTGTGGGCTCAATCATGTATGATGTGACTTGTACTCGCCCTGATGTGGCATTCGCTTTGAGCATGGTAAGTAGATATGAAGGGAACCCTGGGAAGGCTCACTTGACTGCGGTAAAGAACATTCTCAAGTATCTGCGAAGGAATAAGGACTGGTTCCTTACCCTTGGTGGCAGTGATGACTTGAGAGTGGTAGGGTATAGCGATGCTAGATTTCATACTGATAGGAATAATTTCCGCTCTCAGTCAGGCTGGGTCTTTATCCTAAATGGAGGAGCAATTACTTGGAAAAGTTTCAAGAAATAGATGGTAGCTGATTCAACTTGCGAATCAGAGTATATAGCAGCAAGTGAGGCAGCAAAGGAGGCGATATGGCTAAAGAACTTCATTGGACACCTCGGAGTTGTACCAGCTATAAAAGAGCCAATGGAAATTTTCTATGACAGCGAAAGTGCGGTTGCTTTAGCTAAGGAACCAAGGGATCACGGGAGATCCAGACACACTGACAGAAAATACCATTTCATTAGACATCGAATAGAAGAAGGACTCCTTGTGGCAAACAGGGTATCATCAGATGAGAACCCAGCAGATCCCCTTACGAAGGGACTGAGTAGGGTTAAGCATTTACAACATGCTAGGTACATCGGGCTGAAGGATGATATTAGTTTTAATAATTAGATAGTTTTTTGAAACTTGTAAAATGTAATTAACATTTGATGATTAAATAAAAGTTGTTATTTATTTATGAGTAAAGTGTTACGATCTTATGTTAATCGTTTACTATTGTTTCAATTTATCATGTTTTGACTTCCAGAATAATTATATTATTCAAACTCTCCACAGTCAGTCATACTTTGGAAGTAAGTATTGAATTAAGACTGTCATGAATTGGGTTTGTAGATTGTCTAACGTGTATTAGACATAGCAATGGTTGTTGCAACATTCATGAGTGATCATAAGGTCTGAGTATTGGAGTCAACCTACGCTCACTTGTATCACTTCATGGAATTTATCCCAATTGATCGTGAGACGGTAATATCATATAAATCTTCAAACTTAGAGATATGAGTTGTTGACTATGAATTGGTTATACATTGATTGTACAAAAATGAATTGGTAACTCGATGTTATAAAACATGCTTTTGTGCATAATTCAACAAGTAGTCAGTACAAGCATATGAGTCGAACTTTATCTGTTCCTTCTAGGATTAGAAGCGATATCTGGGCCGCTCGATGATTTTTTTTGACCTATGTACCGGGCCCGGTCAGAACCTAATTGATGCGTTCAATTTAGTTCTATGTCAAACATATCAGAGATCGAGAAACAAATGATGGACAATAAGTATGACCATGTTCCATGTATTTGTCCGGCAGATATCTTGAGAGCAGAGGATTATATGATCACTTATCTTAGATGGCATATCATCATCATCATCATCTCCGTTCCAAGTGGGAGACTGTTGGATATTGTGTCTAAGTCCATAACTATATTTGTTATGTACTTGACCCGACCCGGCATGGTCCATTTGGGTTGCATGACATTGCAACACTTGGATAGACAAAATGAGAAAAAGGACACTTAAGGTTTATTAATATATTATAAGTTCTAATATATTAACAATATTATTTAATTAGTATTGGTCAAGAATTAATTTAGAATCAATTTGTTGATAAAAAGGAGACTAATTAAATATATGGGGTTGATTATGTAAATCATCCATTCTTATATAGTGGGCTAATGATCCAAGGTTTATGGAGTTGGGCTAAAACCCACCATGGATAGTCCATCGAGGTTATAAACCCATGGATCATGGGAAATGAAAAGCCATGTCAATTAGGGTTTACATGTGGTAACCCTACTTGTGACACAACTATAGAAGGACCCCTTGACTAGCAAAATCGGACCACTAAGTGTAAGAACAAGGGGGCAAGCCGATTTTGTGTCATAGTGAACTTCTCTCAAGTTATTCTAAGTGTTGTGGTATTGTGTGAAGCATTTGAGGCGTCATATTTGGGGTGCTAGGCTCACAAAGTCATTAAGGAATCCAAGCTACTAAAAGGTATGTTATTCTACTTGATTTTTTTATTACAAGTTCCCCATAACATGCTAGTTAGGATGTAAACCTTGGAAAAACAAATTTGAATGTATATTAGAGAAAACATAGATCCAAGGTTTCTAGGGTTGTATGTACACCATAGGAGTGTTAGAATGCTCAAAACCCATCAATAAGATCTCACAATCATAATCTTTCAGCTCGCCCAACCACCTCATCTGCCGCATGTTGAGGTTCTGTTGATCCATCACATACTTCAAACTATTAAGTTTACTATAAATAGTGCACCGTACTCCATACAAGTAGTGCCTCTAAATATTAAGGGAAAACACCACTGCCCCTAATTCCAAGTCGTGAGTGAGGTAATTCGCCTCATGAGGCTTCAACTGCCTAGAGGTGTAAGCGATCACATGCCCCATCTGCATCAGTATCGTGCCTAACCCTGAGATCGATGCATCACAGTACACTACCAAGTCATCCAGCCCCTGAGGTAGTACTAGAATCGGAGCCTCACATAACCACTATCTCAGGGTCTCAAACGCCAACTGCTGATCAGTGCCCCCATCGAAATGTCACATTCTTTTTGGTTAAGCGAGTCAAAGGCACGACGATCTTGGAGAAATCCTAGATGAATCTCCGATAGTACCCTGCTAGGCCCAAGAAGCTACGAATCTCAGATGCGTTCTTTGGTACTTCCCACCGCAATACACCCTCAACCTTGGACGGATCAACTGAAATGCCCTCCTGGTTGATGATGTGCCCCAAAAACTGCACCTCACGTAGCCATAAATCACACTTTGGTAACTTGGCATACAGCCTTTCCATTCTCAATGTCTCCAATACCTCCCTAAGATGCTACTCATGTTGCTCCTTGGTCTTAGAATAGACCAGTATATCATCAATAAAAACGATTACCGACCAATCTAGCATCGGTCTACACACTCCCTTCATGAGATCCATGAACCCTGCTGGGGCATTGGTGAGCCCAAATGGCATCACCACAAACTCATAGTGTCCGTACCGGGTCCTGAAAGCTGTATTTGGTATATCCTCATCCCGAATCCTCATCTGATGGTATCCCGACCGAAGATCATTCTTGGAAAACCAAGACGCACCCTACAACTGATCGAACAAGTCATCAATCCTCGGTAGCGGATAACGGTTTTTCACCGTTAGTTTGCTCAGCTCTCGATAATCAATGCACATCCTATGGGACCCGTCCTTCTTTTTTACGAACAGGATCAGAGCTCCCCACGGGGAACTGCTTGGACAGATAAACCATCGGTCTTGCAGCTCTTGAAGCTGCATAGATAGCTCCTGCATCTCGGGCGGAGCTGGCCGGTATGGTGCCTTGGCTATCGGAGCGGAACCCGGCACCAAATCAATGTGAAACTCCACTTGCATCTCTGGAGGCACTCCAGGTAACTCTTTAGGAAAGACATCCTGAAACTCCTGTACAACCGGTACCCTTTCCAAATCCCTCGGGGTCTAAACCCTCGTATTCGAGATATATGCCAGAAATCCCATACAACCCTGCTGTAAAAACCTCCTAGCCCTCGCAGCTGAACACAGGGTTGGCCGCTGTGAGGCCCTCTCTCCATGAATAACCAGTTCTCCCCCACTTCGGGTTCGAACCCTCATTAGCTTGCGCTCACAATCAATCATGGCCCCATTGGCCCCCAACCAGTCCATCCCGATAATCAACTTCAGCCCTTGCAAGGGTATCGGGAGTAAATCAACACGAAACCTCTCCCCAAGCACATTCAGGACATAGTCCCAGTACACCCTCGCAGCACTCACGGTGTGGTCGTCCGTAATCTCAACCTCAAGTGGGGAATCCAAGGTCCCCGGCGCATCCCGAAACTTCTTGCTAAGTGCAAGATATACAAACGATCGGGTAGATCCCACACTCAGCACACAGGCCACGACCCTACTGTCCCCTACTGGATGAATCCGAGGGATTAGGCTTTTTAGCCTGACCTACTGTTGTATGTGCCTGCTCAGGCTTCCGCTTGGTGCGAAAGTCCAACTTGATCTACTGCTCACGGGCCTTCTCCACCATCTCATTTAGGGTTTTGCACCATGTAAAGCTCACAAACTCTTAGATATTATCCCTCATCATGGAATGACATCTCGTCCTCCTCATATCCTCGTCTGTAGCATACTGTGGGATCAACAGTGCTCGTTCCTGAAACTTGGCAGTAATCTCGGCCACAGTCTCGGTGGTCTGCTGGAACTCATGAAACTCCCTCACTAATCGTTGTACCTCGATAGGTGGTGTAAACTCCTGATCAAATCTCCTGACCAACTCGGACCATATCATCTCAGCCACACTGGCTGCTCTCACCTGGCTAGTCACCTCTCCCCACCAATCTCGGGCCCGATCCCTCACCATACATGAAGCAAACCCCACCTTCACCGTATCAGGGTAATAACTCGTGCGTTGGGAATTCTATATGTCATCCACCCAATGTTGGCTAACAATGGGGTTCCTGACCCCGAAACACTCTGGCGCCCCGCAAGCCTTGAACTCCCAGAACGAGGGAGTTCGGGCCGCGACCTATTACGTAGCAATCTCGACTCTGAATGCCCTGAGCCTCTCCTCCCATGATCTTCTGTTGGATATAGTGTCTAAGTCCATAACTATATTTGGTATGTACGTGACCCGACCCGACATTGTCCATTTGGGTTGCATGACATTGCAACACTTGGATAGACAAAATGAGAAAAAGGACACTTACGGTTTATTAATATATTATAAGTTCTAATATATTAACAATATTATTTAATTAGTATTGTTCAAGAATTAATTTAGAATTTATTTGGTGATCAAAAGGAGACTAATTAAATATATGGGGTTGATTGTGTAAATCATCCATTCTTATATAGTAGGCTAATGATCCATGGTTTATGGAATTGGGCTAAAACCCATAAGGTGCTCCATGGATAGTCCATGGGGGTTATAAACCCATGGATCATGGGAAATGAAAAGCCATGTCAATTAGGATTTACATGTGGTAACCCTACTTGTGACACAACTATAAAAGGACCCCTAGACTAGCAAAATCGGACCACTAAGTGTAAGAACAAGGGGGCAAGCCGATTTTTTGTCATAGTGAACTTCTCTCAAGTTATTCTAAGTGTTGTGGTGTTGTGTGAAGCATTTGAGGCATCACATGTGGGGTGCTAGGCTCACAAAGTCATCAAGGAATCCAAGCTACTAAAAGGTATGTTATTCTACTTGATTTTTGTATTACAAGTTCCTCATAACATGCTAGTTAGGATGTAAACCTTGGAAAAACAAATTTGCATGTATATTAGAGAAAACATAGATCCAAGGTTTCTAGGGATGAATGTACACCATAGGAGTGTTAGAATGCGCAAAACCCATCAGTGGTATCAGAGCCTAGGTTTGTTTTCTATATACTTGATGCAAACTGCTTGAAAAAGTTGAAAACTGTTCACTGTTCGTATGACCTCGCCGAGTCCATGGGGGGACTCGACGAGCCCATGAGTAAATTCATCCTACTTGTCGAGTAGGTTTATGCACTCGACGAGTAGAAGGCCCTGTGAGCAGTTTTTCGAGTTTTACTGCTGGAAATGGACTACAATCATTACCCTAAACTATTTTGGACTTATAAAATCTGTTTTTTGAAGTGGTGATGATTATGCTAATCCATATTCAATGGTTATTATCAAATTTCAAGTTTTATCTGTGTTAATATGATTCTTGAAATTGCTTGATATGAATGTTTATACTTATGAGTTTTAGAAGATCGTAGGAATTATTTGTAACTTGCTTGTTAGTATGATTCGTGATCTTAATGACTAATGATGGAGTCCATAATTTGTCCTCCAGTTATGGATAACCAAAAGTCACTTTTTTAAAAGTGTTATTAAAGAATAAGAGGTTACATAAAATGAAGAGTCTTCACTTTGATGAACCATTAAACTCATAAGTTATGAAATGGAAAGTCTTGAATAGTTTCAATACTTGCCCTCAAGTTTTTGAATTTGTAAAGTCTTACACCCTACTAATTTAATTTCCAAATTGAACCTTAGAATTTTAAAAGTTTAAAATTCAACCCTTATACTATTATTATATTAAAAGTTAAAATATATAGATATGTGTAAGAATAAGTCAGTCTTACCGTTAGTAGGCCTCATTCACGAAGCCGGTCTATAAGGGGGTATAAGGTTACTGCCTATAAAATGGCAGTTTAATGGGTGTCCACTCTCACCCACCGATTCCTTGACTGGTGGAGGGTCGTTAGCCGAACGGGTAGGATAGGACCTTAATGCTCATTGAAAGTATAATAAAATTATAAAGTAACTATACTTAATAATTCCCAATCTTAGTTACTTTAGGAAAATGTAAAATATGTGCTAACCCATGAAATTACACTTTGTACCTTACCAAGTTGTTAGTGGAGCGCGTGTGGTTAACCGACACACTAACAAGGACTAGTAAGAGTGGCAAAGGGTAACTTAATTTTATCACAGATCGGTGGAGCACATGTGGTTAACCGACACGTCGATTAGATGATAAGAGTTAAGGGTACCAAGTCAAATTTCATGGTTATTCACACCTTATTTGTGATCCTCGGCATCCCAGTCACAAACTTGAGAGGGCACAATCGAGATTCAAACATGCCATTGAAAGTTCAATGTATCTCAAAAGATCTAGGAATTTCAATTCCAATAAAACTTAATCATCTATTTTGTTTTTGTAGTGGAAATTGGTAAATCGTCATTTACCGACCTACAAATATTTTATAGCTTGGATTACGGCATCCCTCTTCCAACTATAAATAATGTGTTGGGTCCTAGCCTTAATATTTCCTTTGGTTGACTTATTAAGGACTCTTTATCTAATAAAACTTGTCTTTCATTCTTTCAGATGTCTTCCAACATTGCTACTGGCTCAAACCCTACAGGCTCCTTTTCGCTAATGAACTTGTGTGGGAAAGTCACTTTTGATGGTTCCAATTTCAATGAATGGATTAGGAACATCAGAATGATTACTCGTTATGAGGGCAAAGAGTATGTCCTCGATAAGGAGCTAAAGGTTATCGATGAGTTGAATGCTACTCCTGAGGAGATTGCTGAGTTCACTACCCATGAGAAAGATCCCATTAAGGTGTCTTGCATCATGTTGGCCGCAATGACAGTAGAACTCCAGAAATCGTATGAAGATTTCTACCCTTTTGAGATGCACCAGGATCTGATGGATAGGTACCATCAGAGTGCTCGTCAGGAAAGGTATGAAGTCATTTCCTCCATGATAACAGCTAGGATGAAGGAGGGAGAGTCCCTCACCGGTCACTTGCAGAAAATGCAAAGGTTCGTGGACCGGTTATTGAAGCTTAATGTGGTATTCCCTGAGGACATGGAAATTAACATCATTCTCCATTCCTTACCTCCAAGTTATGATCAGTTTTGTATGACCTATCATATGAACAAGCAGGAAGTCACACTGAGTAAGCTTCAAGGACTTTTAACGACCGCTGAAAGTGGCCTGAAAGGTAAATCAGATGTTACTCCTACTCCTACTACTGCTCCTGTTCTGGCAATTGGGCAGGGAAAGGGGAAGAAGAGGAAGACCCATTCTAAGGGTACCAAGGGAAAGTCTATTTATGGCTCTTCTTCAAGTGGAACCAAGAAAGGTTCCATTCCTCCTTATTCAAACCCAAAGGAAGCACAATACTTCTACTGCCAGGAAAAGGGGCACTGGAAGCGAAGCTGTCCCAAATACTTGCAGGATGTAAAGGATGGGAAAGTTAAACCCACCCAGGCAGGTATTTACACTATATTGTCTAATAACTCATTGCATACTAACTCTTGGGTGCTTGATACAGGTTGTGGTATTCACATTTTTACTGATTTGCAGGGCCTAAGAAAAAGTGAGAAAGTGGAGCACGGGAAGTTAAACTTAATCATGGGGAATAGGAAAGCATCACATGTTGCCAAGATAGGAGTTTATTCTTTATTGCTTAATAATGGGTTAATGTTAGATTTGAATAAATGTTCTTACTCGTCTGAAATGACGAGAAATATTATTTCCTTTCATGGCTTGTACAAACAAGGTTTTACCTTTTCATTTCATAATGATAATGGTGCTATTAATGTTTATTACAATGATGTATTTTACTTTAAAGCATTACCATGTGATGGTGTATATAAAGCTGTAAATGTTGTAGATAATCTAGGAAATAATGTTTTTTGTATTGATTCTTCAAATAGTTCGGACAAAGCATACTTATGGCATTGTCGTCTTGGACATGTTAACAAGAAGCGCATAGGTCAACTCCAAAAGGCTGGAGTTTTGGAATCATTTGACCTAAAGTCGAATGATAGTTACGAATCTTGTTTACTTGGAAAATGACAAAATCACCCTTCACTGGTACTTGTGATAGGGGTAAGGGTTTGTTGGACCTCATAAACATTGATGTGTGTGGACCCTTCAAAACTGCCACAAGGGATGCTAATCGCTATTATGTGACTTTTACTGATGATTATAGTAGATATGGATATATCTACTTAATCAAGCATAAGTCATAAACCTTTGAAAAGTTCAAAGAGTTTAAAGAAGAAGTGGAGAATCAACTGGGCAGGAACATCAAGATGCTCCGATCCGATCGGGGAGGAGAGTATCTTAGTATCGAGTTCATTAACTATCTTAAGGAATGTGGGATTGTCTCACAATTGACACCTCCTAGGACACCACAGCTGAATGGTGTGGCTGAGAGGCGCAATCAAACCTTGTTGAACATGGTTCGTTCCATGATAAGTCGAGCTTCATTACCAATCTCATTTTGGGGGTATGCCTTAGAGACTGCCGCCCATATCCTGAATTTAGTCCCTACTAAAAAGGTTGCCAAAACACCTCATGAGATGTGGACTGGGAAAGTTCCCAATTTGGAACACATCAAGATTTGGGGTTGCGAGGCCTTCGAAAGGCGTGAGTCTCATGATAAGCTCGAACCTCGAAGTGAGAGGTGTATTTTCATCGACTACCCGTAAAGATCCTTTGGTTACCTCTTCTACAGACCTAGTGAGAATGTGGTCTTTGTAGCTAGAGGAGGAGTCTTTTGTGAGAGAGAGTTCATAAGCCAAGGAAATAGTGGGAGGCAAATTGACCTTGAAGAAATTCAAGAGTCAAGTGGTGAAGGAACCTTAAACCCTAGCAATCAACCTGAGGAGGAAACTCCTGTTGATCCGACTCACGAGCCCATACCTCTGAGGCATTCCACAAGAGTTAGGAATGCACCTGAGCATTACTATGGTTTCCATATTACTGCGGAACGTGATACGCTTATCAGTGATAGCATACTGGTAAGTCTGGGTGAACCTAACAGCTACACGGAAGCCATGGCAGGCCCTGAGGCTGCTAAATGGAAAGAGGCTATGGACAGCGAGATACAGTCCATGTATGACAATCAAGTTTGGAACTTAGTTGACAATGTACCAGGTCGTAAGACAGTCGGGTGCAAATGGATCTTCAAGAAGAAGACCGACATGGATGGAAATGTACACACTTATAAGGCGCGACTGGTTGCAAAGGGCTTTTCTCAAACTCCGGGAGTTGATTATGATGAGACCTTTTCACCAGTAGCAAAGATTAAGTCTATTAGGGTTATGCTAGCCATTGCTGCATTTCATGACTTTGAAATATGGCAAATGGATGTCAAAACCTCTTTCGTTAACGGAAAGTTGGCTGAGGATGTTTACATGAGTCAGCCAGAGAGTTTTGTCAGTACAGAGTACCCTAATAAGGTGTGTAAGCTTGAGAAATCCATCTATGGATTGAAACAAGCACCTCGCAGATGGAATCTTTGCTTTGATGAGAAAGTCAAAGAGTTTGGCTTTTCGAGGAGCGAGGATGAGTCATGTGTATATGTTAGGGCTAGTGGGAGTGTAGTTAGCTTTTTGGTATTGTATGTGGATAACATACTACTCATAGGAAATGACATCCCAACCTTGCAGGAGGTTAAGTCCTGGCTTGGGAAGTGTTTCGCTATGAAGGACCTTGGGGAAGCTACCTATATCCTAGGGATAAGGATATTGAGAGATCGGAGTAAGAGACTAATTGGACATAGTCAGAGTACTTACTTAGATAAGGTGCTGAGGAGGTTCAGTATGCAGGATTCCAAGAAAGGGGAATTACCGATCTAGAGTAACGCCAAATTGAGTAAGACTTAGAGTCCGAGTACAGAGGCTGAGATAGTTGAGATCAGTCATGTACCATATTCTTCCACTATGGGCTCAATCATGAATGCTATGACTTGTACTCGCCCTGATGTGGCCTTTTCTTTGAGCATGGTCAGTAGATATCGAGGGAACCCTGGCAAGGCTCACTGGACTGCGGTAAAGAACATTCTCAAGTATCTGTGAAGGACTAAGGACTGGGTCCTTACCCTTGGTGGCAGTGATGACTTGAGAGTGGTAGGGTATAGCGATGCTAGCTTTTAGACTGATAGGGATAATTTTCGCTCTAAGTCAGGCTGGGTCTTTATCCTAAATGGAGGATTAATTACTTGGAAAAGTTCCAAGCAAGCGATGGTAGTTGATTCAACTTGCAAATCAGAGTATATAGTAGCAAGTGAGGCAGAAAAAAAGGCGATATGGCTAAACAACTTCATTGGAGTCCTTGGAATTGTACCAGCTATAAAAGAGCCAATGGAAATTTTCTGTGACAGCGAAAGTGCGGTTGCTTTAGCTAAGGAACCAAGGGATCACGGGAGATCCAAAAACATTGACAGAAAATACCATTTCATTAGATATCGAATAGAAGAAGGACTCCTCGTGGCAAAGAGGGTATCATCAGATGAGAACCCAGCAGATCCCCTCACGAAGGGACTGAGTAGGGTTAAGCATTTACAGCATGCAAGGCGCATCGGGCTGAAGGATGATATTAGTTTTAATAATTAGATAGTTTTTTGAAACTTGTAAAATGTAATTAACATTTGATGATTAAATAAAATTTGTTATTTATTTATGAGTAAAGTGTTACTATCTTATGTTAATCGTACTATCGTTTCAATTTTGCATGTTTTGACTTCCAGAATAATTACATTATTCAAACTCTCCACAGTCAGTCATACTTTGGAAGTAGGTATTGAATTAAGACTCTCATGAATTGGGTTTGTAGATTGTCTAAGGTGTATTAGACATAACAATGGTTGCTGCAACATTCTGGAGTGCTCATAAGGTCTGAGTATTGGACTCAACCCACGCTCACTTGTATCACTTCATGGAATTTATCTCGAGTGATCGTGAGACGGTAATATCATATAAATCTTCAAACCTAGAGATATGAGTTGTTGACTATGAATGGTTTATACATTGATTGTATGAAAACGCATTGGTAACTCGATGTTATAAAACGTGCTTCTGTGCATAATTCAACAAGTAGTCAGTACAAGCATATGAGTCGAAGTTTGTCTGTGCCTTCTTGGATTAGAAGCGATATCTGAGACCCTCGATGATTTTTTTTTGACCTATGTATCGGGCCCGGTCAGAACCTAATTGATGTGTTCAATTTAGTTGTATGTCAAACAGATCAGAGATCGAGAAACAAATGCTGGACAATATGTAAGACCATGTTCCATGTATTTGTCCGGCTGATATCTTGAGAGCAGAGGATTATATGATCACTTATCTTAAATGGCATATCTTCATCATCATCATCTCAGTTCCGAGAGACTTTAAAAAAGCTACGATTGCTAGTTCGATCCTGAAGTCATATCTGCAACTATAGTTATTAGACTTATCCAAGTGGGAGACTGTTGGATATATTGTCTAAGTCCATAACTATATTTGGTATGTACTTGACCCGACCAGGCATGGTCCATTTGGGTTGCATGAAATTGCAACACTTGGATAGACAAAATGAGAAAAAGGACACTTAAGGTTTATTAATATATTATAAGTTCTAATATATTAACAATATTATTTAATTAGTATTGGTTAAGAATTAATTTAGAATTAATTTGGTGATCAAAAGGAGACTAATTAAATATATGGGGTTGATTGTGTAAATCATCCATTCTTATATAGTGGGCTAATGATCCATGGTTTATGTAGTTGGGCTAAAACCCATAAGGTGTTGCATGGATACTCTATGGGGTTATAAACCCATGGATCATGGGAAATGAAAAGCCATGTCAATTAAGGTTTACATGTGGTAACCCTACTTGTGACACAACTATAAAAGGACCCCTTGACTAGTAAAATCGGACCACTAAGTGTAAGAACAAGGGGGCAAGCCGATTTTGTGTCATAGTGAACTTGTCTCAAGTTATTCTAAGTGTTGTGGTGTTGTGTAAAGCATTTGAGGCATCACATTTAGGGTGCTAGGCTCGCAAAGTCATCAAGGAATCCAAGCTACTAAAAAGTATGTTATTCTACTTGATTTTTGTATTACAAGTTCCCCATAACATGCTAGTTAGGATGTAAACCTTGAAAAACAAATTTGCATGTATATTAGAGAAAACATAGATCCAAGGTTTCTAGGGTTGCATGTACACCATAGGAGTGTTACAATGCTCAAAACCCATCATCTCCATCATACCCTCCTTGACCATCCCAAAGATAACTGGGGTAGCGTCAAGGATGTCCCTCGTAACCTCTGCTGCAATAAGCTCACGCAGCCTCTCGTCAATGGGCTCGGTAGTGTCACCCGACCCAGATCCAGATCTTGATCCTGATCCTGATCCCCCTGCTCTGAACCGTGTGACCACCATACTGTACTGAAATACCACAAAAAATAATGATCAAGATGTCCATAGAGGGGATCCTCCCACACCGGTCATCCTTAGAGCTTCCAGATCTAACATTGGTTTGGGTACAGGTCCTGTGCTTTAAGTAGTACGGGTCCAATACTACCTTCCACACCTACCTGCACCTTCCCCAAAGCTCTACCTGATAACTCTAATTCGTCCCAAAACAAATCCTATCTCATA
The DNA here is from genome assembly GCF_052849685.1 of Lactuca virosa. Taxonomy (NCBI): domain Eukaryota; kingdom Viridiplantae; phylum Streptophyta; class Magnoliopsida; order Asterales; family Asteraceae; genus Lactuca; species Lactuca virosa. The sequence goes on from NC_136429.1 coordinate 480,342,663, forward strand.
GGCTACCACATAGCTCAAATCCTAGGCTAACCTAAGATTTTCTCCATCCATATTAGACCAGAACTCAATCATAACAGGTTGCCTTATGCATGCAAATTATACATAGAACAGGATCAAATAGACTTTCGAATAATAAACTCTACCCTAAGACCACAACCAGACAAGGAATAGGAAATAAGGCCAAATCAATTATTCTGAGGCTATAAGACCCTAACCGTATTCAAATTTGAAAGCATACACATAGCAAGATTCATATGATTATCATAACTCACATATCAGTATAACGTGGCTAACATACTAGGGAACTACTTACCTGGCTCAGCCGATCACACGCATTGCACTCTCCTTTTTCTCATTCTAAAAAGTTTTTTTTTAACTTTTTTTTAAAATATGTTTACCATTTCCTTAGTTTGAGTCCTGACACATCCGAGAGTGTGTCCGAATCCCACAAACCAAGGATCTGATACTAATTTGTAACGACCAAATTTTCAAAAGAAAATTTTCATTTTTAAATTATCAAAACATTTCCAATTATCCATAAAATCTCAAGAACAATTGTTTTCAAATTCATACATCAACAAACTTTATTTCAAATATAAGAGTGTCCCAAAAGAAAAACGCATGTGAAAGTGCATGCCGCGCCATTAGACATTGCGCTTGCTCTTAGGCTCAGAAGTACCTAAAACAATCAACAAACTGTAAGCTAATGCTTAGTAAGTTCCCCAGAGCATACCCCACACAATCCACATAAACACATAATCATATTAGCTATAAAAGCTACATAAACCACATAAGTCATGCATACAAACATAAACGGAAGCCATGGAAACCCTACATGGTCTTACACCTAGTGCCACTGGAACCCCCATGTGGTCTTAACTAACTGCCACGGGAACCCCCACATGATCTTCCTGCCACGGGAACCCCCACATGGTTTTCTTTCCGTGGGAACCCAAACACATGTCTGTTACAACCAAGAGATGTCATACAAACCACATAAGAAAATATACTAGAATGTCATGGAAACCCTCCAAGGTCTTACATATAAGTGCCCCTGGAACCCACCGAGGTCTTTCACGCGAGTCTCACAAATAACTAGCATATCACATATCCCATAACCAATTAATCATAACTCATAACAATAATAGGTCGAACTTGGTGCCTTCGACCCATTGGTATGGTGAGGAGACTCACCTCTCATGAATGATGAACTGACAAGATAAGATCAGATAAGTCCCACGCTCCGCTCTAACTCAACTGCCTATAATTATCGTGTGATTAACTTGTCACAATCGTGAAATACCATAAATGCCCTCAAAGTCAACCATGGTCAATACTCAAGGTCAGCAGTCAATATTGACCTCAACTCGTCGAGTGCATCCAGCAACTCATCGAGTTACCTGAGTAACTCGTCAACTCACCGAGTTACCTATGTAACTCGTCGAGTTCCTTATTGTCCAGAAGACCGAAAACTCATGTAGACCGAAAACCCTACTCCTTCACCGAAATCACTCAGAATCTTGAAAACGGGTAAACCCTACCCGACTCGTCGAGTTGGCTAAGGAACTCGACGAGTCCCTTCAGTCCTTTTTGTGTTCAGACGTTTTTAAGCTACCCCAAAGCCCTAAATTGCAGATCTAGCCTCCTAGGGCATGGTTTCCACATAAAGTTGCAAGCTTTACGTGCATGCATGCTCTTAAATGCCATAACCAAGGTAAGGGAGGGGTTTAAGCCAAAAAGGAGGACCAATGCTTGATAAATTCAATGACTTTATAACTCTAAGGACTTAGAGGAGTCCAGATATGAAGTTACAACTTCAGATCATGCCCAATACCCAAAATAATCTACAAATGTACTAAAAGTGACCTTAAACCTAAGAAAAAGGGGATCTAACGCTAGAATGACCAAGGTAACAACTTTTTGCCTTCAAATGGAAGCCCAAACGATGTAGATGATGGATCTACAAGCTCCTTCCCGTTCCAAGCTTCTCAGCCTTCAAACTTCTTCAACGAGTTGCACCAAAGACACTCTCTTAGCCTCTCTAGCACAAGGAAGCAGCAAAGAACAGCTAGGGATTCTTCTCTTGGTAATGAAGTGGTAAAGGAGGCCATAAGAGGTGAATTAATTCCTTTATACAGGGTGCAACCCCTAAATTTTAGGGTTTTCCTTTACAGCGCCTACTCGTCGATTCGGGGCCTTCCGACTCGTCGAGTAGGATCTAAATCTTGCGTCCTCATAAATTATCTCTACTCGACGAGTTGGAGCTCCCCAACTCGTCGAGTCCTAGCATAAAACCCTAAAACTTGGAAAAAAATTTAGATGATACCTGGAATGGGTGTTACAGAAAAGAAATTTTTTTTCTTAAAGGAGAGAAAAGAGCCATCTTCTTTTTAACTAGTCTTAACCCTTTAAGAGAGAAAGAGGGATAGAGAGTGCATGTGATGGTTTCATTAGTTAAAGACGATAGAGGACGAAAGCCTTTAAGCTCTTTATCACAAGTCCATATCATTGGGTCTTAACACTTTAAGAGCTTCTAAATCATGGTCTGAATGATAAACAAACTAGTTTTTGCTTATATAAAGATGAATGATAAACAAACTAGTTCTAAGAGCTTCTAAGAGATTCTAAAACATGCTTCTAAATCATGGTCTGAATGATAAACAAATGAGTTTTAAGATTGTGTCCTTTCTCTAAGGAGCTCCAGGTTTTTGCTTATATAAAGATGAATATTTTTATAATATTATTCCACTCTTTATATTTTTTAAAACCCATGATGACCATTCAGCTAAAACACAAAACTATTTAGTCCAAAAAGATGTGCATGACTTTCTATATCATACCTTATGGTATAAACCATGATACTTGTATTGAAATATTATTTTCATAAAATATTAGTTTCCAATTACTTAAAAGATTTATAAATATTTATCAAGAATCAAATTCTTATAAATAATAAATTTTTGTTTAGTTGATATTGATGTGACCATCCTAAATGATCATTTGTTATTAGCAAATACCATTCTAAAAATATTCTTGAGCATATAGGTCCAATAATCATCCACTTGCACAAGACTTATTATAGTTTCGCATACACAGTGGTAAACTGTTAGGTCATATTTTGTTGGTTTGGGCTAGGCATTCATCTGTATGAGTCTTGTTAGTCTTTGTCTTGGTGTTTAGAGTGTTTGTGGTTGGGTGAACCGAAAACAAGGTGTTTTCGGTTCAACTGGTGTTTGCGGCTGCATGGCTGTTTGCGGCCGTGAACTGTTTTCGGTTCATGTTCCCTATAGATATATATGTGTCAGTCTTATCAGAATGTACGACGGTCGTGTGTGTGTGTGTCCACTGTACCATACGTTTGCGATTCAATAGAAACGTGTGCAATTTGGATCAATCTTGCTTCTACTCCTTCTTATTCTTATTGATTATTGCTTGTTCTTGTGTTTGATCACTTGTTGGTTCCAGATTTGGGGACTTAAAATTGGTATCAGAGCCATACTAGTGTCAAAACTATTCAAGTTGTGTTTTCGGTTGGAGTATTCTTTATTTTTGTGATTGTTCAAGCTTGGTTACTGAGTTTCTGCTGTTGATCGTGATTCCAAGGCCAAAGGGATTGAAGATCTGCTCAAAATCAGTTGTTTTTATAAAATTCTAGGTGTTTTCGGCTGTAAACTTGTTCATCTGTTTAAGGCTGTAAACTCGTTTTTCGGCCGTAAACCTCTTGTGATTTCGGCTGTAAACTCTTTTCGACTGCAAACAACCTATTTTCGATTGTAAACCTAATTTCAGCTGTGAGTCGTAAACTGTTATCTAACATAAACCGTGTACGGCCGTAAACTCTTTTCGGCCGTAAACTCGCTTTGGCTGTAAATTGTGTTCTCGGCTATGAACCTCTTTTCGGTTGTGTTTTCTTTACAAGTTTTATTTTCAGTCAATTAAGAAAATTTTAAAAAAATGGAACCACAAAACATGACAGTTCATCAGGAGTTGGATTCAATCATGGGAACTACCACAACAATCTCGCGTCTTCTGTCAGCTGAAGGATTTCCTGAATGGAAGTATATAATGGAGAAATACATCAAAATGAAGGATTTCAAGATATGGCGCAGCATCCTGAAGGGTCCAGTTAGAATCACTACCACACTTGAAAATGGCACCATTGTCGACAAAGATTTTGCAAATTACACAGATGAGGATTTCGAGAAAATTGAAGAGCAAGAAAAGGCTCTTGCAACACTGACAATGGCTTTACCTCCGGAAATTGCACAAGGATATAGGGAGTATGACTCAGCCACAGCTCTGTGGGAAGCATTGATTGAAGTTATGAGGGAAATGAAGACATGAAGCTGAGCCGACAAGACATCCTCACACAGAAGTTCAACATGTTTAATCATATTCTTGGAGAATCATTGGAGTCTCAACTGCAACGATTTATCACTCTTACCACTGAGATGAGTTCTGCTGGAATTTCAATACCACGGTCAGAGATTAACAAGAAACTGTTGAACTCTCTCCCCAAGTCATGGGACATGAATGTCTCTGTTATCAAGAAGACAAAGGATCTCAACCGACTCAGTCTTGCAGAAACAATGGCAAGCATTAAGGTCTGTGATCTTGATGACAAGCAAAGGGAAATTAACCATGTGAACTCCTATTCGACTGCTAATATGGGAATTTCATCAAACAATGCCTTTTCATCCTTTACTGCTCTACAAAATCAAGCTTTTGTTGTTTCACAACCACCATCCCATGTTGTTCCACCATCCATGCCTTATCCAAATCTAGCCTCCTCCTCAAAAGCTCATGTTACCACCTCTGCTCCCAAAGAAGCGGAAGAAAACATGGCCCTAGCCTCTGGCTTGGTGAATTGCTACAATGCCTTTGTGGCTGGAGAATTGTCTCCTTAGATTTCGTTTGTTGATCTTGATCAGATTCACCCAGAGGATGTAGAAGAAATGGACATTACATGGAAAATTGCATTGGTGGTGTTTAGGGCTAAGCAATTTTCAAAGAAAACTGGAAAGAATAATTGGGGCATGAATTTAGAGAAGAAGGTAGGATTCAACAAAGGAAAGTTGAGATGACTCAACTGCCACGAGCCTTCACTTTGCTCGTGATTGTCTGAAGCAAGATAGAAGAGTAAATCATCAAAGGACAATGGTGTCGGTTGGAAATAATATGGGGGCTTCTGCTAACAACGAGACTACAAATATGGCGGTGGTAGCTCAGTCATTTGAGTGGGAAGACCAAATTCAGGCCTTGAACATTTCAGGACCTGAAAATGCACATTTGGCCCAGATAAGTGAAGTCACCGAGGAGAATGTTGGAGAGGATCCTGAAGAAGAGATGATAGAGTTGCAGTTTGCCTTCATGGTATCCACTACCCCTGAGCCTGAGAAAAAGGAGGTCAGTCAAATTTCTTGTTCTCAAACATGCATTGATACTGTTAAATTTTTATGTGAACAAATCGAATTATTGCGTAGAGAAAACGAGTACCTAAAGTACGAAGGATATAACCTTAGGAAGGGCCAAAGACCACTAAAAGAAAAATTACAAGCCAAAACTAAGGATTTTAGGAAATTTCAGGAAGAGTATAGCAACAAGTGTGAGAACTACAATTTTATCAAGAAACAACTTGCCACTGTGACTGACGAGCTTGACACATTAAAAATTCGTTTTGAAAATGCAGATTTTAACTTCAAAAAGTTTGATGTGTCAAGTGAGATAGCTGAGACTATGATAGAGAAACAAATGAGATGGAAAGATAAGAAGCAGGTTGGTCTAGGGTAGGAGAGTGTCCCTCCTCCGTTTAATCATAATTACACTGCTATCCCTATGACCCATGAAGAGATGGACAGAGAGGAACATCTTGTGTATACCAAACTTGTTCTACCTGTGCCGGATAGTAGTGCTAGGGAAAAGGATACAAAATTTCTACTTCCTATGCAGATTCACCATTAAGTCACGACAGGCAAGCTTCTGAAGAGAGTGTTTCTAATAATAATCTTGTTTCAAAATCTGATGTCTCTGTTTTAAACAATGATGCTTTTGTTTAACACTAAAATTGATGTTTTGGTTTGTGATGATTATGTTGGATATAGTGTCTAAGTCCATAACTATATTTGGTATGTACTTGACCCGACCCGGCATGGTGCATTTGGGTTGCACTTCACCCGAACAATTTATGGATAATCGTTTGAGAATAGTATAAGTTATGATTTATTAATATATTATAAGTCCTAATATATTAATAGAAAATCATATTATTTAATTAGTATTGATCTATAATTAATTTAGAATTAATTTAGAGATCAAAAGTATGACTAATTAAATATGGGCTCTTGTATTTATATAGTGTGGGTTAATGCTTATTTGGAATGGGCTAGGCTTGCATGGAAAGTCCATGGATACTCCATGGAGCTTTAATCCATGGATCTCATGGAAATGAAAAGACATGGGTATTAGGGTTTACATGGATGTATCCCTAATCCACCACACTATATAAAGGAGGCTTTGGTTCTTGAAATCACACTAGATGTGGTGAGTAAAGTAAGAGGGCCATTTCAAGAAAGGTGATTACTATTCTCTCAAAATTCCAAGTTTGTGGTGATTTGTGATTTCCAATTGAGGCATCCACACTATTGGTGCTAGCCTCTAAAACTCCAAGCAATCAACTACAACTACAAGGTAAGTAATTCTACTAGCTTTATTTGATTCAAGTTCCCCATGCCATGCTAGATAGGATAAGAACCTTGGAAAAATAATTATTTGCATGTATCTTAGTCAAACATAGATCCAAGGTTTCTAGGGTTGCATGTACACCATAGGAGTGTTATTTGTTTATTTGATACTTGATGCAAAAAAAAAAACAAAAAAAAAAAAAAAACTTGAAAATCGAAGTTTTGTTCAAAAGCTCGTATCAAAATTTCAAGTTTTGTATATGTACTTACGATTCTTGAAATTTTTGATATGAACATTCATAAACATATGAGTTTAGAAGATCATAGAAATTATGTGCTAATAATTGATTAGTTTAATTCTTGATCTTTATGTGTTTTAATGGAGTCCATAACTAGTTCTTAAGTTATGGATAACCAAAAGTCACATTTATAAATAACCATTAAAAGAACACATAGGTTACAAAAAATGAAGAGCCTTCATTTTTAATAACCATTAACTCATAAGTTATGAGAAATGAAAAGTTTTGAAAGTTTACAAAACTTACCCTCAAGTTTTGGAACATGTAAAGTCATATTAAAAACTTTAGTTCCAACCCCTAGAATTTTAAAAGTTAAAATTCAACCCTTATACTTTATAATATTATAAGTTTAATAATATTTATATATGTATAAGATCAAGTCGTCTTACCGCTAGTACGCCTCATTCACGAAGCCGGTCTATAAGGGGGGTATAAGGTTGTTGCCTATAAAATGGCAACTTAATGGGTGTCCACTCTCACCCATCGCTTCCTTGATCGGTGGAGGGTCGTTAGCCGAACGGGTAGGACAAGGACTTATAAATTCTCATTAAAAGTATAATGATAATACTAAAGTAACTAAACTTTATTGAATTCCCAATCATAGTTATTTTAGGAAAATGTGAATAAGGTGTTAATCCATGAAATTACACTTTACACTTTGTTTAAGTCGTTAGTGGAGCGTGTGTGGTTAACCGGCACACTAACTTGAACTTAACAAGGTAGGTAAAGGGTGACTTAATGTTTATCATAATATCGATGGAGCGTGTGTGGTTAACCGACACATCGATTGAGGGGTAATACATTAAGGGTACCAAGTAATTTGCATGGTTACTTCACACCTTGTTTTGTGATCCTCGGCATCCCAGTCACAAAACTTGAAGGGCACACTCGAGATTGAAACATGCCATTGAAGAAAGTTCAATGAATCTCAAAGAATCTAGGAGTTTCTAAACCAATTAAAACCTAATTAAATATTTTGTTTTTCATGGTGGAAATTGGTGAATCGTCATTCACCTACCTTCAAATATCTTATAGCTTAGATTACGGCATCCCTCTTCTAAGTTATAAAATATTGTGTTGGGTCCTAGCCTTAATATTACATTTGGGTGTTTTGTTAAGGACTATCTCTATATCTAATCTAATCTATTCCCTCTTCTTTTCAGATGTCTTCCAATAACAATGCTTCTGGCTCAAACCCTACTAGCTCCTTCTCTCTCATGAATCTTTGTGAGAGAGTCATCTTTGATGGGTCCAACTTTACAGATTGGATTAGAAACATCAGGATGGTCACTCGGTATGAGAACAAAGAATATGTTCTCGACAAGGAGCTAAAGGTACCCGAGCCAACTGCTACTCCTGAAGAGCTTGCTAAATATGAGGTACATGAAAGAGATGCTACAAAAGTGGCATGCATCATGATGGCCACCATGACAGCCGAGCTCCAAAAGTCCTATGAGGACTATTATCCTTTTGAGATGCACCAGGACTTGATGGACCGCTACCATCAAAGTGCTCGTCAAGAGCGATATGAAATAATCTCCTCCATGATAACAACCCGAATGAAGGATGGTCAACCCATCACGGGCCACATGCAGAAAATGCAAAGGTATGTGGACCGTTTACTGAAGCTGAATGTGAACTTCCCTGAGGAGTTAGCAATAGACATCATTTTGCACTCCTTGCCATCGTGTTATGATCAATTCCGCATGACATATCACAAGAACAACTTCACCAAACTTCAAGGACTCTTGAAGACCGCCAAAAGTGGTCTAAAGGGTAAGTCGGTTGTTACTACTCCTACTCCTACTCCAACTGCGGCCAATGTCTTGGCAATCGGGCATGGCAAAGGGAAGAAGAGAAAGAACCCTTCTAAGGGTACCAAGGGTAAGACCCTTGAAGGCTCCTCTTCAAGCAAAACCAAGAAAGGTTTTGTCACTCCTTATGCTAACCCTAATGAGGCTGAATGCTTCTATTTCCATGAAAAGTCGCACTGGAAGCGAAACTGCCCAAAGTACCAGCAAGATTTGAAGGATGGGAAAGTAAAACCCAACCATGCAGGTATATACACTATATTGTCTAATAACTCACCTCATTCTAAGTCTTGGGTCCTTGATACAGGTTGTGGTATTCACATATGTTGTGATTTGCAGGGACTAAAAAGAAGTGAGAATGTGGAGCAGGGAAAGATAAACTTGATCATGGGAAACAGGAAAGCTTCACCTGTCACCAAGATAGGAGTTTATTCCTTAGTGCTAAATAGTGGGTTTACATTAGATTTGAATAAATGTTATTATTCGCTAGAAATGGCAAGAAATGTTATTTCCTTTCATGCATTGTATAAACAAGGTTTTACCTTTTATTTTGATAATAATAATGGTACTATTGATGCTTTCTTTAATAATGTTCTTTATTTTAAAGCATTACCTTGTGATGGCGTGTATGAAACTGTATCTGTTGTAGATAATCTAGGAAATAATGTATTGTGTATTAACTCTTCCACTAGCTTAGATAAAGCATCCTTATGGCATTGTCGTCTTGGAAATGTAAGCAAGAAACGCATAGGCCAACTCCAAAAGGATGGAGTCTTGGAGTCATTTGACCTAAAGTCAGATGATAGTTGTGAATCTTGTTTGCTTCGTAAAATGACAAAGTTACCTTTTACTGGTACTTGTGCTAGGGGTGAAGGTTTGTTGGACCTCATACACACGGATGTGTGTGGACCCTTCAGAACCGCCACAAGAGATGTTAATCGGTTCTATGTGACTTTTACTGATGATTTTAGTAGATATGGATATGTCTACCTAATCAAGCATAAGTCAGAAACCTTTGAGAAATTCAAAGAGTTTAAGCAAGAAGTGGAGAATCAGTTGGGCAGGAACATTAAGATGCTTCGATCCGATCGTGGTGGTGAGTATCTTAGTACTGAGTTCCTTGACTATCTTAAGGAATGTAGGATTGTCTCACAATTGACACCTCCTAGGACACCACAGTTGAATGGTGTAGCTGAGAGGCGCAATCGGACCTTGTTGGACATGGTTCGTTCCATGATGAGTCGAGCTTCGCTACCAATCTCATTTTGGGGGTATGCCTTAGAGACTGCCGCCCATATCCTTAATCTAGTCCCTACAAAGAAGGTTGCCAAAACACCTCACGAGGTGTGGACTGGAAAAGTTCCCAATCTAGACCACATCAAGATTTGGGGTTGCGAGGCTTTCGTGAGACGCGAGACTCACGATAAGCTCGAACCCCGAAGCGAAAGGTGTATTTTCATCGACTACCCACAGAAATCCTTTGGTTACATCTTATACATACCCAATGATAATGTGGTCTTTGTAGCAAGAAGAGGATTCTTTCGAGAGAGAGAATTCATGAGCCAAGGAGACAGTGGGAGGCAAATTGACCTTGAGGAAATTCAAGAGTCAAGTGGTGAAGGAACCTCAAACCCAAGCCCTCAGCCTGAGGAGGAAACTCCTGTTGAGCCGACTGAAGAATCTATACCTCTGAGGCGTTCCACCAGAGTTAGGAATGCACTTGAGCATTATTATGGTTTTCATATTACTGCAGAAGGTGAGACACTTATCAGTGATAACACACTGGTAAATCTGGATGAGCCTAACAGATACACGGAAGCCATGGCAGGCCCTGAGGCTGCTAAATGGAAAGAGGCTATGGATAGCGAGATACAGTCCATGTATGACAATCAAGTTTGGAACTTGGTTGACAATGTACCTGATCGTAAGATAGTTGGGTGCAAATGGATCTTCAAGAAGAAGACCGACATGGATGGTAATGTACACACTTATAAGGCACGACTGGTTGCAAAGGGTTATTCTCAAACTCCGGGAGTTGATTATGATGAGACCTTTTCACCAGTGGCCAAGATTAAGCCTATTAGGGTTCTGTTAGCCATTGCTGCATTTCATGATTATGAAATATGGAAAATGGATGTCAAAACCGCTTTCCTTAATGGAAACTTGGCTGAAGATGTTTACATGGTTCAGCCAGAGGGTTTTGTCAGTACAGAGTACCCCAGTAGAGTGTGTAAGCTCGAGAAATCCATTTATGGATTAAAACAGGCACCTCGCAGATGGAATCTTTGCTTTGATGAGAAAGTCAAAGAATTTGGCTTTTCAAGGAGTGAAGATGAATCTTGTGTCAATATCAAGGCTAGTGGGAGTATAGTCAGCTTTTTGGTACTGTATGTGGATGAGATACTACTCATAGGAAATGACATCCCAACCCTGCAGGAAGTAAAGTCCTGGCTTGGGAAGTGTTTCGCTATGAAGGACCTTGGAGAAGCTGCCTATATCCTAGGGATAAGGATTTTGAGAAACAGGAGTAAAAGACTAATGGGACTTAGTCAAAGCACCTATGTGGACAAAGTGTTGAAAACGTTCAACATGCATAACTCCAAGAAAGGAGAGTTACCCATCCAGAGTAACGCGAGATTGAGTAAGACACAAAGCCCTAGTACTGAGGCTTAGATAGCAGAAATGAGTCGAATACCTTATGCTTCAGCTGTAGGATCGATCATGTATGTTATGACGTGTACTCGACCTGATGTAGCCTTTGCTTTGAGCATGGTTAGCAGGTATCAGGGGAACCCTGGCAAGGCACACTGGACTGCGGTAAAGAATATCCTCAAGTACCTACGGAGGACTAAGGACTGGGTCCTTACCCTCAGTGGCAGTGAGGACTTGAGAGTTGTAGGGTACAGTGATGCTAGCTTTCAGACTGACAGGGATAATTTCCGCTCTCAGTCGGGCTGGGTCTTTACTCTAAACGGAGGGGCAATTACTTGGAAAAGTTCCAAGCAGGAGACAGTGGCTGATTCCACTTGTGAATCAGAGTATATAGCAGCAAGCGAGGCGGCAAAGGAGGCTATATGGCTAAAGAACTTCATCGGAGACCTTGGAGTTGTACCAGCTATAAAGGAGCCAATGGAGATTTTCTGTGACAGCAATAGTGCGGTTGCCTTAGCCAAGGAACCAAGAGATCATGGGAGATCCAGACACATTGACAGAAAATATCACTTCATCAGACATCGAATAGAAGAAGGAATACTCGTGGCAAAGAGGGTATCATCGGATGAGAACCCAACAGATCCCCTCACGAAGGGACTGACTCGGGCTAAGCATCTCCAACATGCTCGGAGCATAGGGCTGAAGGATGATATTAGTTTTAGTAGTTAGATAATCTTGAAATTTGTAAAATGTAATTGACATTTGATGATATATAAAAGCTGTTATTTATGAGTAAAATGTTGCTATCTCTTTTCAATCGTTTACTATTATTTCTTTTTGCATGTTTTGACTTCCAGAAAAATTATGTTATGGTTTATATCATATTATTCAAACTCTCCACAGTCAGTCATATGTTGGAAGTAGATATGAATCAATACTGTCATGGGTTGGCTTGTAGAGGTCTAAGATGTTAGACAAAGCGGGGCTACAACACTCATAAGTGCTCATAAGTTCTGAGTATTGGATTCAACCCACGCTCACTTGTATCACTTCATGGAATTTATCTCGAGTGATCGTGAGACGGTAATATCATATAAGTCTTCAAACCTAGAGATATGATTTGTTGCCTATGAGTTGGTTATGCATTGATTGCACGAAAACGCATTGGTAACTCGATGTTATAAACCGTGCCTTTGTGTGTAGTTCAACAAGTAGTACAGCAAACATATGAGTCGAAGTTTATCTGTTCCTTCTAGGATTAGAAGCGATATCTGGGCCCCTCGATGATTTTGTTTTGATCTATGTACCGGGCCCGGTCAGAACTAAATTGATGTGTTCAGTTAAGTTCTATGTCAAACAAATCGGAAATCGGGAAACAAATGCTGGACAATAAGCAAGACCATGTTCCATGTATTTGTCCGGCTGATATCTAGAACAGAGGATTATATGATCACTTATCTAAAATGGCGCTTCATTGTTCAATAGAGTTTAAAGAGCTACGATTGCTGATCGGTTCCTGAAGTCATACTTGCAACTATAGTTATTAGACTTATCCAAGTGGGAGGCTGTTGGATATAGTGTCTAAGTCCATAACTATATTTGGTATGTACTTGATCCGACCCGGCATGGTCCATTTGGGTTGCACTTCACCCGAACAATTTATGGATAATCGTTTGAGAATAGTATAACTTATGATTTATTAATATATTATAAGTCCTAATATATTAATATAAAATCATATTATTTAATTAGTATTGATCTATAATTAATTTAGAATTAATTCAGAGATCAAAAGTATGATTAATTAAATATGGGCTCTTGTATTTATATAGTGTGGGCTAATGCTTATTTGGAATGGGCTAGGCTTGCATGGAAAGTCCATGGATACTCCATGGAGCTTTAACCCATGGATCTCATGGAAATGAAAAGACATGGGTATTAGGGTTTACATGGATGTAACCCTAATCCACCACACTATATAAAGGAGGCTTTGGTTCTTGAAATCACACTAGTTGTGGTGAGTAAAGTAAGAGGGCCGATTTCAAGAAAGGTGATTACTATTCTCTCAAAATTCCAAGTTTGTGGTGATTTGTGATTTCCATTTGAGGCATCCACACTATTGGTGCTAGGCTCTAAAACTCCAAGCAACCAACTACAACTATAAGGTAAGTAATTCTACTAGCTTTATTTGATTCAAGTTCCCCATGCCATGCTAGATAGGATAAGAACCTTGGAAAAATAATTATTTGCATGTATCTTAGTCAAACATAGATCCAAGGTTTCTAGGGTTGCATGTACACCATAGGAGTGTTAGAATGCACAAAACCCATCAGATTATGTATCAAAGTCTGATGATTCAGATGCCTTTGATAAGTGTAGCGATGTGTTTGATAAATCTGATGTTCCTGTTACTAGCACCTACACTCCACTTACACCTGTCACACAACCTGAATCTTGCACATGCACTTGTAGGAAGAGTAAGGAAGTCAATAAGAACACTAGACCAGAAAAGAGCGGTACTAGTTTTTATGCTAAGAAACATACATGCTTTAACTATGGAACTGTTGGTCATATTGCACGTAATTGTCCAAATCGGGTATTTGTTCCTTTTTATGCACAGAGAAGAGAGAACGAGTCATGAGGAAGATCTCTCATTAGAAAATTCTCAAGATCTCATTCTCGTGATGATGATTGGAATGTCAATAAAGACAGAAGACGGGCTGAACTTGAAAAGAATAAACAGGTTTTACATGAAAATACAACAGGTACTTTAACGAAATCGAACATGGCTAAGCCAAGATCGGGTTCATCAAAGTCTTCGTTTGATTCTTTGGCTAATCTTAAACGGAAACCCAAACGATCAAAACCAAAGAAAATTGTTTCAAAATCCCCTGTAAATATTTCTAAACCTAAATACCAATTGGTGCCCAAGAATTTAAATGTCCAATCACCTCAGTCTTCTGTATGTGCGTCTGGTAATCAATCAAGTTCAAAAACTGAAAAAGAAATGTATGTTGCTAAAAAGGGAAAACCCAGTGTTTAAATGGCCTGGCTTCTAAAATCTAATTAATCTCGCGCATTGTGCAAGAACAGCTATGGAGGAATGTCGTCAGACCCTGGTATATCGACAGTGGTTGTTCCAGGCACATGACAGGAGACATCTCCCAACTGCATAAAATTCAGAAATTTAATGGGGGCTATGTTTTCTTCGTGGGAGGAGAATGTGGGAAGATCACACTGAAAGGAACTGTCACAAACGGAGTGCTTAGCTTTGAGAACGTTAACTATGCTCCCGAGCTGACGCACAGTCTGTTAAGTGTCTCACAGATCTGTGACAAAGGCTATTCAACACACTTCACTAATAAAGAGTGTCTTATCTTGAAGCCTGGAATTGTTATGCCTAAAGAATGGATCTTGGTGAAATCGAAGAGGGATGGAAATGATTACATCATAGACATGAATCATAATATCCTTGAGCAAGTTACTTATCTCTTCTCTAAAGTCTTTGAACACAATGCCATGCTTTGGCATCGTCGTCTCGACCAGGCGAATGCCAAGAACCTGAATCGTCTTGCTAAAAACGAGATTGTGCATGGCCTTCCTGTCAAAGACTTTATCACTTTTGAAAAATGTATGGCGTGTGCTCAAGGAAAACATCATCGCAAGCCCCATTTTCCAAAGACTGTAAACTCAATCAGCAAGGTTCTTCAACTATTGCACATGGATTTGTTTGGTCCAGTCAACATTCTCAGCATCAACAAGAGTTCTTATTGCCTGGTTGTGATAGATGACTACTTGCGGTTCACATGGGTTTTCTTCTTATCCAACAAGAGTGGGATCGCTGATCTGATCAAAAAGTTCATTGTGATGATTGAGAATCAAACTAATGAAAGGGCGAAGGCGCTCCAAACTGATAATGGCACGGAATTCAAGAACTCAGTTCTGGATCATTTATGTACCGACAAGGATATACTGCGTCAGTACAGTGCTGTTCGAACTCCTTAGCAAAATGGTGTTGCTGAACGGAGCAATCGTGCTCTGATAGACACTGCAAGGACGATGCTCTGTGATTCCAAACTACCGGTCTTTTTCTAGGCCGAGGCGATCAACAATGCCAATATGACGCACGAAAGATTTAAATGGACCAGACTAGGCTTAGATTGACATTTAAAAGGACTTGACAATATTGACTTACATAGTTCCGTTTGGTCTGACAATATGACGCTCGGGTAGATTGAGCAGTGAGATATACATGGGAATATGCGGGCTACACTAAATTAATCTGTATCTAGAACTGTGGCGTAACTTTTCCTCGATGTATGGACGCATGTCCTTAATTCCGGTACTGATAGGGCGACTGGGGAATTCCGATAAAGTAGGTCTATAGAAGGTTATTTTCTTGCTTTCAATCTGTTAGTCATATGTTTCCTCCTCTCCGTGATTGGAAGAGATCCGACCTGGACTGCAACATATGCAACTCTATCTCTATGCATGTCCTTCTATATGCAATTCTTTCTGTCTGTTAGTCATATGTTGTCTCATTTGCGTGATAAGTTCTTATCCGACCTGGAACACAGCATATGCAACATTCTATTTCTCAATCCCTCTAACTCAGTTAGTCATATGTTAATCCCTCTGTGTGATTGGAAGATATCCGACCTAGGAATAAGACATATGCATTTCTAAATCTATCTTATTCCTTAATAATTGTCTGCTCATCTAAAGTAAGGAGTACTTTGGAAGTTCTTGATTACCGGGGTATATCAGGAAGCGGGAAACACATTCTAGTACATCTAAAATTGAACATTTAATAGGTTGTCTGTAGATCTCGTTGCTGAATTTAGGTGGACAAAAATATCCTTGGTCGTCGTCAGCTAAATGGTCCCTCTAGGAATATTATTTAGGTATATAGGGTCAAAAGTCTTGTCACTTGTAATATGTCCAAAATTCATCACAATCTTTCGTGTTTAAGTGGACCACAATACCGGAGATTGACCAGATATATTTATGATGGTCGATGTACTGAAAAATAGATTAAGGTTGTCTTAAAACTTTGATCCCAAAATCATAAAAATAATATTAGCAATGGTGAAGAGAAATTAGTGTTATTTTATTTTATTTTTTATTCTTATTTTTATTTTTATTTTTATTTTCTAAAAATTAAAAAAATTAAACAAAATTAATTTAGTTTAAATTTTTTATTATTTTATTTTTAATTTTAGTTTTAAGTCTTAAAAATGTTTTATTTTTGATTAAATTTGGTAGGAAGTGTGAGGATTTGGTTAATGTATCGACGATCACCAAAATGGTGTCAAATCCACCGGTCGTCTTGGGCAATTTGGTTATGAAATTCATGGTTATCCTCTTCGACTTCCACTCGGGTATGTCCGGTTGCTGAAGCATACCCGAGGGCTTTTGGTATTCTACCTTGACCTTGGCGCAAGTCAGGCACTTACCCACATAGGTAGCGATTTCTGCTTTCATGTTTGGCCACCAATAAAGCTTCTTGAGGTCCAGATACATCTTGTCTGAACGGGGATGGACGGAGTATATCTGGTCTTGTGAGCCTCGTTCATGACAACGTCTCTGTACCCTCTAAATTTCGGTGTCCAGATTCGGTTCATGAGATAACGAGCTTCGTCATCCTTGATTTCAAGGTTTTTATCCATTCCCCACAAAGGCTCACCTCCGACGTTCTTGGGTTTCAAAGCTTCCAATTGAGCCTCTTTGATCTACGTGGGCAGGTGCGAGTGGATGGTCATGGTTAATAAGTTTACTCGGCGGCCTGAGTATTCTTTTCGACTTAGGGCATCTGCTACTACGTTGGCCTTGCCTGGATGATAACGAATCTCGCATTCGTAGTCATTTAGTAGCTCTACCCATCGTCGTTGCCTCATGTTGAGCTCCTTTTGATTGAGGATGTGTTGAAGACTCTTATGATCTTTAAAGATGGTGCATTTTGTGCCGTAAAGGTAGTGTTTCCAGATCTTCAGGGCAAACACCACAACTCCTAGTTCGAAATCATGCGTGGTGTAACTGGCCTCATGAGTCTTGAGTTGCCTTGAGGCATAGGCAATGACCTTTCCTCGTTTCATGAGCACGCATCCTAGACCCTGTTTGGACGCATCGCAGTAGACCACAAAGTCTTCGGTCCCTTTTGGGAGAGACAATATCGTAGTACTATATAGGGCTTGTTTAAGCGTTTGAAAGGCAGTTTCTTGTTTATTCTCCCAACTGAAAGTCACTCCCTTCTGAGTTAAGGTAGTTAGCGGCTTCGCAATTCTGGAAAAATTTTGTATGAACCTCCTGTAGTAGCCAGCAAGGCCTTAGAATTGACGAATTTCCATTGGTGTTCTTGGTGTTGCCCAGTTTTAAATCGCCTTGATTTTGGGGGGTTCCACGTGTATCCCTTCCTTACTGACCACGTGTCCCAAGAAATCTACTTTCCAAATCCAAAATTCGCATTTTGAGAACTTTGCATACAACTTCTCTGCCCTTAACGTTTCCAAGACTTGACGTAGGTGCTAACTATGCTCTTCCTCACTTCGTGAGTAGACTAGTATGTCATCGATGAATACTATTACGAATTTGTCTAAGTAAGGTTAGCATACACGATTCATTAGGTCCATGAACACTACGGGTGCACTTGTCAATCCGAAGGGCATTACTACGAATTCGTAGTGACCATAGCGAGTTCTGAATGTGGTTTTGGGGATGTCTTCCTCCTGGACTCGCAACTGATTGTACCCAGATCTCAGGTCAATCTTTGAGAAGTAACTTGATCCTTGCAGTTGGTCGAAAAGGTTGTCGATATTTGGGTAGGGATATCGGTTCTTGATGGTGAGTTTATTTAGTTCTCGGCAGTCAATGCACATACATAAAGATCTATCCTTCTTCTTTACGAACAAGACTGGTGCTCCCCAAGGTGACAAGCTTGGTCTGCTGAATCGTTTGCTTAGTAGTTCGTTTAGTTGATTGGACAATTCCTGCATTTCCGTCGGTGCTAAACGATATGGTGATTTGGCTACGGGGGTGGCTCCAGGAATCAAGTCGATTCTGAACTCAACTTGGCTATCGGGTGGTACTCCTGGAAGGTCCTCGGGAAATATGTCGGGGAAGTTGCAGACTTCCGGAATGTCCTTAATGTTCTTTTCTTCCTTCTTCTTATCGACAATGTGAGCTAAGAAGGCATGGTAGTTCTTGTGTAAGTACTTCTAAGCCTTGATACAAGAGATGATTTGGAGGTTCGTGTCGGGTTTGTCACCGTAGATGACTAAAGTTTCGTTATGCGGCAGGTAAAGGCGAACGACCCTTTCATAACACTTAATATCGGCATGGTGAGGACTTAACCAGTCCATTCCAATGATAACATCGAAACACCTTATTGTAATCGGCATTAGGTCGATTTGGAAGGAGTGGTTGTTTAGAGTTAGAGTGTATCCTATGTATATGTCATTTGTGTTTTCGGTTTTTCTGTTAGCCATTTCCACGGTAAATGTTTCATTAAGTGTTTGAGATGTTTGCTTGAGAAAGTGTTCAAATTTATGACTCACAAAACTCCGTTCCGCACCGCTATCGAATAGTATGCATGCATATGTGTTATTGGTGAGGAACGTACCGGTAACCACCGCATGGTCTTGCATTGCCTCCTCGTGCCCCATCGTTAGGACTCTTCCCGTGCCCCCAGTGTTTCTATTGTTGGCTTTCGGGCATTCCTTCCTGAAATGTCCTGTCTCCCCATATCCATAGCATGCTTGGCTTACTCCGGCATTGGCGACTTGAGTGGTGTGTTGGGTCGGCGTCCTACAGAAACGGATGTCGTGCCCCTTCTTTCTGCAATTGTTGGAGTACATTTCTCGGTAGGCCCCAGTGTGATGGAAGTTGCATTTGTTACACTTTGGAAGGGTCCCAACGTATAGTTTGGCGGGTGCTGGAGTGGCAGGGACAGTAGCAGCGTGGACTGCCACAGTTTGTTGTTTCTTTGTGGGCTCTTGCATCGACTGGCCATTCTTTTTATTCCAGAACTTTCTCTTATTGTCTCCCCTCTTTGGTTGTTCGGGCGTGGGGGTTATAATTCCTTGACGAACTCCTTGGTCGACAAGAGCTTGTGCCAATCGCTTGGCACTGTCGAGGGTGCTTGGTTTAGCGGATATGACTATTCCCCGGATCTGAGGGGATATCCCCCAAATGTAACGCTCCACTTTCTTGGCCTCTGGGGTGACCATTCTCGGGCACAGGGTTGCCAGTTCATTAAATCGGGTAGTGTAGGTGGCAATATCAGAGCCCTTCATGGTGTGTTCCCATAATTCTCGTTCCAGTTTCTGCATCTCACTCCTTGGACAGTATTTCCCGAGTCAGAGTTATGCATCTCACTCCTTGGACAGTATTCCCATAGTTCTCGTTCTAGTTTCATGGACATAACTTTTAGGTCCTCCCAGCTCATGGCATTGGCCACGGCTACATGTAGAGTTTTAACAAGGCCGTTCCACCACGACAAGGCCGAGTCCGCAAATGTGTAAGTTGCATATTTGACTTTGAATTCATCCAGGCATGCACAGATTTCGAATATGGACTCAGTTTTCTCAAACCATCTTGTCAAAGTAACGACCCCACCGTCGCCATGATAGGTCCTGGGCTTGCAGTTCATGAATTCTTTGTAGGAGCACACCCTTTGTTGCCCTTGGTTTTCACCTTGATTGGAACTGTTAGTCCCATTTCTGCTTCCACTGCCGTTATTGCTGATTTGAGCTAAGGCGGCAGCCACAGCGGCTGTTACAGCAGCCTGGAACAAGGCAGAATCCATTTGTGGAGGTGGTGGTGGTGGTGGTGGTGCTGATGTATTGTTGAAGTGCCTGTTAGATTTCCGTGGTGGCATTTTTCTGCCATAAAGTTAGAGATGAAATGATGATGAGTTTTCAATGGTGGTTATAAGTCGGGTATTATCGAACTAGATTATGTTTAGTTCTAAGTGTTTTACATTCCGGCTTTAGTGTATTTTGTAAGCGATTCATGATTTAAGTCTACCATAGTAATTAAACATTTTCAATCAATTTATTAATTTTAATAGTAACATTCAAATGAAATAAAATGCATTCCAATTTCATTGATATATTTTACTACATAGTGTTTGGAAAATTTGACCTTTTAAGAAGGCCTACAATACATCAATCTAAGGAAAAATTTTGACATCATATCGACCCCTTGAATAGTGTAATCACTTATTCGTAGGGTTGAACTTACATATAGGAAGGAGTAGCACCAACGCTTACTCGTATAACATAATCTATAACAAAATTTTGAGTGGCAAAAGTACTACTCGTGGTGCGTGGTATCCTGCAGGCCATAGGATGAGGTCATGAACGTCTGCATCTCTTCCATTCGACGCTCAGCCTCGATAACACGTATCTCTATTATGGTACGGCGTTCCCGAAACTCCCTCATCTCGGCTCGGGTCGCGGTAATCTCATCCTGGAGGGTCTTGGTGTGATCCTGCGTCTGATCATGATCTTCGTCCAGATGAAGAAGGCGGACAGCGGCGATTGTAGTGGTGGCACCAATCTCCATGATCTGGTTGGTGGATGCCCTTGTTTGGTCACCCTGGCGAGCGATGCGATTTATTATCACAGGGAGAGACCTGTCTGCTAAATTCCCTCTGTCGAGGTTGTAGAAGCATCACTCCATATCATAAGGAGGGCACTGGCCTTGTTCCTGGCTCCATCTCCTCAAATCTACTGCCCAATGGGGCGTCGGGCTCTGGAAGTTCCGTCTGGGAGTGGGGTCTTGGGCGACATGGGGTGGATTGTAGACTTCAGATTCTGTGTCAGAGTCTTGCTAGACTTCCTCCTTGTCTTCTTCCTCCTCTGGATCCTCCTTGGGGTCTTCCTCATTTAAATCCTCAGGATCTTCTCTAATCCAACCTCCATTTCCCTGGTTAGGGAAATAGGGGTCTCCGAGCATGTAAAATCGTGCGATGTCGTCTGTGCAAGAATACTGATATGAGAAATACATGAAAGGCTTAAATGTATAGTTCTGTAATATCCTAAAATACTCCTATAGTACTTTATACTTGACGTTTGATTCTAGGGTTTCTTGGATGGTAAGTTTTAGATTCGTTGCCCACCACGACCATTCCCAAACACATGTTAGTCATATCTCGTATAAATATAGTTGATCAGTCTATATTATCCCAGATATGATTACATAACTGTCTAGGCTTAATCGTAGTGCTTCAACTTATCAAAATACTTTTTATAAGGTTCTTGTTATGACACAGTCCTAGTATATATGCATGTAGGTATACTTTTTTATAAAAATATCATTATATTTTAAAAGTATATATCTTAGTCAGAGTGTTTTAGCCCTATTGTATTTAAAGTTGTATATCTTACGTGGTTTGATATACTTAGTTCAATATAATCAATGCTCTGATACCAATCTGTCACACCCCCAAACCGAGAAAACTGTAGAAACGTCTGGGGGTGGATGACTTTCATGTACAGTATCATAACAATTGAATATAAATGATCAAATCCATACAACCATCATATTGATAATTAATAAGTTTACATTGCATTCAATTCATTGTTTACTTGACATCAAATACATGTGACAAAAATATATATAACGTAATGTTGTAGTGCTCCATCCTCAAAAACCGTTGTGATTACCTATTTACTGATTTCCTGAGAATATAACTGATTTGAAAAAGTGTCTCACAAAGCCGTATTGATGGTTTACGTGTAATGTAATGAAAAACCATTTATGTATGTGGAATTATTATCCTTCCATGGTAGTTACGTAGTGTAAAATAATTATGCCTTTAAATAATTATTTTTGTATTGTATCCCGAAATGGCAAAATAGCGTAAATGATGCATAAACTATACATATTATAGTTTATAATGTATGTTTCGTTGAAATGAAAACCTTAGTATTTTAGCAAACTTTGCATGTAAAAGTTCATAAGCTTGGTAGTAACGATATTTCATGCATTTAGTATTTTTACATAAAATGTAAGAAAACATAAGTAACGGTTTGTGTATTAACACAAGTTCTCTTGTGTTTAACTTGTATTCACCCCCGAAAAACATGAAAATCTCAAAAAATGTAGGCGTATGAACTCACCTTGAGTGTGATGTGGTTTTATAGGGAGGTGTTGGCGGAGATCTTCAAGTCAAAAACACTTGAAAGTGGTTTTATCCTATGAGTTTTTAACACATAGTAATTTGTATGAATGAGATGAACTAACATAAATGTGTTGTAAAAATACTAGATTACATAAGGAAACTTACCAAAATCTTTAAGGATCAACTCTAAGAATGGATTTCCTAGGAATTTTTTAAGCTTGAGCTTGAGAAAAAATGACTTGATTTTTGAGCGAAAAGGTGTGAAATATGTTAACTATGAATGGTGTTGAAGGAGCCTTGGTCGTATTTAAATAGGGTAAAAGAGGGTAGGGTGAAGTGACATGTGCATTGGTTTGTGTAATTGGTCACGTTGGGAAAATAATCCACCAATCAAGTGGCATGAATTCAATGAAATACCAAGGAGATTTTGGCCATGGCATCAACCGAAATCACATGTGATTTTGGTGTAGCACAAACCGAGATCACCTTGGTGATTTCGGTCATGGCTCAACCGAAATCCCAATGATTTTTAGCCTTTAATCTTTTGACTTTGTTGACTCGTTTGATTCTTTGCTGACTTGTTGAATTTGCTTGACCAAACTTGAGGGTTGTCACAATCTCAGGCCGCATGCTAGTGATAACTAAAAGGTTTATTGTTGATTGACTCTTGAATCGCTCAAGATCAACAAGACTTGCACTGACTTCTTGAAATATGATTTTTCTCTCAAGGAACATTCCTTAACGAGCTAAAACAAATATTCAAAAGTTCATGTGGATTTTTGACAAGAAAACACTTCATAGAATAGGTCTCAGTTTATATTTTGTTTCTCAATTAACGAAAACATCAAAACTTTAATTCTATATGTGCTAGAGTAAGAAAACATTTTTACTCCACTCATTTCGAGGGGTTTTCAACCTTATTTTAAAATGAGTTTCAAATGATTCATAGTTACTAGAGTATGGCTCTACAACTTATTTGGAATGAAGTATGACTATCTCTTGATCGTACTAATCCCAACAATATCGGATTCCTCGTCTTAGTCATACAATTGCACTAAGATGTTCTTTGAGGATTAATTATGATATAATTCCATAATCACTATGATTATCATAAAACATGATACTAAAGTACTTCTCTATTCCTTTCAGATTGGAGAAACTTTTTATCTTTCTGCCTAATAGATTCTTTTATTCGTTCTACTACTCTTTGAATCTTTTCATGGTATTAGAATTCTGTTTAATCTTATAAAAGAATACATATTAAGCATCTTTAAATCATGATGAATAGAGTTATCGTCCTTTGTGGTGGATCTGAATAGTCTATATCAGCATGTACTAGATCCATTAGCCTTTCACTTGCCTCACATAAACATGTGAACAATGAATTAATCATAATTTTCCAATGAACAAGATTCTCATGTATCATGCAGATCGAATTTTATGACTCCAATTCTCTGTCCCATTGAAACTTGGTGATGATATTTCTTTTCACTTGGTTTATTTTGACAGTACCACAAGCGATATCATAAGAATCAAATCCACAATTAACATTGTCATTATTTGAAACATGATCAACATATTCATTTTGACAGACCCACACTTTCATAATTGAAATAATAATATTACTCCGAAACATGCTACATGCATATTCATAAAACAATATCTTACATTGATAATTTCGATTTCATAAGTTTGGATACAAAACGACTAAGTTTTAATATGTTACAAAACTACCCATGATATTTAAGCTTTTATACAAACGTAAACCCAAGTACAAAAATAATAGTATAAACTATTCTAAATATTCCAACAGTATATGACTATACTGGATTCTCATTACCTGCAATTGTTAAACACTGAGAGGGGTAAGCGGTGATGCTTAGTGAGTTCAATAATAGATACAATATAATGTTATGCCATATATACTTCAATATGGCATAAGCAAAGAGGAACAAGGAACAACAAAGGCATATCTGATTCATGTGACAAACTTTCCATATCAATCATTGATTTGATTCAAAGATATACAATCAATGAGACATAACAATTTTCATACTTGATATACATCAATAAAGCTTCGACCCAAATGGCACAGAAGACATACACTTTCTGATTAAACATTTGGTAGATTTCAGGCTTTCAGCCATGTCTAACCTTCTGCCAATACCATAGAATAGAAGTCATTCTATTACGAGACATGCTCTACATGGCCATAGGCTACATACCAGTACCACCGTGAATCTAAGTCCTTTCACTGATCACATGGTCAAAGGTATAGCTTTGCTATCATAAATAGCAGAAATAATAACAACGGAAAAGCACATAGCACATATAACACATAACATACAATTGTTCCTATATATTGAACTCACCGTGAATTAATCGGGGGTTAAAATAGTAATTTGTGCAGCACTTCGTTATAATAAATAGCTTTCTTCGTTGACAACCGGAAGCTTTATTGAAAATCGGGCCCTGCAAGGGTTGAGCCTCAAACCAAAAAGATAAATTTCTAGGGCTCTTCGGGCACTTCGGGACGTATTTTACGTGTTTGGTATGATCCCGGGGCTTCGGGGAATTAAAAGTTGCTTGAAATCGGGTTTAGAGGTGAAAAGTATAAGAATTTCTAACCAAAACCGGGAGATCTCGCACCTCCCTTTATATAGGGGAGGCTGCGGACCGAGGGGGGCACGTGGCTCGCACGCGAGGGTGTCAGGCGTCGGATGCGAGGGCTGCACACGCGACTGATGCACGACTGAGACACGGGGAAGGCAGGTGGCGACTTCTGATTGGCCGAGCCTTCGGTGCGAGGAGGGTGCGACACGGGTCGACAGTTGGCCTCGGATGACTCATCAATTCTTACATACGACATGTTGCGAGCGAGGCTGACGTGGCCGAAGTCTGACCATGCGAAATTCCTCTGATTTTGGGATATTTCTCGAATTTTGTGCGCCAAACTTCAAAAATCCATAACTTTCGCATACGAGCTCCGTTTTTTATTTTCTTTATCTTCACGCGTAGGAAAAAGTATGCTCTACAATTTTCATTTAGACTCCGTTGGCTAATTTTGAATTTATTTTTAATATTATTATTTTTAATAGACGGGGACAGGAAAATCCGTTAAAATTTCATAACTTCTTCATCCGAGATCCATTTTCGTCAGTCTTTTTACCGTTGTACTACTATTGACGAGACCTTCGATACTCGTTTAGGTTGCGTCGGCTAAAAATCACTCGATCTTTATTTCGAGTTTTTAGCTGTCCACTGCTATTCCGAAACTTAGAAATATCATAACTTACCCATACGAAGTCAGATTTTGACGTTCTTTTTATGAAAATTCTCGGTTTAACAAATACTACGACTTTCATTTAAATCACCAAGGCTAAAAAGTAGTTTATCAAAAACTCACTTTTTACGTCATACGGCGCATTGCCGGTTTTGTCGCGAATCTTCGGTTGGTCATAACTTCTTCGTTATAACTCGGATTTCGATGAGGTTTTTGCTTAAATGTTTCTAACGAGATTCTTTACAACTTTCAATAATAAAATTTTACTTATTTCAAATTTTATATTTTCGTTAAATTTCACTATGTGACTTTTGAATGGAATCTCATAAGACTTCCAATATTTTCCGAGCGATTCTAAACATAGTTTTACTTCATTTCTAGTAGAAACTATCTGTTAGAACTCAACGCTCAAATTCATATAATATTTCATTATATTTTTCACTTTTAAAAATACATAACACGATAACTGAACGTGTATGTTACAAATATCTCCTCCTTTTGAGGATTTCGTCCCCGAAATCACATCGATATAAATAACTGGGGATATTTTACTCTTATCTCATTATTATTTTCCCATTTATAATTTAGGCCTCGATGGTGTTTCCACTTGACGTGCACCAACTCCAAGACATATACACAAAGCATATCTTCTACCGTTTGGATTGTTCTCTCCCTCTGACCATCTCCTTCTTCAATTCTCTGGCTAAAATTTCGTCACTACACGAGATATGGTTCTCTGAACCAATCAATTCACTTCGCAGAGATATATTAGTCGGACTCGGTTCTTTACAACCATTAAGGTCTGAACGAAAATCATCTTCTTAGTCATCACCGAAACGAAGGTAATGACATACTTGAACAAAAACGGAATCGATTACTAGCTTCTTGGTAACCTTGTGATTTTCCCTGATCCAAGTGTGAGTCCTGTGCTTCCAGTAGTATAGGCCTCTACTACTATTCACACCTACTCATACTCGTCCCAAGTATTGTCTCGCAGTTCTCAAGTCACCATTCATAAGTTTTCACAAAGAAACTTTTCACGCCTGAGTGTGTTCTTTAACAACCATTCCATGCCGAGGATAATATCAAAGTTGGGTAAGGAGATAGGAATTAGATTGGCAAGAAAATTATAGCCTTCAATTTCTATGACACAATCTCTATAAATTTTATCAGCAAATAATGATATACTTTCTATGATATCTACGTGAAATGGTTGCACGAGTGCATAGCAAGCAATTTGAAAAGAATGTGCAAATTCATGAGACACAAAAGAATCTGAGGCACCAGAATCAAATAAGATGTGAGCAGGTCTAGAGTTGACAAGAAATGTACCCATCACAACATTCGGGTCCTCGCGTGCCTCCTCTGTGATAATCTGGAATGCACGGCCCTTAGCTTTTGGCACCTCCTCCTTTGGAGTATTCTTTGGTTGTTGAACGGAAGCTTGACTCACTGCCATTTGACTTGTAAGAGTAGGGCAAAAACGCTTCTTGTGGCCAGTAATACCACATGCATAGCAAGTAACATCCTTCCTTGGGCAAGCTGGCTTTATGTGACCCGCTTCTCCACATCCATAGCAGACCACATATTCCTTTTCTATTCTACATTGGCCCGTATGATTCTTTCCAGAAATGCGACATGCTGGCGATTGAATAGAAAAAGATTGTGATCTATCGCGACCACAAACGGCGCTCTAAGATTGCGCTCTTGTATTAGAATCAGATCGAACGGATCGAGTTGGTGGAATGGAGGAAACATGAACAGTTTGATCGATACATGGATGCTTTGGAACAGAAAGAGTGGAACCACGTATCTCTAAGTCATGTTCACGCTTTCGATCATACTCAACAGCTTTGTCAAAGGACAAAACATCTCGATTAGCTATGAAATCGCGGATTTCATACCGCAGTCCATCCAAGAATAACTGAATTTTATCGACTTCAGTTGGGATATACTTTGCAGCAAATCATGCTCTTTGATTGAATTGAGTTTCATACTCATTCACGGTCATTCCTTCTTGCTTCATCTCAAGAAACTCTTACTCCAATCTTCTTATCATATCTATAGGACAATACTTTTTTAGTAAGCGAGTTTTGAACATTCCCCAAGACAATTTCTCCTGATCATACTCTTTAAGAGCTTCAAATGTTGCTTCCCACCTAACCAAGGCTTCTCCGATGAGCATTGCAGAAGCATAATTTGTCTTGTCTTCATTATCCACATGTGAGATACGAAGTACTATCTCTGTGTTCTGAAACCAAGTTAGAAAAACTATAGGATTAAGGACACCAGAAAACTTCGTAGCACCACTACTCTTGAAATCTTTGAACGAGGGATGCTTCACCTCTCCTTTTGAAAATTCTCCTGCGGCTTTCTCTTTGCCTTTATCATTATTCTTCTTGTGTTCTTTAAGAGTCTACCAAATAATACCAGTAAGTTTACCCAAGAGTCGCTCCTCTGGAGGGGATACTAGAGTATTTACTTCACTAGGTTTAGGATCTCCACCCAATTCTGGTGTATGGCTACCTTCCTGTTAAGCCATTCTTCTGAAAATTTGAGGCAAAATAGTATTTAGAATATTAGGATTTATTATTACCCAATACTTTTACTTAAATATTTCCTATGGTTTGTATCCATATACTCCTAATGAATTCGTTCATATATTGAACTTTTGACGGTTTAAGTCTGAATACCAATCCGTGGAATTTAGTTCACTTAAACCACTGCTCTGATACCATGATTGGAAGACCCTCACTTTCATAATTGAAATAATAATATTACTCCAAAACATGCTACATGCATATTCATAAAACAATATCTTACATTGATAATTTCGATTTCATAAGTCTGGATACAAACCGACAAAGTTTTAATATGTTACAAAACTACCCAAGATATTTAAGCTTTTATACAAACATAAACCCAAGTACAAAAATAATACTATAAACTATTCTAAATCTTCCAACAGTATATGACTATACTAGATTCTCATTACCTGCAATTGTTAAACACTGAGAGGGGTAAGCGGTGACGCTTAGTGAGTTCAATAATAGATACAATATAACGTTATGCCATATATATACTTCAATATGGCAGAAGCAAAGAGGAACAAGGAACAACAAAGGCATATCTGATTAATGTGACAAACTTTCCATATCAATCAATGATTTGATTCAAAGATATACAATCAATGAGACATAACAATTTCCATACTTGATATACATCAATAAAGCTTCCACCCAAATGGCACAGAAGATATACACTTTCTGATTAAACATTTTGGTAGATTTCAGGCTTTCAGCCCTGTCTAACCTTCTTCCAATACCATAGAATAGAAGTCATTCTCTTACGAGACATGCTCTACACGGCTAGAGGCTACATACCAGTACCACCGTGAATCTAAGTCCTTTCACTGATCACATGGTCAAAGGTATAGCTTTGCTATCATAAATAGCAGAAATAATAACAACGGAAAAGCATATAGCACATATAACACATAACATACAATTGTTCCTATATATTGAACTCACTGTGAATTAATCGGGGGTTAAAATAGTAATTTGTGCAGCACTTCGTTATAATAAATAGCTTTCTACGTTGAAAACCGGGAGCTTTATTGAAAACTGGGCCCTGCGAGGGTTGTGCTTCAAACCGAAAAGATAAATTTCTCGGGCTCTTTAGGCACTTCGGGACGTATTTTAGGTGTTTGGTATGATCCCGGGGCTTCAGGGAATTAAACGTTGCTTGAAATCGGGTTTAGTGGTGAAAAGTATAAGAATTTCTAACCAAAACCAGGAGATCTCGCACCTCCCTTTATATACGGGAGGCTTCGGACTGAGGGGGGCACGTGGCTCGCACGCGAGTGTGCCAGGCGTCGGATGCGAGGGCTGCACACGCGACTGATGCGAGAACGAGACACGGGGAAGGCAGGTGGCGGCTTCTGATTGGCCGAACCTTCGGTGCGAGGAGGGTGCGACACGGGTCAACATCTGGCCTCGGATGGCTCATCAATTCGGACGCGCGGCATGCTGCGAGCGAGGGTGACGTGGCCGAAGTGTGACCATGCGAAATTCCTTGGATTTTGGGATTTTTCTCGAATTTTGTGCCCCAAATTTCAAAAATCCATAACTTTCGCATACGAGCTCCGTTTTTGACGTTCTTTATATTCACGCGTAGGAAAAAGTATGCTCTACAACTTTCGTTTAGACCCTGTCGGCTAATTTTGAATTTATTTTTAATATTATTATTTTTAATAGACGGGGACAGGAAAATCCGTTAAAATTTCATAACTTCTTCATTCGACATCCATTTTCGTCAGTCTTTTTACTGTTGTACTACTATTGACGAGACCTTCGATTCTCGTTTAGGTTGCGTCGGCTAAAAATCAGTCGATCTTTATTTTGAGTTTTTTGCTGTCTACTGCTATTCCGAACTTAGAAAAATCATAACTTAGTCCTACGAAGTCAGATTTTGACGTTCTTTTTATGAAAATTCTCGGTTTAACAAATACTACGACTTTCATTTAAATCACCAAGGCTAAAAAGTAGTTTATCAAAAACTCACTTTTTACGTCATACGGCGCCTTGCCGGTTTTGTCGCGAATCTTCGGTTGGTCATAACTTCTTCGTTATAACTCGGATTTCGATGAGGTTTTTGCCTAAATGTTTCTAATGAGATTCTTTACAACTTTCAATAATAAAATTTTACTTATTTCAAATTTTATATTTTCGTTAAATTTCACTATGTGACTTTTGAATGGAATCTCATAAGACTTCCAATATTTTCCGAGCGATTCTAAACATAGTTTTACTTCATTTCTAGTAGAAACTATCTGTTAGAACTCAACGCTCAAATTCATATAATATTTCATTATATTTTTCACTTTTAAAAATACATAACACGATAACTGAACGTGTATGTTACACATTTATGCCATTGCAAGGAAATATAAATTGAGGCAACCAGATGAACCAAAACTTCAATTTATTGAAAAGGAAAATTGGAACTTGTCCTTACAATGCGTAAAAAGAAACTATGTTTCTAGACATCTTTGAAAAGTAATAGCAATCTATTAAATTATCCTAACTCTTTGACAGTAACTCCAAATTCTGACCATCGAACCATGTGACAAAAGTCCATTTCTCACAATCGGATTTAGCTCACTTTGCTTAAGTGTCCTTCTTTATCTTAGATCCAGCAATATCATGTATTAAGAGTCTATGAATAGGAACTTATAAAACTGTGGATTTAGATAATGGATGTACCTAAAGTAGAGTCATATGAATTGACTTAACCATCTCTGAGATCCTTCATGTACTTTGGGCAGCTTCACAACCAATGTCCCTTCAATTGGCATTAGAAACAAATGGACTCTTTGGGGTTAACACATGGAACGATCCCAGAACAAACCTTTTTCTTTACCATAAAATCAAATGGTTTGATCTTGGACGACCCCATTCCATTGGAAAGAGAAATATTTTCTAGACCACTAATGTCACCATTGCCAATATCCACGGAAACCTTAAAATCAGACCCTATAAGCATATGTGCTTCAGATGTGTTCTTAAGCATTTCTGCTTTGCAACGATCAACATTTGGGTCAGATCAATTAGGGTCACATCGAGGTTCCTCATATAAAATTTCCCAATGCACTGAGCGTATGACTTTAGAAGTGTGAGAAGAACCAAATCAATGGCTTGCTCCCTTGGGAACACGATACCCATTCTATCCAACTTTCAATGTACGATTTTATTTTCAGAACATGCGCACATTCAGAATTCCACTTTGATGTCTACATGCCAATAAGGCTTGAGTAGCGTTGGGTCTAAAATATGGTTTATACTTTGATTTTCTAGGCAATTGGGTTTTCGGTCTATGTGGTGTGTGCGGTTAAATGTATTCACGGCCCGATGGGTGTTTACGGCTGTGAACTTGTTCACGGCTGTGAACCTATTCACGGCTCATGTCCACTATATATAGTTTTAAGGTTAAGGAGTGCAAGTGAGGTGTTAGTGGGTACGGCCAAGTGAGAGAGAGGAGCTCAAGTGTGTGAAACTCAAGGTGTGATAGAGAGAGAAACTAGAGAGAAGAAGATAGTGTGTGTGAATCTCTTGTAAGGATCTTCATTCATATCATCAATACATTAGATTCATCTTATTATTCTTCTCCTTCTTCTCTATTTTGACCTTGCATCATCCAATTGATCGGGATTCCACACCATCAATTGGATCTGATTGATACGTCAAGCAAATTTGGGACTTACAGTTGGTATCAGAGCTTGGTTTGTATCAATAAATTTGGCAGATCTGGAGCGTTTTTGATCTTATCTTGGAAGGATTTTTGCGTTTTTGGATAGTTCTTGGCAAAATAGTAGGGGTTTGTTCTCTGCGTTTTTCATAAAAACGAGTTTCTAATCGAGTTTTGGAGCAAAAAGAGGTGAAAAAACGTTGTTTTTTTTTCGCGATCCGAAGAAGCTTTCACGGCCACCGAAGCGGTGTTCACGGCCTGGAAGAAGGGTTCACGTTCCTCGGAGCTTTCACGGTCCGAGGTTTGTATACGACCGAGAAGCACTCACGGCTCAGCATTCTCGCACATTCACGGTCTTCGCACGTTCACGGTCCTCGCCTCGTTCACGGCTCAGCAACATTTCCGGCTTCGGACAGTTCACGGCTCAGCATCCTCGTACACAGTATCCTCGCACACGCATCAGCATTTATTCAAAAAATCCACGGGGTTGCAAGGATCGAACCCGGGTACCCTGCCTTCTAAGTCTAACGCCCCTTCCAGTTGATCTAGCTTGCCACATGTTTCATTCCTTCTGGATTTAATTCAAAAGGAGTCGTTTTTTCGGTTCCTAATTTCGCAAATTTAACACTTTTTGCCCAAAAATCAATTTTTCAAATTTTCAATTTAATTTTCAACCCAAAGTTTTTAACTTTTAATTTTGGCTTCCTAAATTGACTTTTGACTTAAATTTTTTTTTTGACTTTGACTTTTAAGGTTGACTTTTAAGTTTGACTTTTTAAATTTGACTTTTAAGGTTGACTTTTTAGTTTTTAGTCAAAGGGAATTTTTTATAACAATGAGTTCTTCAAACATCCTGATCAATGAAGTTTCATGTACTCCATCTTGTGAAGTTACGATTAAATTTCTTCGTGAACAAAATGATTTACTAAAAAGGGTAAATGAAGACCTTAAATATGAGGGGTACCAACTTAGGAAAGGCCAGAAACCATTAAAATAACAACTAGAGGCCAAGACCAAGGACTTCCGAAAACTACAAGAAGAATACAGTAACAAGTGTGTCAATTATAGATATCTTTAGAAAGACCTTGCCACTGTGACTACCGAACTTGATGCATTAAAAGCCAAATATAAAGATGTTGAATTCAACTTTAAGAAATTTGATGTGTCAAGTGAGGTAGTTTCATCAATGATTGAAAAGCAATTATCTTTTAAGGATAATCAAAATAAGGGTCTCGGGTATTATAGTGTGCCACCTCCTTTCAATGACAACTATAGCCCACCCCGTGAGACCAACGAGGTAGAGACACCTACTCAGTTTGGCCCACTCCCTGAACCAGCACCTGCTTCAGTTAAGACTGAACAATCAGGGCCAACTGAGGGTGTTGAGATTAAAGATACTAATGTTTCTACTTCTTGTGCAGGTAAAGTAGCGGAAGATGAGAACAAGGAGAACACTATTGAACAAACCAATGACTCCTTGAACTCTGAATCTGTTGCTTCTAATTCTGTTACTCCTAACAAACCTGCTGTTGAGAAATACAGGCCACCAGAACAAGCGAAACCGACAACTTGCTGCAGGTGTGCTTGTGGGAACATTCAGAAGCTAGGCAAGGGAACGCCACCAGGGGCAGGAAGAAAACAACTTCTCAGTGAAGAAAAAGACATGTTTTCACTGTGGAACACCTGGACACATTGCCAGAAATTGTCCAAATCACGCATATGTTCCCTATTACGCAAAAGGATGGCAGAATGCGCCAAGAGGGAGATACCCCAAAAGAAGCCCTTCAAGGTCACAATCGCGCAATGGTAATTGGAACGAGCAGAAGGCGAAAAATCAAAATCCCAAGGACAAGAAGGGAAAGTCGGCCAAGAAGCCAAGCTCAAGAGATGCTCTAGTGAAGCCAAGACCGGTTAGGTCGAAGCCATCTCAACGGCCGACTTCAAGCTCAAAAGCAAGTGACAAGGCACCCATTCGCTCGAACAAGAAATGGGTTAAACCCAACTACAGATGGGTTCCAAATGTTCAATCTCACAAATATTCTAATGATTCTAATATTTCTACATCTTCTGTTTGTCATAAACAGGATATGTCATGGGAGAGAGTACCTTGCAAGGATGAAAAAGGTCAACCCAGTTTCAAAATGGAATGGGTTCCAAAGACCAACTGATCCCGCTATATGTTGGAGCAGTTATGGAGGCATATCATCAGACTTCGGTTTGTTGGTAGTGGCTATTCCAGGCACATGATAGGAGGCATCTTCCAACTGTACAATATTCAGAACTTTGTTTGAGAGTATGTGTCCTTTGCGGGAAAGGAAGAAAAGGAGAGGATCACAAATGGGGTTTTGTGCTTAACGATGTGAAGAATTTTCGGATCTATTCTGAGATTTTCGTGCCGTTCTTAGACCTTCTGGATGAAAATTCAATCGGTGACTTACGGTTTAAGTTTTATTCTCGATTCTCCTGAGTTTTTCTTACATTGATTCGTTTTCAAGATAATTTTTTTTTCTTATAGTTTTTTGTTAGTGGGTATTGTTTGGGAAGTGATATCAAGAAAGTAATAACGGGCAGTCTAAACATGTGTAAGGGACTGAATCTGAATTGTCTAGACTCTGTGTTTAATGTGCTGGTAGGCACGAAGGATTTGACAGTGTGGATTTAGATATGATTGTTTGGACTGATCATGCAACGCTCTAGTAGATTGAGCAGTGAGATAAACACAGGAACCCACGGGATACACTAAATTAATAAGCATCTAGAATAATGGTTCAACTTTTCCTTGATGTACGGACTTATGTCCTTAATTATGGTTCTGATAGGGCAACTGGGGGTTCTGATAAAGTAGGTCTGTAGGAAATTATTTTCTTTCTTTTTATCTGTCAGTCATATGTTGCTTCCTCTGCGTGATTGGAAGAGATCTGACCTGGATTGCAACATATGCAACTCTAATTCTTCGCACCTCCTTATCTATGAAATTATTTCTATCTGTTAGCCATATGTTGTTCCTTCTGCATGATCAGAAGATCCGACCTGGGACACAACATATGCAACGTTCTACCTCTCAATCCCTCTATCTGTGTTAGTCATATGTTGTCCCCTCTGCGTGACTGAAAGAGATCCGACCTGGGACACAACATATGTACCTATTTATAAATCTGACTTCCTCTTTAATAATTGTCTATTCACCTAAAGTAAGGAGTTCTTTGGAAGTTCTTGATAAACAGGGTATATCGGGAAGTGGGGAACACGTTCTAGTGCAACTAAAATTGAACCATTTAGAGGTTGTATGCAGATCTCACTGCTTAATTTAGGTGGACAACAATACCCGTGGTTGTATTTAGCTAAATGGTTTATTTAGAAAAGTTTGCCAATACTCTTCGTGTTTAAGTGGACCACAATACCGGCAATTGACCAGATTTATTCATTAATGTGAAGGTACTGATAAACAAAGTTAAGACTGTCTCACAACTTTGATCCCAAATTATTTTTGTTTTAGTTAAATTTGTTCATAGTTTTCCTCTACACACAAATTTAAGGGGGAGAATTAAAAAAATCAAACAAAAATCAGAAAAATTCAAAAATGAAACAAAAATCAGAAAATGAAAAATCTAAAAATAGTGTTATTTCTGTTTTATTTCTTTTTCAGAAAAATTAAAAACAAATTCAAAAATATTGTGTGCTAAGTTTTCTTTTAGTTTTGTTTTGTCTTGAAAAGTGAATGCAGATGTAGATGAGACTCATGGAGACTGTATTGAGATTTTCTGAGCCAAGGCTTCATCCGTGATCATCGAAGAATTCTCATTCGAAGAACAAGAAATAAAGACTATTCTCTCAACATTCAATCTTTCAACCCCAGAAGCAAGGTGAAGCTGACTTGAATATTATGTGATAGATTTCATTGAAGCCTCCTCAATCAATTTGTTGCTATCTTGTACCTGCTGAAGTGATCCAGAAGATTCGTTCTCTCTTGTTCTCTCTGAAGATTCTCAAGCTGAAAGCGTTATCTTTCAAGAATCTTTTCCAGAAGCCTCCACACCCAACGTACATTTAATGTCAAATTTTGAAGAAAAGCCCAACTGCTCAAGATGAAGTCATTTAATGAAGATTTATCAAGTTCATCTTGAAACTATGAAGAATTTAAAGGTTAACGTTGAAGCCAAGCTCCCAATGAAGATTGACAAGAAAAGCCAGCTACATTTTTAAGGGGGGTTTGTTGGGTCAAAAGAAAAGAAAGCTATAAACCAAAGGGGAGATTGTTGGATCTAAAATATGGTTTATACTTTGCTTTTCTAGGCAATTGGGTTTTCGGTCCATGTGGTGTGTGCGGTTAAATGTATTCACGGCCCAATGGGTGTTTACTGTAACGCCCGTGTTTTTAGGCTAGGCATTAATATTGACGTTATAGTCTAGGTTAAACTTTGTCACTCATTTAGAAGAAATGAAAAGGAATTATGTGAATATTATGTGAAAATTATGTGTTTTATGCTTAATTATTAGGGTTTAATTAATTAAGAGTAAAAATGAGCGTCGAAAATAAATATTAGATAAAGCTGATATTTATTAAGAAAGTTGTAGTGGTCGTGACAAGGATTACGGATATATAAAGAATGCCGAAATCCGAGTTATAACGAAGAAGTTATGACCTATCGAAGTTTAGCGACAAAACCGACACGATGCCGAATGTCGTAAAAAGTGAGTTTTTGATAAACTACTTTTTAGCCTTAGTGATCTAAATGAAAGTCGTAGTGTTCATTAAACTGAGAGTATGTATAAAAAGAACGTCCAAATCTGACTTCGTATGAGGAAGTTATGATTTTTCTAAGTTTCAGCTTAGCAGTAAACAGCTAAAAAACTCGAATTTTAGATCGATTGATTTTAAGCCGACACAACCTAAACGAGAATTGAAGGTCTCGTCAATAGTAGTACAACGGTAAAAAGACAGACGAAAACGGACATCGGATGAAAAAGTTATGAATTTTTAACGGATTTCCTGTCCCCGTCTGTTAAAAATAATTATAATAATAATTAAACTCAAAATTAGCCGACGAAGTCTAAACGAAAGTTGTATAGCGTAATGTTACCTACACGTGCATATAAAGAACGTCAAAAACGGAGTTCGTATGCGAAAGTTATGGATTTTAGAAGTTTTAGCACAAAAATCGAGAAAAAAAAATGCTAAAACGAGGAATTTCGCATGGCTGGTGTTCGGCCACGTCACCCGGAATCTCGCATGCATGCCACGTGCTCGCTGCTGATTTGACCGAAGCAGTCCGTGTTTCGCCTCGTGTCCGAAGGAGCTTAGTCATCGATGAGTTGTGTAGCCAAGGATCTGACGCGTGTCTTCTGATGAGGTGTTTGAGCTTCGCACCAAGTGCAACGACCGAACCCTCAGACCATAGACCTCGGTCCAATCAGGAGGCGACACCAGGACCTCGCATGCGCAACCCACGTGGCCTGGCTCCGGATCTGCTGACGCGTGGAGGCTTCTCAGCCCTTGGATCAGAATCCTCGCCCCTATAAATAGAAGGGTGCGAGACCTCCCAGGGAATATTTGGAAACTTGTCATTTTTAGCCCCTTTTTCAATATTTCTTT
Organism: Lactuca virosa; assembly: GCF_052849685.1. Taxonomy (NCBI): domain Eukaryota; kingdom Viridiplantae; phylum Streptophyta; class Magnoliopsida; order Asterales; family Asteraceae; genus Lactuca; species Lactuca virosa. The sequence continues at coordinate 480,380,352 of NC_136429.1, forward strand.
CATTCCAACTTCCCCCAAAGCCCCGGTATTATACCAAACACCCGAAATACTCCCCGAAGTGCCCGAGAAGCCCGAGAAATTTATCTTTTCGGTTTCGAAGCCCAACCTTCGCAGAGCCCGGTTTCTCAGTAAAACTCCCGGTTTTATTAGAAACGATCGTTTTAGGAAACGAAGTGCTGCCCGATTATCAGTAAATCATGTGAGTGTATAGTTACCTTCATCTTACACCTAGATATGAAGTATTTTCTATAAAATATGAGCGATGTACAATTATATTAATTGTTTAATTGAGGTGACTGTTGAATAGACGTTTTATACAAGTTTTAAATTGTATATGTATCTTATCTACAAATATGTTGGGTAAAACATGGGTAGATAGTTGGTGTGTGATGAAATAAAATGATGAGAGGCCTCGATGTGATTGTGATCCAGTCATCTAGCGGAGTTTGGATGACGACCACAGACTTTTCTAGACAGTCCAGTGGAACGTTGGCAGGCCCGCAACCTGTAGGTGTTAATGAGATTGGGTGTTCATTTGCCGTACTCCATCCCCCTCATGGGGGCCTTTAGGACATGTATGGCTGAGGAGTCCCCTTAGCAGTAGTGTCCATCCCGATGATATTCTTTAGGCTAGGTCTCTTGTGATAAGTGTTTAGTGACGTAAAGTGAGGATAACGGGAACGGGTAATCAGGGTTATTGTTCATTGATGAACTTAATAAGTTTATTATTACTATGGGTTGAAAACCCTATATGCTCACCAGGCTCCCAAGCCTGACCCACTCAGCTTTTTATGTTACAGGTAGTGGACCCCGAGCACAGTCGGAAGATGATGAGAGATTTTTGGATTATAGGCCAGTAGTTGTAAATAACTGATGTAAGGCTTATAATGTCTTGTTTATGCTTGTGATCTTTATCGGAACATGACATCCCGAGGTTTTGATATAAAAGGAAATTATATATTTCTTAAAGAAAGGTTTTGACAAACTTTTATCATGTTTTGTTTTGGGCACCAATTCTGCAACATCTTTTAAAAAGATTTCTCTGACTTTATTTTAAAAAGCATAAATTAAATCGGTCTTTTCTGGCCGAGAAATTAGGGGATGTCACAGTTGGTATCAGAGCATCAGTTTAAGCGAACTAAGAAATTGTAGGATTTCTAGACTTAAAATTAGAATGCTAAGTGATGATTGTGAGATGAGTATCTACCATATTTTAGACACGAGCACTAGTTTATTTTAGGAACGATGCCTAGAATGCTTTTATGTGCTAAATGTTATATGTTTGCCATATATGCCATTATTTGTTCGGATCTATGGTCTGTTGCCGACCGGATCTGGAAACCTTATGTGTGTAGGATTCTAAGCGTACGATTACGATATTAGAACTAACATGTAAACGTTTCGGAGTGATAAGGGAATTTAAATACCTATCGAGGATAAATACCTAAATTCGCCTTATTCGGTATATAGATTATAATGGCAAGAACTCGTAGTGGAGTTGCAAATGCAAACAGAAACAGGAATCAACAACCTCAACCTCAAGTAGTTGAGCAAGTACCTATTGTAGGAGCTGCACCTGAGCGAATGACGATGGCTGGGGTACAAGCAATGATACAGATGATGTTGGATCGCCAAATGGAGGAGACAAGGCGATTACTACAACAGAATAGGGAAGAAACTACGATACCTGTTGAACAGCCCGAATTGAATGAATGGCAATTAGTAGGAGGGAACTACAGTGGGACTCTTGGTCAATCCAGCCTACCGATAGTTAGACAAAACAATCAGGATGGAGGAGTTGATGGACGCGGATGCAAATACAAAGACTTCATGGCATCCAAACCACCGTGTCTATCTGGAAGCCCGACACCGGTGGAAGTAATGAATTAGATCTCCGAAATGGAGACGATGTTTGAAAGTTGTGAGTCCAGTAACAAACAGAAGACTGCACTTGCAATTCCTCTGTTAAAATCTGGTGTATTGAGCTGGTGGAAGTTACTTGCTGATTCGATGCCCAAGGGAGAAGCTAGCAAGATGTCTTGGGAAGACTTTGTGGTACAACTGAAATTGCAATACTGCTCTGAGCAGGATCTTCTGGAAATTAATAATGAGTTCCAGAATTTAAAGAAGGGAAAGATGAGCGTTACTGAATACGCTGCTAGTTTTATGGAAAAGATGAAGCTTGTTCCTCATCTAGTTCCAACTGAACTCTCTAAGGTCAACAAGTTTGCCCTCGGATTACCAGCAGACTTTGGTCCGATGGTTAAGCAAGCAACCACTTTGAAAGTCGCCATCTGGGCTGCTAAAAATGTTGAGATTCAGATCAGAGAGAAGGGTCTGGAGAGGGCAGAAGTTGGCGAAAAGAGAAAATTTGAAGGAACTTCAGGTTCCAACAAGAAAAGCAAATTTTCAAAGTCTAATAAGTTTGGAGGAGGAGGAGGCGAAGTGAAATGGTGTGAGAAGTGCAAGAAAAAGCACTATGGGAAATGTAGTGAGGGGGTGACTTGCTACAAATGTGGAAAGACTGGGCATTATGCCAACGAGTGTCCGTCCAACCAGAGGGTATGCTTTGGGTGTCATGAAGAAGGGCACGTTTTGAAAGACTGTCCGAAGAAGAAGGATGCAACAAAGCCCAATCTTCCACCAAAGCCGAAGGCGAGAGCCTTTCAGATGACACTTGAAGCTGCAAAAGAAGAAGTCGATGTCGCTTCAGGTACCTTTCTCGTAAACGAATTGCCTGCCCAAATTTTGTTTGATTATGGAGCCAATTACTCCTTTATTTCGCATGAATTTGGTAGAAAACTAGCTTTGCCTGTTGATAGACTAGTTAATGCTTTATTAGTCGAGATTGCTAGTGGCAAGTTTGTACCTGTTAGCCATCGTATGAAAAACATCCTCATTGACTTGAATGGGAATAAGTTCGACGATGAATTATTACCTATCGAGTTAAATGGTTTCGACATAGTTTTAGGAATGGATTGGCTTAGCGCCAATGATGCTGCAATATTGTGTAGAAAGAAGATAGTAAAAGTAAACCCGCCAGGGAAAGAGTCGTTTATGGTGTATGGAGACAAACGCAGAGTAAACTCTGGAATCATTTCCCTAATGAAAGCCAGAAAGTGTTTGGCCAAGGGATGTACATCATATCTGGCGTTCGTGATCGATGCTAAGAAGGAAAAGAAGGAGGTGCAAAATATTCCGGTGGTATGTGATTATCCGGAAGTCTTTCCCGAAGATCTTCCCGGATTGCCCCCTGATCGACAAGTAGAATTCCGTATCGACTTGTTACCAGGAACGACGCCGATAGCAAAAGCACCGTATCGATTAGCACCAACAGAGATGAAAGAACTTATGACACAACTTCACGAGTTATTGGAAAAAGGTTTCATTCGACCTAGTTCATCACCCTGGGGAGCCCCGGTGTTATTTGTAAAGAAGAAAGACGGGAGCATGAGAATGTGCATCGATTACAGAGAGCTGAATAAAGTGACAATAAAGAACAAGTACCCGTTGCCGAGGATCGATGACCTGTTCGATCAGTTGCAAGGTTCGAGCTATTTTTCGAAGATCGATCTTAGGTCAGGATATCATCAGCTAAAGGTGAGAGAGCAGGATATCGAGAAGACTGCGTTTAGAACAAGATATGGACACTATGAATTTTTGGTTATGTCGTTCGGACTAACCAATGCTCCAGCAGCTTTCATGGATTTGATGAACAGGGTTTGTAAACCATACCTTGATAAATCTGTGATAGTATTCATAGACGATATCTTGATTTATTCGAAAAGCAAGCAGGAGCATGAAAAGCATCTGTGTGAAGTGCTAGAAGTTTTGAAAAAGGAGAATCTGTATGCAAAGTTCTCCAAATGTGAATTTTGGATTCAAGAAGTCCAATTTTTAGGTCATGTGGTTAACCAAGAAGGAATAATGGTTGACCCAGCAAAGATTGAAGCTGTGATGAAGTGGGAACAACCAAAAAGTCCTACGGAGATTCGAAGCTTTTTAGGATTAGCTGGATATTATCGCCGATTTATCCAAGGCTTTTCTTCGATTGCTACTCCATTAACAGCTTTGACCCACAAAGGAGCTACTTATACTTGGAATGAGAAGCATAAGGAAGCCTTTGAAAAGTTAAAGAAGAGATTGTGTGAAGCACCGATTCTTTCGTTACCTGAAGGAGTTGATGACTTAGCAGTTTGTAGTGATGCCTCTGGAGTTGGGTTAGGTTGTGTTCTAACCCAAAGGGATAAAGTGATAGTGTATGCATCGAGGCAATTGAAAGAGCATGAAAAGAACTACCCCACTCATGATCTGGAGTTGGCAGCGGTAGTATTCGCCTTAAAGATATGGAGACACTATCTATATGGTACTAAATGCAAACTTTTCACTGATCATAAGAGTCTTCAATATCTCTTTAATCGGAAGGAATTGAACATGAGGCAACGGCGCTGGCTAGAATTACTCAAGGACTACGACTGTGAGATACTTTACCACCCTGGTAAAACAAATGGTGTTGCTGATGCTCTCAGTCGGAAGGTGAATCTTGAAAAGAAAAGGCCAAGAGCGTTGAGAATTGAAGTTGTCTCTACAATTGTGGAAAGTATAAAGAAAGCTCAGGAGGAAGCTTTAGAGAAAAATGACCGGAAGGAGGAACGTTTGGGCAAAACGTTGGTGTTTGATACAAACGGTCAAGGACTAAAGGTATTCAAAGATAGGATTTGGGTACCTAAGACGGTAGGAGTAAGAGATCTTCTGATGGAAGAAGCTCACAAGACCATGTAATCGATTCATCCCGGCAGTACAAAAATGTATAGGGATCTATAACCCTATTACTGGTGGCCGACGATGAAGCTCGATGCTGCTAAGTATATGGCCGAGTGTGTAACTTGTGCTAGGGTTAAGGCACAACATCAGAAACCGTATGGGAGTTTAGAACCTTTACCTGTACCCATGGGTAAATGGGAAGATATCACTATGAATTTTGTGACTAAACTGCCCAGAACAAGGAACGGTCACGACATGATTTGGGTGGTCGTTGATCGCTTCACTAAGAGTGCGCATTTCATAGCAGCCAACGAGAAATGGTCTATGGATAAACTTGCGAATTCTTATGTGAAGGAAATTGTGAGGCTTCACGGTGTTCCGTTAACGAATGTATCCGATCGTGACAACCGTTTTACCTCAAGATTTTGGAGAAGTCTACAAGAGGAATTGGGTACCAAGTTGTGTTTGAGTACAACTTACCATCCGCAAACCGATGGTCAGAGCGAACGAACAATTCAAACGTCGAAGGATATGCTGAGAGCATGTACCCTAGAATTCCAAGGTAACTGGGATGAACACTTACCTTTAGTAGAATTTTCCTATAATAATAGTTTCCACTCAAGCATCAAGATGGCACCTTATCACGCTTTGTATGGAGAAAAGTGTCGAACGCCGTCATGTTGGCTGGAAGCTGGGGAAAAGCAGTTTATGGGACCTGAAATAGTCCATCAGACTGCTGAAAAGTTAAAACTGATTAGAGAAAGGATGTTAGCAGCTCAAGATCGACAAAAGAGTTATGCTGACAAGAAAAGACAACCGATATCCTTCGAAGTTGGAGATTCGGTTTTACTTAAAGTCTCTCCGTGGAAGGGACTTATAAGATTTGGTAAACGGGGAAAGTTGAGTCCAAGGTTTTTTGGACCATTTAAAGTTCTTCAGGGGATCAGGAATCAAGCTTACAAGCTAGAATTACAGGAAGAACTGGAGGGTATTCATAACACCTTTCATGTGTGTTATTTTAGAAAGTTCACGGGAGATGTGCCCGACATAATTCCCATTTCTGAATTAAGGTTGGATGAAAACAAGAGGTTGATTAAAGAACTTGAGGCAATCGTTGACCGTAAGACTAAGAAGTTGCGACGCAAGATGGTCGATTTAGTGCTTGTGCGTTGGAAACATACGAATGGGCCAAATCTCACCTGGGAAATGGAGAGTGACATGATGAGTCGTTACCCGCATTTGTTTGCTGATGTGTGATTCCGGGGACGGAATCATCCTAAGGGGGAGAGAATTGTAACGCCCGTGTTTCTAGACTAGGCATTAATATTGATGTTATAGTCCAGGTTAACCTTTGTAACTCATTTATAAGAAATGAAAAGGAATTATGTGAATATTATGTGAAAATTATGTGTTTTATGCTTAATTATTAGGGTTTAATTAATTAAGAGTAAAAATGAGCGTCAAAAATAAATATTAGATAAATCCGATATTTATTAAGAAGTTGTAGTGGTCGTGACAAGGAGTACGGATATATAAAGAATGCCGAAATCCGAGTTATAACGAAGAAGTTATGACCTGTCGAAGTTTAGCGACAAAACCGGCACGGTACCGAATGACGTAAAAAGTGAGTTTTTGATAAACTACTTTTTAGCCTTGGTGATCTAAATGAAAGTCGTAGTATTTGTTAAACCGAGAATTTTCATAAAAAGAACGCCAAAATCCGACTTCATATGAGGAAGTTATGATTTTTCTAAGTTTCAGCTTAGCAGTAGACAACTAAAAAGTCGAATTTTAGATCGAGTGATTTTTAGCCGACACAACCTAAACGAGAATCGAAGGTCTCGTCAGTAGTAGTACAACGGTAAAAAGACAGACGAAAACGGATGTCGGATGAAGAAGTTATGAATTTTTAACGGATTTCCTGTCCCGGTCTGTTAAATATAATAAAAAAAATTTAATTCAAAATTAGCCGACGAAGTCTAAACGAAAGTTGTAGAGCTTAATTTTACCTACGCGTGCATATAAAGATGGTTAAAAACGGACTTCGTATGCAAAAGTTATGGATTTTAGAAGTTATAGCACAAAAATCGAGAAAAAATGCTAAAACCGAGGATTTTCGCATGGCTAGTGTTCGGCCACGTCACCCGGAATCTCGCATGCATGCCACGTGCTCGCTGCTGATTCGACCGATGGGAGGCCCAACCGAAGCAGTCCGCGTGTCGCCTCGTGTCCGAAGGAGCTTAGTCATCAATGTGCTGTGTAGCTGAGGATCCGACGCGTGTCTTCTGATGAGGTGTCCGAGCTTCGCACCAAGTGCCACGACCGAACCCTCGGACCATAGACCTCGGTCCAATCAGGAGGCGACACCAGGACCTTGCATGCGTAACCCACGTGGCCTCGCTCCGGATCTGCTGACGCGTGGAGGCTTCTCAACCCTTGGATCAGAAGCCTCGCCCCTATAAATAGAAGGGTGCGAGACCTCCCGGGGTTTGGAAACTTGTCATTTTTAGCCCCTTTTTCAATATTTCTTTCATTCCAACTTCCCCCAAAGCCCCGGTATTATACCAAACACCCGAAATACGCCCCGAAGTGCCCGAGAAGCCCGAGAAATTTATCTTTTCGGTTTCGAAGCCCAACCTTCGCAAAGCCCGGTTTCTCAATAAAACTCCCGGTTTTGTGAGAAACGATCGTTTTAGGAAACGAAGTGCTGCCCGATAATCAGTAAATCATGTGAGTGTATAGTCACCTTCATCTCACACCTAGATATGAAGTATTTTCTATAAAATACGTGCTATGTGTAATTATATTAATTGTTTAATTGAGGTGACTGTTGAATAGATGTTTTATACAAGTTTTAAACTGTATATGTATTTTATCTACAAATATGTTGGGTAAAACATGGGTAGATAGTTGATGTGTGATGAAATAAAATGATGAGAGGCCTCGATGTGATTGTGATCCGGTCATCTAGCGGAGTTTGGAACGCTGGCAGGCCCGCAACCTGTAGGTGTTAATGAACTTGGGTGTTCATTTGCTGTACTCCATCCCCCTCATGGTCGCCCTTAGGACATGTATGGCTGAGGAGTCCCCTTAGCAGTAGTGTCCATCCCGATGATATTCTTTAGGCTAGGTCCCTTGTGATAAGTGTTTAGGGACGTAAAGTGAGGATAACGGGAACAGGTAATCAGGGTTATTGTTGATTGATGAACTTAATAAGTTTATTATTACTGTGGGTTGAAAACCCTATATGCTCACCAGACTCCCAAGCCTGACCCACTCAGCTTTTTATGTTACAGGTAGTGGACCCCGAGCATAGTCGGAGGATGATGAGAGATTTTTGGATTATAGGCCAGTAGTTGTAAATAACTGATGTAAGGCTTATAATGTCTTGTTTATGCTTTTGATCTGTATCGGAACATGACATTCCGAGGTTTTGATATAAAAGGAAATTATATATTTCTTAAAGAAAGGTTTTGACAAACTTTTATCATGTTTTGTTTTGGGGGCCAATTCGACAACATCTTTTAAAAATATTTCTCTGACTTTATTTTAAAAAGCATAAATTAAATCGGTCTTTTCTGGCCGAGAAATTAGGGGATGTCACATTTACGTCCGTGAACTGGTTCATGGTCGTGAACCTGTTCACGGCCCATGTCCACTATATATAGTTGTAAGGGTAAGGAGTGCAAGTGAGGTGTGAGTGGGTACGGCCAAGTGAGAGAGAGGAGCTTAAGTTTGTGAAACTCAAGGTGTGATAGAGAGAGAAACTAAAGAGAAGAAGAGAGTGTGTGTGAATCTCTTGTAAGGATCTTCATTCATATCATCAATACATTAGATTCATCTTATTCTTCTTCTCCTTCTTCTCTATTTTGATCTTGCATCATCCATTTGATCGGGATTCCGCACCATCAATTGGATCTAATTGATACGTCAACCAAATTTGGGACTTACAAGTAGTCTCATATCTTTCAGCTTGGGGAAAAGGTGACTTTGGGAGATTCACATGAGGAGGCGGAGGAAGAGTTGAAGAAGCATGATGACCAGTTCCACCATTACTCGAAGAAGCGAAGACTTTTTCAACTTGATCGGAATGTGGAAGACCACCTTCAGAAGATTAAGAAAAAACATGTCCATAAGAATGAGGAAGGCCATTTCTATCTTCATAAGACATCTAAAAATGGGAAAAAAGAGAACTCAAATTAGTTGATTTTAATCCATAATTATTAACCCAAAATTTAAATTAAGGCTAGGATCCATATTTTCGACTCAAACTTTGAAGAGGGGTGCCATAATCAAATTCAAATCTATTTTAGGTAGGTAAGGCTTTCACCAATTTCAATCATATGAAATTACTAGATATTTTTAGATTTGTTGAAACTTATCAATTGCATGTTTAATCACGGATTATGATCTCACTTTTGTGAATGGGATTCCGAGGATCACAAATGATATGTGAATAACCATGCAAACCCACTTGACAATATCGATGTCTTTTATCATCTCCAACTGATGTGCTGATTAACCACACATGCTCCATCAACAATGATAATTTACGACTTGTACCGTCATTCAACTTTATAGTCCCAAATTAGTGTGTCGGTTAGCCACGCACGCTCCACTAACGACATATAAAGAATGATGTGCATTTTCATGGATTAGCATATAATTTTTCATTTTTCCTAAAGTAACTAGAGTGGGATTTTAAAGAAGGTTCTAGTACTTTATATCATTATACTTTTAATGGGGTTATGTCCTATCGAACCCGTTCAGTTAACGACCATCCACCACACAGGAGAGCGGTGGGTGAAAAGGACACTCATTCAATGGTCATTTTATACGTCGTTTCCTTATACCCTCTTTTATAGCAAGGTTTCATGAATGAAGCCTACTATTGATTTGACGGACTAACTTTTCTTATAGATATAGTAATTAAAATTTTCATTACATACATACATATATATATATATATATATATATATATATATATATATATATATATATATATATATATATATATAGGCTTAGGTTATTTTGTTTTTACTAACTATTGTGTGCCAGAATGCACAGATCTGGACCACCGGATGGAATAGAATCAAAGGTCATGATCTGAGAGTCTATGATATTACAATAGGGTAACATGCACCATATAATCACACAATTTTCAGCATCAGGGTATTTTAGTTAATTTACCTATATTAAAAAAGGAAATTTTCGGATTTTAAGGGATAATTAATTCATTTATTTTTAAAAATCTGAATATTTTAAATTAATTCAAATTTAAAAATCTGATTGTATTATGTCAGAATGACAGAATGCCAACCATAAACTAGCAAACATATTTTCGATTTTATTCTTGCAGAATACATTTCCAATGCAGTTATATTTGATAATTGACCTGATTTAAGAATAAGATATTATTCATATACATCCAACTTGGGTCTATGACCATATTCTTAATATACATCCGAAATTAAATACAAATTCATACATATTTTTACAAACTAATATCCTTATACATTTTAATATAGTTATATATATTCTAACAGAATATCATCAACATGATTAAATTCTTAATATATAGCATTCTTGAATATACAATTATTGAACAAATACACTTGATCCTCTTCAATGGTCCATATAATAAACTTGATCTTCACATATATACTTGTTGTTGAACTCGATTCCAAATATTTCTCTTCTATGATCAATATTGAATTCCTTCTCCATACAATTCTGAAAGAATAAGATACATTACTCGTTAGTAGTACCAGTTAAACAAATATACTTGTTGTTAACAAACATTCTCAAAGACATTCTAACAGAATGCATTTATATAAATAAATTCTAAGAGAATACATTACATAATGCACTTAAACCATAGTCTTTTCTTCTATATGCATAAACATTCTAAAGCATGTATAAATGTATTCTTTCAGAATTACTAGCAACACTTGTTTTATGTAATATTTATATTCTCATAGAATGAACATGTTTTTGCATTTTGATATGAAAAAGAATCCCCACCTTAACCCTTTTCATGAAAATTCGGACATAATACATTCTAACAGAATACGTAGAATACATACCACTATTTTCTTATTCCAGTAAAATAGTAAACAACACACATATGCAAAATCCATTGCAATTTGCAAGCAAAATCCACTTTGTCAAAACTCAATCAAACAATATTGAATCATGTAGGAACAAGAAATGCAAAATCTATCTAATCTAGTTTAATAACAACAATAAAATAGCGTGAAATGGGATTGAAGAAACCGAATGCAATTCCAAACTTAATCCAAATCAACTAGCATCAACCTGTTTATATGAAAAGGGCATCCAACCCAATCTAAATTAAGTTATATAGTTTAGAAAAGAATAAGAAACAAAGAGAAGTAAAAACATTAAAGATTATTTACTATTTTTTCATTGAGGCATTTTATCGAACACATGGAGGTCATGACAAAATCATATCCAACAGATCTGACAGGAACTCGCCATGGAATATATGAAGTCAAAGAAGGATGAAATAGAAGCAAATAGATAAGATTTATAGTTATATTGTAGCAATCAAAAATAGGAAAAAAAATACCCTGTCAAATAAGAATTTGAAAACTTTTACCAATTCTACACTGTACCACCAAACAATAAGATTGAATAGGTCAACATCCAACGCAAAGACACAAATATACCTAGTCAGACAAGAGGGTAATCGATTAACTTGAAACATGAGAACAAAACGTGAAGCTGGAGATCGATTGATCGATTAAAGAAAAAAATGAGTTTATTAAAAGAAAGAAAAGCTTAATAATTGATTGAAGAAGGATAACTACCTGGTAATGAGATTTGAATCTTGATGATCGATTATAGAAGAAGACACATAAGCGGTGGATCAGAAACGATGGGGAGTTCGATTTAGGGCTAATGTTCTAAATTTATATTTTCTTCTTGCATGATATCAGGAATATCAATTATCTACCATAATTAACTATGAAAAGATTACTATCATACCCTTAAATGATTTATTTAATTATTTATTTTTTCCTAAATTCCTATTGGTGCATTTATGCTCACAATAGTTGCTAGAAACATTTGAACCTAGCTATATATATATATATATATATATATATATATATATATATATATATATATATATATATATATATATATATATATATATATATATATAAGGTGTGTTTCAAAATACAAGGTTTAAACTTTTAATTATCAAAATTAAACTTTTAATTAATTAAATTTAAACCAATTATGCTTTAATCTTTATCTTTTAATTAACTTATAATTAAATTAATTTAAATCATTTGGGGATTAAATAATTATTTTCTATTAAACAGTTTATAAAATAATTCAGATTTAATCCTAATCCAAAACCCTTCGAATTTTTCCAAACTAGGGTTTGGGGTTGTCCAATTTTAATTATTCAAGTGTTAAGGCTTTTGAAAAAGTAATTAAGAAACTAGAAAACCCTAAGGGAACCCTAGCATTTTCGAAAATAAAGGGTGGAGGCCAGGGTTTCAAGAAACCCTAGCCAAGTCCAAATTTCAAGGCTGTAGGGTTTAATTTTTATAAACCCTAAATTTGATCCATTCACTATTATGCATAATCAACATAAAACAATCTTGCCTCTTATACCACTAATGGGTTTTATAGGTTATAAATCTATGCATGAGCTGGAAAATAACTTAACTCTTAAGTTCACATGCAACATATATGGATCTATGTTTTCTCTATTGATAGCAATAATGTATGCATATCAAGAACCCTAAAGGAACTCTACATTAATCGAAATAAACATAGAGTTAGGTTTACATACCTTTTGATTATTATTGCAAATAACCAATTCAAATCCTTCTTCAAAAGCCTTCGATAGCAAGCACCATAAATCTAATGCATCTAATGGTTTGTACCCAAAACCTTAGAAACCGTAGAATGAAGAGGAGAGAAAGGGGAGGGATTTAGATTCGTTCCTAATCTTGTAGTTAAATGTATGGACGAAAATAGTGATCCAAGGGGTTCTATTTATAGTTTAGGTAACTTGCAGGCAAAGCTAGATTTGAATTAATTAAATAATAGATTTAATCTCAATTCATATCTTTTCCTTATCGTCCACAAAGGGTTCTAGAATTGCTTCTTTTATTCAACTATTAAACAATTACAATTCACCCTTGCACTTTTAACTAATTTCAGATTAATTCTGATTAATAATTACTTAATTCTAATTAATTTCTTATTTATTTATTAACCATATAAATTAACAAATCAATTATTTAACTATTTATCGCATGCTAATTTGTTAATCACATAACAAATTAACATATCAATTATTTATTCCCAATTAATATATTAATCACATAATATATTAACAAATCATTTCTCTCTCTCACATACACTCTCTCTCCCTCTCTCTCTCTCTACTAATATCATTTATAACTATTTATGGTTATGAGGGCAACCCAAAAAGGACTTCGCTTCTATTTGCAAGTTTATACCAATTTATTTTTGAGCTTAGACACCTTAATCCAACAATACCCTCATAAGTCATTATCTTCATTCGCTTCTCACTTATGTGACTGGCCTTCGGTTCCATAGAATAGAAGTTTGTACGTCATGAGTGTTAGACTCAAGAATAATTTAAAGATTCGGTGCAAAATTATGAACCGCGAGAAAATTAAATAAAACATTATGCTCATTCATTAATAACAAAGATAATTACAATGAATAGCACCCATAACTATATATATATATATATATATATATATATATATATATATATATATACACACACAAAGGTGAAAACATATCTAATCTTAAAGTTACACATGGACATTTATAGTTATGAATAAAACACTAAGTTAGGAGCACTAAGGGCCACATGATATAACATTTATACCAAAGGAGCTTAATAAATACCAACTAATTCGCTAATAACATTACTTCAGACAAGCTCTATGTCACCGGATAGAACAGCTTCAGACACTTCACAACAAAAACATAAACTTGATAAAACACTTATACCGAAGTACTAAGGACAACTTCACAGCAAAAAACATAGATTTGATAAAACACTTCAACATACACACTAAGTTAGTAACACTAAGGACCACGTGTTAAACACTTATACCGAAGGAGCTTAATAAACTCTACCAAATAATTCGCTAATAACTTTACTTTAGAAAAGCTCTACATCACCAGATAGAACAGCTTTGACATAAGCTTCAGACACTTCACAATAAAAACATAGACTTAGCATTCTCTCCTTTTGTGAAGATTTAACCTATGTTGAAGTTATCTACAAATATGAGTAATACTTAGTAGAGCCTTCCTTACTTCCAACCACCAACTAAGATGATCACAAATCTCCTTCTTGTCCTTCTTAGAATTATGACTACATGAGAAGATCTGAATTAAAAGATTCTAAATGTGAATGGTTGGAAACATCTTCTTGTAGTCAACATCAAACAACAATCTCTTATGAACTCTTTAACTTGCTTACCAATATATAAAACTCCCAAGGTTCTATTATAATTTCCACATCCTTGTACTTCTTTATATCTTTTAAAACAAGGCAGTGAGATTCAACACTTTTACCAAATCCCTTCGCCAATTCTATGTCTCTAAAGGCAATCAAACAATAGTAGAATTGCATAAAATCTTTCACGTGTTGAAGACCAATATTATATACATTTTAACTTATGGTAGCAATGGTCTTTTGATCGATCTTGAAAATATTAACAACAAACTGACAAATTTATGAGCATTCATAAGTGGAAAACCTTCAATGAGTACATAGACTTCATTATCCTCTAATAATCATGTATCGATAATTCTGCGATATTCCTTTAAATTTAACATCCTTTTAAACATGAAGAACTTTAATAATTTTATTTTAAGACCAAACTCCTTTTAGGTTTGAAGAAATAATAAATATAACAGATCTGAGAAATATGAGAAATCAGAAATGAAATCAAAGCACACAGAACATAGGGATTTAACAGGATCACACTATCTTGCGATAGGCTATGTCCACTGTCGAACCAGATCGGGAGAGAGATTTTATTCCGCACATGTTTTTGTTGGATTAGTGTCTAAGTCCATAACTATTTTTGGTATGTACTTGACCCGGTTGTGCATGGTCCTTTTGGGTTGCCTTCACCAAAGCAACTTGACTGGAGGAATAATATAGAAAGAGGTGATTATGATTTATTAATATATTACAAGACTAATATATTAAAAGAGAAATCATATTTGTTTAATTAACATTGGTCAATAATTAATTAAGAATTAGTTTTGTGCTCAAAAGAAGTTAATTGAACCTAAGGGGTTGCACTGTAATTATGTGATAGTTACAAAGTTGGGCAAGGAAACCCTAATAGATAGGGTGGACGAATTCTAGGGATAAAGCCTTTAGAATTCGTCCATGATAGGGATTCTAGAATTATCTTATGGGCTGCTTGGTGGCTAAGTAACCAGATAAGGATAATCACTGAAACCCTAATTCCTACACCTATATAAAGGAACCCTTGGCATAGGAATTTCGGCCACTTGAACCCTAGAAGTCCTAGAGCCGAAATTCTCCTCTCTCCTTTCTCTCTCTTGCTTCCTCCAATTGTTATTGGTGTTTGTGATTCATTAGAGGCACAACACATGAGGTGCTAAAGTTTTCAAGGCTTCAAGATCTTCAATCAACAACAAGATAAACATCTAGATCTGTTTTGTTATATTAATTTCGATTATATACACTAGATCTAGGGTTAGAAAGTCTTGGATGAATTGCATGTACAATAGAGAAACCTAGATCCAAGCATTTTGGTTTGCATGAGCACATAGGATGTTCTTTTGGCTCAAACCCAAGAGTGGTATCAAAGCTTTGTTTGGTTTCTATTGTATTGATGCCTTGTATTTCGTTCATGCTTTAAAATCATTTTTTGGGCTTTCTGTCAGATGAAATCGATAAGTTCCATTGAGAACTCGACGAGTTGGATGAACTCGACGAGTTCTAATGAGAACTCGACGAGTTTAGCAGTCTGACAGAGAGATTTTTGGGATTTCTTGCTGATTTGCTTAAGGATAATTACCTAAATCGTTTTTGACTAATAAAATCCGAATGTTATTACTGTTTTATGATTATCCTTACCAAATCAAAAGATAATTACCAATTTTTTGAACAACAAATTCCTTATTTGATAATATTTGATTATTTGAATTAATTGTTGAATTATCTTGTAAATAAAATTGATTACGTCAAATTTAGATAGTCATTAAATTAAATGTTTAATTTAAATTATTTGCTATTTGATCCTTTGTGTTTTGAAAAGTTCAAAACTTGCCCTCACGTTTTGAAATTTAAATTTTGATTAAAAGTTTAATTTAAACTATTTAAATTTCAAACCCTAGAATTTTAGAAGTTTAAAATTCAACCTTATACTTTATAATATTATGAGATTAATATATATATATATATATATATATATATATATATATATATATGTATGTATGTATAATTTAAATGCTAGTCTTACCGTTAGTAGGCCTCATTCATGAAGCCGATCTATAAGGGGGTATAAGGTTATGGCCTATAAAATGGTCGTTTAGTGGGTGTCCACTCTCACTCACCGCTTCCTTGATTGGTGGAGGGTCGTTAGCTGAACAGGTAGGATAGGGCAACCCTTTCCTCATTAAAAATATAATGAAATTATAAAAGTAACTAAATGTTTTTACAAAATTCCCATTCTTAGTTACTTTAGGCAAAAGTGAACTGATGCAATTCCATGAAATTACACTTTGTACCATTGCTAAGACGTTAGTGGAGCGTGTGTGGTTAACCGGCACACTAATTGGGTTCTAAGAAAAGGTGGCAAAGGGTGACTCGCTGTTTGTCATAGTTCGATGGAGCGTGTGTGGTTAACCGTCCTAATTTCTTTTGGGTGTTTAATTGGGGATTCATTTCTAACCATAATTTGTTTTTTTCCTTTTCAGATGTCGAACGTCAACAACAACGCTTCTGGTTCAACTTCCTCTGGCTCATTCTCACTCATGAACTTGTGTGGGAGAGTGATCTTTGACGGATTCAATTTCAATGATTGGATCCGCAACATTCGAATGGTCACTCGCTACAAGGACAAAGAGTATGTCCTCGATGAGAAGCTAAAGGAGATTGACATTAACACTGCCTCTACTAAAGAGATCGCGGCCTTCGAGGCCCACGAGCGTGATGCCACGAAAGTCCATTGCATCTTGCTAGCGACTATGACTGCATAACTATATAAGTCCTATGAGGATATGTACCCCTATGAAATGCATCAAGATCTGTTGGACCGGTACCACCAAAGCGCTAGGCAAGAAAGGTACGAGATCATCACTTTGATGATCACTACCAAAATGGGTAACGGAGAGTCCCTTACTGCTCATCTGCAAAAGATGAAGAGATATGTTGATCGCCTGCTAAAGCTAAATGTTAACTTTGACGAAGTAATGGAAATTGACATCATTCTTCATTCCTTGCCTCCCTGTTATAGCCAGTTCCGCATGACCTACCACATGAAAAAGGAGGAGGTCTCTTTGAGCAAGCTTCAGGGCTTGTTGAGGACTGCTGAGTGCAACCTCAAAGATAAATTTGTTGCATCAACTCCAACTCCTGCTGCTGCCCCAGTCTTGGAAATTGGGCAAGTAAAGGGGAAGAAGAGGAAGGCTCCCTCAAAGAGCCACCATAAGGGAAAGTCCCAAAATGGCTCCTCTTCTAGTGGAGCCAAGGTTGGTCCTGCTAAACCTTACTCCAACCCCAAGGAGGCAAAGTGCCATCATTGCCACAAAATAGGGCATTAGAAACGAAGCTGCCCGAAATATCTGCAAGACATCAAGGATGGAAAGATCAAGCCGTCATATGTAGGTATTTACACTATTAAATCTAATGATTCATCACATGCTATTTCTTGGGTTCTTGATACAGGATGTGGTTTTCAGATTTGTTCTGATTTGCAGGGCCTAAGAAGAAATAGGGATGTGGAGCATGGGAAGATAAATTTGATCATGGGGAACAGAAGATCGTCTCCAGTCACCAAGATCGGAGTTTACTCTTTAATTCTCAGTAGTGGATTAGGATTAGATTTAAATAATTATTGCTATTCGCCAGATATGGAAAGAAACATCATTTCATTTCATGGTGTGTATACACAAGGATTTAGATATTTATTTGATAATGAAAAGGGTTCTATTAATGCTTATGTTAATGATGTTTTCTATTTTGAAGCATTGCCTTGTAATGGAATATATGAAACTGTGATGGTTGTAGACAATTTAGGAAATGATGTGTTGTGTATTGATTCTTCCAATGATTTGGATAAAGCATGCTTGTGGCATTGTCATCTTGGACATGTCAACAAGAAGCGCATAGCCCAACTCCAAAAGGATGGAGTGTTGGAGTCATTCGACCTTAGGGACGATGACATGTGCGAGTCTTGTTTACTTGGAAAGATGACCAAGTCACCCTTTACTGGCACTTGTGCGAGGGGTGAGGGTCTATTGGATCTCATACATACCGATGTATGTGGGCCCTTTAGATCCACCACAAGGGATGCATGTCCCTTCTACATGACTTTTACCGATGATTATAGTAGATATGGTTATATCTACTTAATCAGGCATAAGTCAGAAACCTTTGAAAAGTTCAAAGAGTTCAAGCAAGAAGTAGAGAATCAGTTGGGCAGGAAAATCAAGATGCTTCGATCCGATCAAGGTGGAGAGTACCTAAGTCTTGAATTCCACGACTACCTCAAGGAATACAGAATCGTTTCGCAATTGACGCCACCTAGGACACCACAATTGAATGGTGTGGCTGAGAGGCGTAATCAAACATTGCTAGACATGGTTTGTTCCATGATGAGTCGTGCTTCGCTACCTATCTCATTCCGGGGGTATGCCTTATAGATTTCCGCCCATATCCTTAACTTAGTCCCTACAAAGAAGGTTGCCAAAACACCTCACGAGATGTGGACAGGGAAAGCTCCTTCGTTGGCACACATCAAGGTTTGGGGTTGCGAGGATTTCGTAAGATGAGAGACTCACGACAAGCTCGAACCTCGTAGTGAGCGGTGTATTTTCATCAGCTACTCGCAGAAGTCCTTTGGATATCTCATCTATAGACCGAGTGACAATGTTGTCTTCGTTGCGAAGAGAGGGGTTTTCCGAGAGCGAGAACTCATAAGCCAAGGGGACAGTGGGAGGCAAATCGATCATGAAGAGCTTCAAGAGTCGAGTGATGAAGGAACCTCTAACACTGGCGCTCAACCCGAGGGGGAAACTCCGGTTGAACCGATTGACGAGTCCTTACCTCTTAGACGTTCCAACAGAGTTAGAGTTCAACCACAGTTTTATGGTTTTCATATTACTACAGAAGGGGATACGTTAATTAGTGATAGTACACTAGTGAATCTGGACAAACCTAACAGCTATAAGGAAGCCATGGCAGGCCAGGAGTCTATGAAATGGAAAGAGGCTATACACAGAGAGATTCAGTCCATGTATGACAACCAAGTCTGGAATTTGGTTGACAATGTGCCAGGTCGTAAGACGGTCGGGTGCAAGTGGATCTTCAAGAAGAAGACCGACATGGATGGGAATGTACACACTTATAAGGCGCGATTGGTTGCGAAGGGTTTCACTCAAACTCCCGGAGTTGATTATGATGAGAACTTATCACCAGTTGCGAAGATAAAGTCTATCAGGGTGATGCTAGCCATTATTGCGTTTCATGAATATGGAATATGGAAGATGGGTGTCAAAACCGCCTTCCTTAACAGGAAGCTGGCTGAGGATGTTTACATGGCTCAGCCAGAGGGTTTTGTCGATGCGAAGAACCCTAATAGAGTGTGTAAGCTTGAGAAGTCCATTTATGGACTAAAACAAAGATCTCGCAGATGGAATCTTTGTTTCGACGAGAAAGTCAAAGAGTTTGGTTTTCTGCGAAGCGAGGATGAAACATGTGTATATGTAAAAGCTAGTGGGAGTATAGTAAGCTTCCTCGTATTGTATGTCGACGACGTACTACTCATAGGAAACGACATCCCAACCCTGAAGGAAGTTAAATCCTGGCTTGGGAAGTGCTTCACTATGAAGGACCTCGGAGAGGCTGCCTATAAGGATAGTGAGAAACAGAAGTAAGAGACTAATAGGACTTAGTCAGAATACTTACTTGGACAAGGTACTAAAACGGTTTAGTATGGAGAATTCAAAGAAGGGGGAGTTACCAATCGAAAGTAATGCCAAGTTGAGTAAGACTCAAAGCCCGAGTACCGAAGTCGAGATAGCAGAGATGAGCCGAGTTCTATACGCTTTCGTAGTTGGCTCGATTATGTATGCTATGACTTGTACTCGCCCTGATGTGACCTTCGCTTTGAGCATGGTCAGCAGATATCAGGGGAACCCTGGCAAAGCACATTGGACCGTATTCAAGAATATTCTTAAGTACCTTCGGAGGACCAAGGAATGGTTTCTAGTCCTCGGTGGGAGTGATGCCAGTTTTCAGACCGACAGGGACAACTACCGTTCGCAGTCGGGCTGGGTCTTCACCCTAAATGGAGGAGTTGTGACTTGGAAAAGTTCCAAGCAGGAGCCCGTAGATGATTCAATGTGCGAATCAGAGTATATAGCGGCAAGTGAAGCCTTAAAGGAGGCAATATCGTTGAATAACTTCATTGGAAACCTTGGAGTTGTGCCAGCCATAAAGGAGCCCATGGAAATATTCTGTGATAATGAAGGAGCGGTTGCCTTGACCAAGGAACCAAGGGATCATGGCAGATCTCGACATATCGATAGAAAATATCACTTTTTTCGACATCAGGTGGAAGAAGGACTCCTCGTAGTGAAGAGGGTATCGTCAGAAGATAACCCAGCAGATCCCCTTACGAAGGGACTGAGTAGGGTTAAGCACTTGCAGCACGCTAGGAGCATCGGGCTGAAGGACGATATTAGTTTACATTAGATAGTTTAGAAACGTGTAATAGATAAATGAGTGCTTATGAGTTTGAATTAAGCATTGGATTAGACCCGCGCTTGCTGGAATCACTTCATGGCATTTATCACGAGTGATCGCAAGACGATAATATCATATGGTCTTAAAACCTACATATATGGTTTTTTGATTGCTAATTGGTTGTGCATTGATAATACGTAAACGCATCAGTAATTAGATGTTATAAAATGCATTGTTGTGTATGATTTGATTAGTGAATAGTAAATGCATATAAGTCGAAGTTTATCTGTTCCTTTTATCCTAAGAGGGTAAAAGCGATATCAGGGGTCCTCGATGATTTGATTTGACTTATGTGTTAGGCCCGGTCAGGACTGAATTGATGTGTTCAATTAAGTTCTATGTCAGACGAATCAGAGATCGAGAAACTAACTGCTGGACAATAAGTATGACTATGTTCCATGTGTTTGTCCGCACGATATCTAGAATGGAGGACTGTACGATCCCTTATCTTAAGGACAGGTTATTGATAAGATACGAGTTTTGAGAACTGCGATTGCTAATCGGATCTAGAAGTTGCATTTGCATTTATAGTTATTAGACTTATCCAAGTGGGAGACTGTTGGATTAGTATCTAAGTCCAAAACTATATTTGGTATGTACTTGACCCGGTTGTGCATGGTCCTTTTGGGTTGCCTTAACCAAAGCAACTTGACTGGAGGAATAATATAGAAAGAGGTGATTATGATTTATTAATATATTATAAGACTAATATATTAAAAGAGAAATCATATTTGTTTAATAAACATTGGTCAATAATTAATTAAGAATTAGTTTTGTAATCAAAAGAAGTTAACTGAACTTAAGGAGCTGAACTGTAATTATGTGATAGTTACAAAGTTGGGCAAGGAAACCCTAATAGATATGGTGGACAAATTCTAGGGATAAAGCCTTAAGAATTCGTCCATGATAGGGATTCTAGAATTATCTTATGGGCTGCTTGGTGGCTAAGTAACCAGATAAGGATAATCACTGAAACCCTAATTCCTACACCTATATAAAGGACCCCTTGGCATGGGAATTTCGGCAACTTGAACCCTAGAAGTCCTAGAGCCAAAATTCTCATCTCTCATCTCTCTCTATTGCTTCCTCCAATTGCTATTGGTGTTTGTGATTCATTAGAGGCACAACACTTGAGGTGCTAAAGTTTTCAAGGCTTCAAGATCTTCAATCAACAACAAGGTAAACATCTAGATCTGTTTTGTTATATTAATTTCGATTATATACACTAGATCTAGGGTTAGAAAGTCTTGGATAAATTGCATGTACAATAGAGAAACCTAGATCCAAGCATTAGGGTTTGCATGAGCACATAGGATGTTCGTTTGGCTCAAACCCATCAGTTTTTTTGCTACAATGTTACAGATACGGCGGTTCATAAATATTTAAACGATAAGATTTGACATAAACATATAAAAGGCCAAGCCCAACTGAAAAACACAAAAAATCCCTAGAAAAGAAATCGAACCACCCAAAAACTTTCTCAGTCTTTATAATTACAGATCTTATGATAAGTCTCCATACCTAACAATCTCCCACTTGGAGGCTTGATCATCATTCTACTGCCAAACAGGTATGTATCCTCTGTAAACACTCGTCTCTCTCTCTCTCTCTCTCTCTATTACTTTCCTCCTCTTCAAGTTCATGGAAGCCCAGTTGAATCTATAACATCCGGATTTTCAGGGACATTATTGTGTATGTTAATATTGAGCTTTAAGGAGGGACTCGACGAGTTGAGGGACCAACTCGCCGAGTCGAGTCGAGATTGGCCGCGTGGGTTTAATGAGTGGACTCGACGAGTCCGAGGATGGACTCGCCGAGTAGGCACTGGGCAGAGAAAACCCTAAGTTCCGGGGTTGGAGCCTATTTAAAGGAACTTATGACCTTGGGTGCGCCTCATATCTCCTGTGAGAAACGCTAAATCGCCATTGGAGCCAAGGAAGAGTTCTTATGATGAAATCAAGTAGTTTTGGTGTGGTTTTTCAAATGAAGTGAAGGGATTCAGCTTGAAGGACCAAAGGAGGTTGTTATTCTGAGACATCTAAGCAAGGATCTCCATTTTGAGGTAGTATTTCGCCCCTTCTTTCTGTTTTGTGTAAAATCCTTGAATCTAGGGTTTTCTTTACCCTTTCTTGGATTGTATATGATGCATATGAGGTCCCAATGTGGAATAAGCTTTAGATCTGGACCTTAAGAGGTCCAGAGAGTCCTAATCTTCCAGCTTTATGCAGTCCCTTTGGGGTTATGGATCTAGGTTACCATTATAGGAGCTATTTCTTCATATAAGGGCATAAGAGTGTTGCATGAGCTTAAAGATTGAACCTTTACGTGATTATTGGGTGTAAGAAGGTCAGATCTATAAGTTAGAGAAACAGATCTGACCTCAGAAGGTCTTTTGAGTGTTGCCATGGAGGGAACTCGCCGAGTCCATATGGGGACTCGACGAGTCGAGTCGGGTTGCCCTGCGGTTCGTGACCAGTGGTAACCCGGCGAGTGAAAGGTTAACTCGACGAGTCGAGTGAGGCTTTTTGAGGATTCAGAGGACACGCATGGGCTCGCCGAGTCACTCGAGTGCACTCGACGAGTCTGGTCAAAGTCTGACCGTTGACTAGAGTTGACTTCAGTTGACCTTGGGGTTTTGGTCAAGCTGATTCAAGAGAGGTCAGAGAGGGGTAGAATGGTCTTCTACCCATTATTAGGGATGAGAACATGAGAGGATTTTTATTAGAGATGTTATCATTTTGATAGGAGGAGGCTAGGTCGGGTTATCGAGCACGAGAAGGTATCCGACATCATGCGAGGTGAGTCTTCTCACTATACATTACCTAGAGTGGTATCTATGTGCAGACCGGAGGGTCTTATGTGTTATATGTTGAGATTATGTGCATTATGATATATGTATGCTATGTGTTATATAGACCGGACCGGAGGGTCCAACGACTTACGAGGCCAGAGGGTCCTCGAGTAGACCGGACCGGAGGGTCCAACGATTCAGACCCGACCGGAGGGTCCAACGAGCTAGACCGGACCGGAGGGTCCAATAAGCTACGGGACTGGAGGGTCACGCTGAGACACATCGACCGGAGGGTCGTACCGATTTATAGCCTCGAGTGGCGTATGTGTTGTATGTGGTATTTTGGGGAACTCACTAAGCTTCGTGCTTATCGTGTTATGTGTTATGTGTTTCAGGTATATCCGAGGATCGCGGGAAGGCACCGGCTTGATTGTACACACCAGAGAAAGAGTTATATTTTGAGGATCCTGGATAATTAATGGAGTTGTGCTTGTAAAATGAATAAACGAGATTTCTATACAAAATGTTATGAAAAGTATGTGGTTTTAAAATGAAAAATTTGTTTGAAAAATTACGGTGTTACAGAATCCATGCACAGCTTCAACTTATCAGTTAGTATCACCTTAGTAAACATATCAGCTAGATTCTTAGTACCAAGGATTTTCTTCAAATTTAATGTCCCATCAGTTATCAGTTCTCGTATGAAATTATATCACATCTTTATGTGTTTCGTTCGGCTATGAAACACCAAATTTTTCACGAGATGTATTGCGCTTTGATTGTCACAGTGGAGAACATGGTCTTCGTCTTTTATTCCCAGTTCGGACAGAAAATTATTCAACAATGTGATCAAGAATTGCTTGGAGGGAGGAACGACGATCAAAACGACTAAAAAACTGCAACATGCGATCGCACCCTTCTCTATGCGATCGCAGGTTTGGTCTTTGCGATCACAGGTTGGGTCGAAGCTTGCCTTCGTGGTTTTTTCGTGCCAAAAAAATTCATCAGCTAAGGAAAAGTGATACATGTGATCGCAGGTTGTGCCTTTGCGATCGCAGGTTGGTCAATTTGCGTCGAAATGGAAACATACTTCATTAAAAAGGTCTCGTGACACGTTTTGGGTGATACATGCGATCGCAGGTATTCCATTTTGCGATCGCATGTGTGACATTTTGACAGCTAGATGTATAAATACAGTCTGATACTCTTCCAGTAACCCTAATTGGCGATTCCTGGCGATCCAGAAGCGATTTTCAGAGGGTTTCGAGTGAAGAACGCAGATCTAAAGGAGATGATTCAATTTCTATTCGTAGTTTAGTAAGATTTATCGTTTCGATTCTATTTTCAGTGTTTGTAATCCGTTTTTAGCCATGTTAGGCTAAAAACTCATCAGTTTCGCAAGACGTAATCTTTGCGTATGATTACTCATTAGGAACTATGTTTGACTATGATTACTGTTTAGTTTGATCAATTCTGTGTTAAATTGAGTGTTTGATTTTGATTTCAATTTCTGTTGGCCACTTAAATTGTTTGTGAATTATTCTAGTCATCTGGTTGTTTAGATCTTTAATTGTCTAGATTAATTGGTAAAAAGTGACAAGTATTAGATTAATTTTGAATTTAGGGTTAACTCTAATATGAAATGATCAAAAAAGTCTTAACGCCTCCGAGCTTATGAGAGGTATTGAACTTTACTGGGAATTACACTGTGTCTAATGCAACTTTTCTTTGTTAATCAAGAGCTTGTTTGATTAATTTAGTAAATAGCTAGGTTTAACTCAAAGAACTTATTTTGATTAAATAATTTTTGTAATAAACAAGTGCATAGTGTAACACCAGTCAAATTTACCTCAAAAATAAATTGATCAATAATCGTGATCGGGATGAACCAAGTGGTAGAGATTGTAACAAGGTTTCCAAAAATATAAAGAACACTGAAATCCGAGTTATAACGAAGAAGTTATGACCAATCGAAGATCCGCGACAAAACCGGCAAAACACTGTTCAGTGTAAAATGTGAATTTTCGATAAAAGGCTCTTTAGCCTTAACAATCTAAATGAAAGTTGTAGAATATGTTAAACCGAGAACTTTCATAAAAAGAACGTAAGAATCTGACTTCGTATTAGGAAGTTATGATTTTTCTAAGTTTCGGTTTAGCAGTAGACAACTAAAAATTCGAAATAAAAATCGATCGATAGTTTTCCGACACAACTTAAACGAGAATCGAAGGTCTCGTCAAAAGTAGTACAACGGCAAAAAGACAGACGAAAACGGACGTCAGATGAAGAAGTTATGAATTTTTAACGGATTTCCTCTCCCGATCTGTTAAAAATAATAATATTAAAATAAAGTCAAAATTATCCGACAAAGTCTAAACGAAAGTCGTAGAGTATAATTGTGACAACTGTCAATTCAGGTCATTCTTGGACTCATGCATCTTTTTATAAAAACCATACATGAACAACATGCCATGGCCTATTAGTATAAATTAGGTCAAAATCTTGCATGAACTAGGATCCAACTAAAATCTAGGACTAATATACTTGACTCTTACGATTCTAGTAAGTTGTTTAGCTACTGTAGGAAATGCCGATATCCGAATTAGAATAAACTCCAAACATTTGTTACAATTGAAAAAGAGTATCAAAACCTTAAAAATAAATTAAAATTTTCTAATTTCATTTCATTATGATGGTAAATATCTAACAAAGTTCCAAAAGCCCTAAAGAACCCAAAAATCCAAATTTATAAACTTTAAAACCTAAAAACCCTATAAGATTTGTTATGAACCTCATTATATCAAAATTTAAATAATTAAGTATGTGATATAATCAAAGACATAAAAATTTAATTATCAAACATTAATCATAATTTATTAGTTAAAAACAAAATTTTTTAATAAATCAAGAATTAAATAAAGAAGCCTTTTTATAAAAGTTGGGGTTTTATAAAAATTAAGGAGAAATTATATAAATGTGAATTAGGAGAGAGAGGACCTCTCTTATACTCATAAATTTCGTCCAGACTCTCTCCCATGCTCTCTTTTCCCCAAAAATCTTAATCATTTTATCCCTCTCTTACACTTCAACTTCCCCTTCACTCTCTCTCACACTCCACTCTTTACAACACTCAAACTCTCTCTTCCTCTCTCCAAACCCACGAAAATCATCAGCCAAGAACACCTCTCCACACTCAAATCTTCATCTTCTAAGGTTGTTCTTCAAGGTATTCACGAAAATCCTTCATTTTCCCTTACTTTTCCTTCTTGTTTTAAAGGGTTTTCTTGTACTTCTCTTCCTTCTACACCATTCTTTATGAACATTCATGAACATGTTCATGAATGTCGAGTTTGATGATGATGGTGGTAGGGTTTCACCCAAGAACAACATGCATGTTGTTTAATGGTGAAATCCAAGGACCAAAACCTATGTCAAACACTAAAGTTAGGATTTTTACAAGTTTTAAAGGCTCATACACCTTATGCATTCAAGTATTTCCTTTAAAAACATCACTATGACAAACATATGTTCATGCATGGTCTTCAAACCGTGATGCATGTGATGAACACCAAGCTAAAGAGCTTGATGATCAAAGTACATTGTTAATAGTGCATGTAAATGATTTTGTCTATAAAAATATCTAAAAGTTCTTCTCTGTTCAAAATAAAAAAATTTCCAGATTCCCATTAAGGTAATATGAACATCTGGAAAATCCCAAGAGTTTTTATCATTTCCTTGATTTATTAAAATTGTTACAAGAAAACAAGGGCATAAATCACATAAAATATTTCCAGAGGTCTATAAATCCTGAATAAATTCGTGGATTACCCCTATGGTGAATAATGACCTCTCATTAAGTTTCATCGATTTATGTTTCTGTTTAGTATGACTTTTGATTTTCTTTTTGTTTGGTTCCAATAAATCGCAAAACCACTTTAGAGAGTGTGAAAATTGTATCTAACAATTTTCGCAGCTCTTACCAGAGGTGGGAGACTCAGAAAAATAATTTCAGAATTTTTCATCATGCATTTCTATTTTTCCCCAATTTTTGTATTTAAAATGGCCTAAAAATAGAAAAACTAGTTCTGCTCATCCAAAATTCATGAACATTTACCAGAACACCTTGTAGTACATTAGGAGGCTACATACAAATTTTGATTATTTTTATCTTCTGTATACTATTTTTCTCTTATTTTCTAAGGTTAAATACACTTAAATACACATAAATACACTTAAATACCCAAAACCGGATTATACAATATGAAAACCACCTTTGGTATTTTTCCCAGGTTATTTACACTGTAAATGATGTTACAAAATTTTTTGGTAATTTAATTTAACTGTTTATTATTTATTCTCCAATTAATGATTATTTAAGAGGATAAAACAAAGAAAAATAGAGAGACCAACTGAAAAATATCTTTTATATTTTTCACAGTTTCTATATGTATAATAACAGTGTTACAAAAAGTTTGGGTAATTTTGGAAACTGTTTTCTATTTATTTCAATTTTTATTAGAATAAATGCTCAAAAATCATAAAATTTTGGTTAAACAGTTGGAAATCAATTTTTATATTTTTCCTAGTTTAATAATGCTTAATAACAGTAATAGAAAAAGTTTGGGTAATTTTGGAAACTGTTTTCTATTTATTTCAATTTTTATTAGAAAAAAATGCACAAAAATCATAAAATTGGGTTAAACAGTTTAGAAATCCATTTTTATATTTTCCCAGCTCAAGTATGTCTAATGGCAGTATTATAAAAAGTTTGGGAATTTTTATGCTTTTAATACTATTTTTCATGAATTTATGTTGTTATGAAGGCTTAAAAATTTAGAAAAATAGTTAATCATATCAAAAATTTAAGGGAAATTTTATGGAAGACCTCTACTGTATTTAGAATGAAAATACAAGGTTTGACAATTTTTGGAAGCTGTTTGATAATATTTTACATTTTTAGGAGTTTAAAACACCTTTAAATGTGTTGAAATACCCTAAATTAATATTACTAAATCTGGAAAATTAATATCCAAAATTGTCTTAATCACATGAGTTATAGAATTTCATCATTTCAGAAAAATTGTAACCAATTAATATAAAACCAATATTAGAACATAAATTTGGCATTTCTCTATATGTAGAGTTTAGTATATTAGCATTAGGTTTCGACATGGAAACTCACTAGTGTGTGTTTGATGTCGTAGGATCCCGGTATTAAGACGTTGGTGTATTCTGAGGCACCACTTGTACCTACTCGAAACATTGTGAGTATTGACGCACTCCCCTATTTTCAGTTTTTATGTTTTGGGGTGGAAAAGCATGTCCCGAAAAACTATTATTTGAATGTTGTATTTAATTTGATTTGTATCAAACATGATTGCTATTTTATTGATATGTCTCTCTATGTATGTCTATGCAACCATGAACATGAGAACTTATCGTACTAAGGCCCTTCCCTTATCTCTAACCATTAACTCTTTGAGCCAATGGTCATTATGGATAGCGCTATTAGGAATTGACAACTCCTCACTCGCCCTATTGCTGGAGTGCATGATACCATATTCATCTATGGAACGATAAGCATAGATCTTGATAGGGCTTCAGTCATAGGTTTGGTTGAGACTCATTGTTTGCTCATGCACATACAAACTCGTTTCTCGTTATAGCAATAAACTTACATCAATCATAGCAATCAACTTTGTTTCTAATTAAAGCAATGTACTTGTATTTATGAAAAGCCTTATTCCAAATCTTGATTTTATAAACTTGTGAACTCACCAACTATTTTCATAGTTGACGATCGTTTTACATGCTTTTTCAGGAAATAATTAGTAAGTGGATATAAAGATTCATCATCATAGAGCATGCTGCATCGTGTTGAAGTTATTTGTGGAGTTTTCTTTGAACAATGTTATTTTGGAAAAACTTGTATTTTGTTTCTTTTGAAGCTATGGGTTGTAAACTTTTAAATACTGCTATGGTGATGTATCATTATCTTTTGCAATGAAACCGTTATCGCTATCATACCTTGCGTTTCCGCTTTAGCGGGGTGTGACAGAAGTGGTATCAGAGCTAAAAGTTATAGAGAACATCAGTTTTTCTTTAAGAAAACACAACCTATAACTAAAACTTACAAAGAAATTCTTTTTACATCAAACATATTACTAGTATAATTAGGTCGGGAGTTGTATTATTGGACCTCGATTAAACATAGCCTGATCACCTATGTTTAATTAAGGAAAGATTTATACAAAGCTTGAGCTAATTATAATGGGAATATGTTCAACAAAATTCTTGAGAAAACTTTATTTCAAAAATTCAAAAAGGTTAATTTTGGTGTGTGTAAGCATTGCATATTATAGCCATGCATTGTCATTTATTTCATAAAAATTTTGAGGATTTTTCTCCGCTGTAAACTATTTTTCACTTAATTTCTAAAGATAATTACACTTAAATTCACATAAATACCCAAAACCGGATTATACAATATAAAAACCACTTTTGGCATTTTTCTCAGGTTATTTATACTGTAAATGATGTCACAAAAGTTTTTGGTAAATTATTTTAACTGTTTAATATTATTTCTTCAATTAATGATTATTTAAAGGAATAAAACAAGGAAAAATAGAAATACCCACTGAAAAATATCTTTTATATTTTTCCCAGCCTATTTATGTACAATAACAGTTAATTAAAAAGTTTGGGTAATTTTGGAAACTGTTTTCTATTTATTTCAATTTTTATTGGAATAAATGCTCAAAAATCATAAAATATAATTAAACAGCTTGGAAATCCATTTTTATAATTTTCCCAGCTTAGTATTGTGTAATAACAGTTAAATAAAAAGTTTGAGAATTTTAATCCTTTGAATGCTATTTTCGTAAATTTATGTTGTAATAAGGACTTAAAAATTTGGAAAATTTATATTCCAATGTGGTAATTAATCGCACGATTTGTAGAATTTCATTATTTCAGAAAAAGTGTAACCAATTAATATAAAATCAAATACTAAAACATAAATTGGCATTTCACTATATGTAGAATTTAGTATATTAGCATTAGATTTCGACATGGAAACTCACTAGTGTGTGTTTGATGTCGTAGGATCCCGGTAGTAAGACGTTGGTGCATTCCGAAGTACCCCTTGTACCTACTCGAAACGTTGTGAGTATTCACGCACTCCCCTATTTTCCGTTTTATGTTTTGGGGTGGAAAAGCATGTCCAGAAAAACTACTGTTTGCATGTTGTATTTAAATTGATTATTATCAAACATGATTGCTATTGTATTGCTATGTCTCTTTATGTATGTCTATGCAACACGGAACATGAGAACTTATCGTACTAAGGCCCTTCCCTTATCTCTAACCATTAACTCTTTGAGCCAATGGTCATTATGGATAGCGCTATTAGGAATTGACAACTCCTCACTCGCCCGAATCGCTGGAGTGCATGATACCATATTCATCTATGGAACGATAAGCATAGATCTCGATAGGGCTTCAGTCATAGGTTTGGTTGAGACTCATTGTTTGCTCATACACATACAAAACTCGTTCTCGTTATAGCAATAAACTTGTATTCATTAATAGCAATCAACTCTGTTATCATTAAAGCAATGTACTTGTATTTACGAAAAGCCTTATTTCAAGCTCGATTTTATAAACTTGTGAACTCACCAACTATTTTCATAGTTGACGCTCGTTTTACATGCTTTTTCAGGAAATAATTAGTAAGTGGATATAAAGATTCATCATCATAGAGCATGCTGCATCGTGTTGAAGTTATTTATGAAGTTATATTTTGAACAATGTTATTTTGGAAAAACTTGTACTTGTTTCTATTAAGCTATGGGTTGTAAACTTTTGAATATTGCTATGGTGATGTATCTTTATCTTTTGCAATGAAACCGTTATCGCTGTCATATCTTGCGTTTCCGCTTTAGCGGGGTGTGACAATAATTTTACCTACGCGTGCATATAAAGAACGTCGAAAACAGAGCTCATATGTGAAAGTTATGAATTTCGCAAGTTTTGGGCACGAAAATTGAAAAATGTTGAAAACCGGGAAATTTCGCATGGTCACCCTTCGACCACGTCACCTCGCATGCGAGGCTTCCCCATGTCACCACGTGTTCGCAGCTGATTTGACCGAAGTTGCTCGTGGCACCTCCTGATTGGACCGAAGTTCGGTCCATTCCTGATCCGACACGCGCCTCGCACCGAGGCTGCTTCCGAACTTCGGCCTCGTGGCTTCTTGCGAACCGAACACGCGTCCCTCTTCCCTCGCTTCCACGTAGCTGCTGACTCTTCCTCCCCCTCGCCACCTGTCCGAGACTTCGGACTATAAATAGGAGGTGCGAACCCTCCCGGTTCCTTCACCATTTTTACCCCAAATTTCACCCTTTCTCACATATTTCACCCCCGTAAACTTCCTTATAACCCCCCCGAAGCCCCGGTATAGTACCTAAAACCCGAAGCAAGCCCCGAAGCCCCGGAATTCTTGAGAAGCTAAGCTCTTTCCAGTCGAAGTGCTGCCCACATAAAGCCCGGTTTTTAATCAAAAACTCACAGTTTCTTCGAGAAAGATCATCTATAGAAACGAAACGCTGCCCAAATCACCACTTATCAAGTGAGCTCATACCCCTATAATCTATCTTTTTAATGGTTTTTAAATACTTTTTAGGGGGGGGGGAATACAAGTTGAACACAATCTAAATTGTGTTAATAATTGTATGTGATAATAATCACACAAAGGGTTTCCTTATGCTTTTAAGGATTACCAAATACTTCCAGCATGACTTAAAGCCATGTTAAATCTTTAAAGTCATGTAAACTCTTTTAATACTGTTAAATTCTTTGAAAAAAGTTTTATAAACTATTTTCAAATTATAATTATCAATATCATATTCATATATGTATAAGTATATAAATAAAACTTAAAGGGCCTAGGACTAAAGATTTGCCTTATCTCATTTTCCTTATTTGGATGTGGATTTGAGGTGAGGTTAATTGTCCGAAGGTCGTTTCCTTCTTAATTATATACGTTATACATATGGGAATATAAAAGGTTACTTCAGTCGGTATCATTACATTTGTATCATGCTGAGCAAAGGGGTACGTTCAGGAGAGATCGTGCTAATCACATAGAACGTATAAATTATAATAGGTATAATTTATGATTCAAAACTAAATATACAAGTACGATTCACGATTGTATACTTTTTATTCCAAGTATATTAGGAAAGGAAAGTACTAACAATTCATTTATCTATACCAGGATACGTATAATACTTTTAGTATATGGATAATATATTAAAGAAGTAATAATACATCATACCGGGTTTGCATTAACAGGGGTACAAATAAAACGTACTAGGGTTAGCAATCACGGGGTAATAATACATCATACCGGGTTTGCATTAACAAGGGTACAAACGTACCAGGGTTAGCAATCACGGGGTAATAATACATCATACCGGGTTTGTATTAACAAGGGTACAAACGTACCAGGGTTAGCACTCAAGGGGTAATAATACATCGTAATCTCGTTGAAACAATAAATTTCTGAGACTCTTCATGGTGTACGACCTTAAGTCCTGACGTATTAACCAGAATCTCCTGGAGGGAGAGCGTGAATTTGTGCATAGATCTATACGGGACTGACAATCCCGCACCTTCACTGTTCCCAACAGTTTGGCCGGCAGGCCTAGGGTGACAAATGTCATATCGTTTCCGACGCCTGAAGAACGTCGCATCAGGCACATCAGTCATATTAGTATGGTTAATAGAACTCACATGGATAAAACAACAAATAAATTACTTAGAAATATACTTCTCTTAAAACAATAAGAAAAGATAATTACATCCTATCTATTTTACTGACCAAATATACATTCTGTTAGTTTTTACTTATAGTAAAAACTACGTATCATGAAATCAAGTATGGAAAATATACTTGTACTTTTGGTTTTGGAACCACAAATCAGTATTATGGATAATATAATATTTTCCAGGATTAATACCAATGTTTTACTGTAGAACGGATATAACTAAGAATACTTTTACAAATGAAATGGTTTATGGGATTAAACTACTTTTACAAATGGAACGGTTTTATGGGGATTTAAAACTACTATTCAGAAACGGTTTTATGGGGATTTAAAACTACTATTCAGAAACGGTTTTATGGGGATTTAAAACTACTATTCAGAAACGGTTTTATGGGGATTTAAAACTACTTATCAGATGGAACTTAGTCATTCACTCTCTTTAAACTAGTATAACATAAAGGACCTTTAGTGGCTAATTCTAAAATTCCTTAGTTTATACATCAGAATTATATATAAATAATATTCGATTGACAGTGAAATGTGTGACTTCCGCCTTACTTCCTGTTCC
The DNA here is from genome assembly GCF_052849685.1 of Lactuca virosa. NCBI lineage: Eukaryota > Viridiplantae > Streptophyta > Magnoliopsida > Asterales > Asteraceae > Lactuca > Lactuca virosa. The sequence goes on from NC_136429.1 coordinate 480,414,350, forward strand.
TTGTTTGGTTGTGGGCTTAGGGCAGATACACCCATTTAACTGTCCGTTCGATATTAGGTTATATATAACTAGTATAAACTAAGTAATTGTAGAGGGAACTATTGAGGTTAACATTTTATCACATCAGGAAATATAGGATTTCCTGGGGGAAACAGCGAACTGTTCCAAAGAACTTAGAGTATACTTTATATAAGTAAAATACTTATGAACTCACCAGCTTAAATGTTGATCTACTCTTTCAAAATAACTTGTATTCTCAGGAATCCAGTAGACGGGTACACTCCCGAAGCTTTTGAGAAGACTACCTAGTACCGAACTACAACTCTTGTCTTCTACTGTATCTACTTTGGTGTTTAAATATGTAATGTTTAAACACTTATGTAAAACTTATACTTATTAATGCAATGGTTGTTTGTACTTTGATTACTATATTGCATGTGTTGTGATACTTACATGAAATCCTCTGCCCCCGAACGTTTCCGCCGTTCTGGTTTGGGGGTGTGACAGATTGGTATCAGAGCAGTGTTTATAGTGAACTCAGTATATCAGTCATAAAAGATATACAACTATAAACCCATTGGGATAAAAACACTCTGACCAAGAGTTATACTTTAAAAATATAACAATATTTTATAAAAGTATAAATACATGCAGAATATATATACTAGAATGAGTATCACAAGAAGAACAAAACAAAAGAATTTGGATGTTGGACATTACAGTTAAACCTGGACAGTTATGTAATCATATCTGGGATCAATATAGCCTGATCAACTATATTCATTTGAGATATGACCAACATGTGTTTGGGAGTGATTGTAGTGTTGCAACAAGTCTAAAACTTACCTAGGTACTAGAAGAATTCTAGAACCAAACATAAAGGTTAAAATACTATAGGAGTATTTTTGGATGCTATAATAAGAAAACTGAAAACTTATCAAGTTCTTATATCTACAAGTCCAAAAATCAAACTTATAACTAAAATACCATGGAAGTATTTTAGATACCATAAATAACTTTTAGGAAATGTTAAAAAAATCTTCTTTGGTACGTCTATAATTACTAAGTGGATACGTTAAGGTTATATGTAGTTGAGATTTTATAGACTTAGAATATGTGATTTTCACTCTACTTCCTTTTCCTTGTTTGGATGTGGTTTTAGAGTAGGATTACCTATTCGAAGGTCTATTTGATCTGGATTATATATAATCGGTACACACCATGTGATTATAGAAGGACCAGAAAGGATCATCTTCGTAAAAATTTAAATTTTCTCATAAGTTCTTTAGACATTCCTATTCTCGTATAAACCCCTTAGATAGATGTAGTCACTCCGGCAATCAATAGAAGAGTCAAGGAGGACCCAATAGAATTTCATTAAGAGAATTCCGAGAAAGAAACATATGAGAAGTAAAGAAACTATAGAAATTCTTTAGTGCCCTTACCCTATTAAGGACACCGATGAGAGATTCGCATGAACTTCCGAGATTCAAAATCTTCCTTACAAAGTAATGGGGATCAGTGTCAGAATCGGAAGTAAGACAACTCAGGAATTCAATATACCTACGAAGGAGAAGGACACCCTATAGATACCAGGAGAGAACAAATCATTACCGCCCAGAATAGAACTGAGAACAGAGGAAAACCACGCATGATTCATGTGAAGTGTTTGAGCGCCTTTTCATCTAAGTAATAACTAATAAATGATACAACCTAGCGTGTTAGTATTTATACCACTCACATTAGGTTTTGAGCTTATCTTCTTTTCCTGTCACGACTAATAACAATAAATCGGATCACGAAATCTCAATTGATAAGTGATTACTTCTCAAATTCATAAGTCTATTTTATGTAGACTTTATTATGAATTGTTTTCAAATCATTTCGAAAGTTGGAAAACGATATCCACCAATCGAAGGTAACTTAGTTCGGATGACACTCGGTTCATAACCATTCTAGAAACTTATTTCTGCTCCTTACCAGGACTGCATCATAGGGATGCAGATCGAATCATTGAGAACAATATAACTAAACGAAATATTTATACGTAGATACAAATGGTTAGAATACATCTAGAGACAACTATCGTCGCTCTCGAGCTCATTTTCTTATCATGTAACAGAATCATGCCTCCGAAGAAACGTAACCAACCCACCAGCAAAACACCAATCCTTCAAATAGATGCGGCTATGTTTCAAGCTGCAGTCACAACAGATGTAGCAGCTGTCATGGCACACCTTAATGCAAACAACAAAAATGTTAGTGGGAATGCTATCGGCAATCCCGATAGTGGTGATAACCAAGTACAGCAACGGGTACCTATTTGTAAGGACACTTCGAACCTTAAGCCTAATATCCTGAAACGAAAGTTCGAGAACAAGAAAGGGAGTTGTTCAACTTAAGAACCTAACAGAGGGCAAAGAACTGGGGCAGTCAATACCCCCAGCAGCCCTGTTATTCTAGCACCGACCACGCCGTACTTAGGAAACCTCCCATACTATAGCAAGTGCAACTACCATCATCATGAAGTTTTCCGAGAGCTGCATTGCAATAGATGCAACATGAAGGGGCATACCGCCCCTATCTGTAGAACTCCGGTTGAGTTCATCACCTCAACTACCAATGTTGGAACCATTCCAATATGTCCCCTTTGTGGTGAAATAGGACATTACAAGAGGGACTGTCCAACAGAGAAGAATGACGGGGGAGCAGGAGAAGTTTGACCCCAATGCATAGGAAGGCATCAAAGAACCCTGCTATATTTTTGGTACGCTTCGAAACCCCAATAATTATCTTTAATTATGATTACTCTCCCGTTCAAATTAAATCACAACATTCATATAAAATTTGAAACCCTAACAGGTAAGCTATGATGGCTTAGTATATACATAAGGTTCATTTATAATTAAGATTTGTAGACTTAGAGTGAGTAATCCCGCCTCATTTCCTGTTCCTTGTTTGGTTGTGGATTTAGGGCAGGGTTGCTCAGTCAAGTCTTATCAATCTTAATTATACATGACTTGTATACACCAAATGATTATAGAGAGACCTAGTAAGAATCATTTCATGGAAGTTCGTAATTTCAAATTATCAGAACCCTCGTATTGGTAGTACCCACCAATTTCGAATCAAAAAGGGGATACGTAACAGTAATAACAAAATAAAACAGGAAGCGCTGAAAACTTAGGTACATAGGATAGTTCATTATCCTACGTAATCATTTCCCCCAAAACGACTTAATATTTATTTCGCCGAGAAAATTCCGTCATCCTCATTCGACATGGTTTGGCCTGACCCTTACCATGTGAAAATTCTTATGCTGTGTAAGAGAACTTTTTCCTTAATCAGCTGTAAGATGAAATTCTTCCAATCCATAACGCAAACCCATAGGTTGTCTCTCATTTCAAAACTTCAGAAGTACCCATGTGAAGGGTACCACGCCCTTCTAGCCTACTCAGTAGACAGGAAACTTCAAACGAAAAGCACCGAAGTAGTCTTAGAAGTCAGTATCCACCGAAGTACCCCAATAGATCTCATAGGAAAATCATTGTACCGCAGGTCAAGTTCAAGAATAGAGACTAAGAACTCATTAGGTTAATCTATCGATGCTAAGTGTATACACAAGAGTGAAATATAACTTAGACTTAACAAGATTTGGGATGTGTAATTCCGCCCTATCTCCTGTTCCTTGTTTGGTTGTGGACCTGGGGCAGAATCACCCATCCAAACGTTTTATGAAATCTAAATTATATACGACTTGTATACACGAGGTGATGGTGGATGAGCCAAGTATGAGTCTTATCATGAACTTCGAAGCAAAAGCCGCAGGCTTACTACAACAACCGGAGATACCTAAGTGGAAGTGGTAGCGGATTACAATGGGCTTTATAATCAAGTTACCAAGGCAACAGGTGGACTTGATGCCATTTTGGGTGATCGTCGACAGATTAGCCAAGTCTGCGCACTTCCTATAATTTTGAGGAAACAAGAAAATAGAGAAGATAACTAGAACGTATGTTAGAGAGATTAGTCAGAGTGCACGGTGTTCCAATATCTGTTAACTCGGTTGAGATAATAGAATCATCTCCCTGCTCAGGTAGTCACTTCAAAAATCTCTGGGAACTAGATTAGTCATGAGCCTATGTGATCGACTTTGGTAAAGCATGGGATACCCATTTACCAATTAGGCGAGTCCTTTATCATGCTAGCATTTAAAGTTTCTCCTTTCGAAACCTTCTGTGATCACAAATGCAGATCCTATCTGCACTGGACTAGAATTGGTGACACGCAACTAGCTAGAGGTCAAATTTCCACACATCACCTTTGTTGGTCCAGAATTCATCCGAGAAACTACCAAAAAGAGTATACGAATCAGGAAGCTACATAAAGCTTCCAGAGTTAATCAGAGAAGCTACGACTTCAATGAAAGAAAACCCTTGGAATTCCAGGTTGATGACCTTGTCATATGAAAGTATCACCCTGGAAGGGCAAGATACGCTTGAGAAAGCATGGAATACTAAATCCAAGGTACATAGGACCATTCGATATTCTTACCAGAATCGATCTTGTAGCTTATAAACTTAAACTATCACAAAAACTTAATAACATTCATCCCACCTTTCACATATCTAATCTAAAGAGGTGTCTATCCGATGAAACACTTGTTATTTCACTCGATGAAATCAACTTAAATAAAAGTCTACACTTTGTAGAAGAACCAATGGAAATCATGGATAGGGAAATCAAAACAACCAAGCAAAGTCTTATCCCGATAGTGAAGTTTCGCTGGATTGGAAACCGGGGACCTGAATTCACTTGGGAAAGGGAAGATTAGATAAAAACAAAAATATCCACATCTTTCCCCTAGTCCATGAGTATCACTTTAGACTTAATTTTGGGACGAAATTCCCTCTAACGGAGGGATAATGTAACACCAGTCAAATTAAGGTCAAAAATAAATTGATCAATAATCGTGATTGGGGTGAACCAAGTGGTAGAGATTGTAACAAGTTTTCCAAAAATATAAAGAACACTGAAATCCAAGTTATAACGAAGAAGTTATAACCAATCGAAGATCCGCGACAAAACCGGCAAAACACTGTTCAGTGTAAAATGTGAATTTTAGATAAAAGGCTTTTTATCCTTAACAATCTAAATGAAAGTTGTAGAATATGTTAAACCGTGAACTTTCATAAAAAGAACGTAAGAATCTGACATCGTATGAGGAAGTTATGATTTTTCTAAGTTTCGGTTTAGCAGTAGACAACTAAAAATTAGAAATAAAAATCGATCGATATTTAGCCGACACAACTTAAACGAGAATCGAAGGTCTCGTCAAATGTAGTACAACGGCAAAAAGACAGATGATATTTGGTTGTGGGCTTAGGGCAGATACACCCGTTTAACTGTTCGTTCGATATTAGGTTATATATAACTAGTATAAACTAAGTAATTGTAGAGGGAACTATTGAGGTTAACATTTTATCACATCAGGAAATATAGGATTTCCTGGGGGAAACAGCGAACTGTTCCAAAGAACTTTGAGTATACTTTATATAACTAAAATACTTATGAACTCACTAGCTTAAATGCTGATCTACTCTTTCAAAATAACTTGTATTCTCAGGAATCCAGTAGACAGGTACACTCTCGAAGCTTTTGAGAAGACTACCTAGTACCGTACTGCGACTCTTGTCTTCTACTGTATCTACTTTGGTGTTTGAATATGTAATGTTTAAACACTTATGTAAAACTTATACTTATTAATGCAATGGTTGTTTGTACTTTGATTACTATATTACATGTGTTGTGATACTTACATGAAGTGTAACACTCGTGTTTCTAGCTTAGGCATTAATGTTAAGGTGATAGTCTAGGTTAACCTTTGTAACTCATTTTGAAGAAATGAAGAAGGAATTATGTGAATTCTATGTGTTTTATGCTTAATTACTAGGAGTTAATTAATTAAGAATAAAAATGAGCGTCGAAAATAAATTTTAGATTAAGCCGATATCTATTAAAAAGTTGTAGTGGTCGTGACAAGGATTACAGATATATAAAGAATGCTGAAATTCGAGTTATAACGAAGAAGTTATGACCTGTCGAAGTTTCACGACAAAACCGGCTCGGTGCTGAATGTCGTAAAAAGTGAGTTTTCGATAAACTACTTTTTAGCCTTAGTGATCTAAACGAAACTCGTAGTGTTCGTTAAACCGAGAGTAGGTATAAAAAGAACACCAAAATCTGACTTCGTATGAGGAAGTTATGATTTTTCGAAGTATCAGCTTAGCAGTAGACACCCAAAAACTCGAATTTTAGATCGAGTGATTTTTAGCCGTCACGACCTAAACGAGAATCGAAGGTCTCGTAAATAGTAGCACAACGGTAAAAAGTCTGACGAAAACGGACGTCGGATGAAGAAGTTATGAATTTTTAACGGATTTCCTGTCCCGGTCTGTTAAAAATAATAATATAAAAATTAATGTTGGCGCGAAAAATGAGAAAAATTGCTAAAACCGAGAAATTTCGCAAGGTGGACTCCGGACACGTGTCCTCTCCTCGCATCCGACGCGTGTCCAAGAAGGTTGCTGATTCATCCGAATCGGAGAGCTGGTCCGAAGCGGTCCAGTAGCGGTGCGACACGTACCCTCTTTCACGTGACCGAGCCCTCGCATGAAGCCACGGATGCCTCTACTTCGGACCTAGGCTTTGGTCAAATCACAAGAGGCCAGCAGCCCCCTCGCATGCGCAGTCACGTGCGAGCCTATGCCCTGCGAACTTCGGATCTGCGACACCTGGAGCCCTCTCAGCCGTTGGATCAGGAGGCTCGCCCCTATAAATAGGAGGGTGCGAGACCTCCCGGGTATATTTTGGAAAAGTGTCAATTTTAGCCCCTAAACTCGTATTTCTTTCATATTAACATCCCCCGAAGCCCCACTATCGATTATAACCCCCGGAATACGCCATGAAGTGCCCGTGAAGCCCGAAAAATTTATCTTTTCGGTTTCGAAGACCGACCTTTGCAGAGCCCGGTTTCTCAATAAAACTCCCAGTTTTATTAGAAACGAACGTTTTAGGAAACGAATTGCTGCCCGATTATCATCAAATCATGTGAGTGTGTAGTTACTTTCAATTTACACATAGATATGAAGTATTTACCTTAAAATATGTGTTATGTGTAAATATGTTAATTGTTTATTTGAGGTGATTGTTGAATACATGTTTTATACAAGTTTTAAATTGTATATGAATTTTATCTACAAATATGTTGGGTAGAACATAGGTAGACAAAATAGTCGGTGGGTGTTAAAAATGATGACAGGCCTCGGTGTCGGTGTTGTTGTTGGTGTTATTGGTGAAGTCGTCTAGCGGAGTATAGATGACGACCACGGACCTTTCTAGACAGTCCAGTGGCACACTAGCAGGTTCGCAACTTGTAGGTGTTGATGAACTAAATGTTCATTGGTGTACTCCAACCCCCCTCATGGTTGCCTTTAGGACATGTATGGCTGAGGAGTCCCCTTAGCACTAGTGTCCAACCCGATGATATTCCTTAGGCTAAGTCCTTTGTGTTAGGTGTTTAGGGACGTAAAGTGAGGAGAATGGGAATGGGTAATCAGGGTTATTGTTGATTGTGAACTTAATAAGTTATTATTATTGTGGGTTGAAAACCCTATATGCTCACCAGGCTCCCAAGCCTGACCCACTCAGTTTTTTTTATGATTACAGGTAGTGGACCCCGAGCATAGTCGGAGGACGATGAGAGATTTTTGATTATAGGCCAGTAGTTGTAAATAACTGTAGTAAGGCTTATAATCTCTGGTTTATGCTTTTGATCTGTATCGGAACATGACATCCCGAGGTTTTGATATATATATGGAAATATATACCTTCTTAAGGAAGGGTTTTGATAAACTTTTATCATGTTTTGTTTTGGGGACCTATTCCGCAACATCTTTTGAAAAGATTTCTCTGATTTTATTTTAAAAAGCATAAATTAAATCGGTCTTTTCTGGCCGAGAAATTAGGGGATGTCACATGAAGTCCTCCGCCCCCGAACGTTTCCGCCGTTCTGGTTTAGGGGTGTGACACATAGTCAAATATTATGTTGAAGGTTAATTATATGATTAGGGGAGTCAACGCAAAACTGGAATTGCTTTCTCTTATTTGAATTTTCACCACTTTAAATTTAGTTATTCTTTTGTCATTTTCGATTTCTATTAGTTCAATTTTCAGAAATGACACCAACAGAGACCATGGCATTAATGGAGAAATTGGCCAATGAATCAAAACATTCAGCAACTGAGGAAGAGTGGTACCCAGACCATCCAAGAGGAGTCAAGGAGATGAGCAATGCCCACCTGGAATCCCAGATTTCAGAATTGACTAAAGTTGTCCCTTTGTTGACAAAAGAAAAAGGTATTGAGCCAAAGGTCAAACCTTGTGGGATCTGTTGCAAAACCGGGCACCCAACTGATATGTGCCCACTACTTCAAGAAGATACTGAAGCTGTGCAGGCTATGGGAGGATTTCAGCAAAGGCCATTTGATCAACATCGCAACAACCAAGCTTGGGGAGGGCCTCAAAATAGCAATTTCCAGCCAAGACCTCAACAGAACTTTCAGCAAAGAAACCAATACCAAGCTCCACCTGGGTTTCAACAATCTTTTCAGCAGAATCAACACCAAAGCAATTTTCAGCAACCACCTGTTCTGTCACAAGCTAGTAGTTCCAGCATATCTTTGGAAGACATAGTTAAAAGTCTTGCTACTAGTACCCAAGCTTTCCAGAATGAAACAAAGTCCAGCATCAAAAATCTGGAGCAGCATGTATCACAACTCGCGAACTCCATGAGCAAACTAGAAGCACAAACCCAAGGAAAATTCCCATCTCAGACTGAGAAGAACCCGAAGCACAATGCTTGTGCTGTCACCCTCAGAAGTGGTAAAAACTACAAGGGACCAGTTCAGCAAGAAGATGAGGAAGAAGAGATCGTGGTTGAGCAAGAATCTGAGGCAACTGAAGAGGTGCAGAAAAAAATGGATCTGCTGAAGCTGAAGTGAAAATTACGCCTCCTCCTTTTCCCTCAAGACTGAAAAAACACGAAAAAAGAAAAGGAAGACAAAGAAATTATGGATTTCTTCAGAAAGGTTGAGGTAAATATTCCCCTTCTTGATGCAATTAAACAACTACCTCGATATGCTAAATTTTTGAAAGAGATGTGTACTTCAAAAAGAAAGTTAAAAGGAAACGAAACAGTTAAAGTAAGTGAGAATGTTTCAGCTGTCTTACAAAAAAGGCTACCCCCAAAGTGTAAGGATCCAGGAGTATTTACTGTTCCTTGCAAGTTGGAGAACCTTTCAGTGCCACGAGCTATGTTGGACTTAGGAGCTTCTATAAATGTTTTGCCATATTCACTTTTTAAAACTATCGGGGTAGGGCCTTTAAAAAGAACAGGAGTCATCATTCAGTTAGCTGATCGTTCATTGGTGCACCCAAAAGGTGTGCTGGAAGACGTTTTGGTTCAAGTGAATGAACTCATATTCCCAGCTGATTTCTATGTTTTGGATATGGGAGATGACGACTCACCAAATTCAGGTTCTATTCTTTTAGGGATACCATTTTTTGAAAACTTCCAGAACCAAAATAGATGTTTATGATGGTACCCTTTCAATGGAATTTGATGGTGAAGTTATCAACTTCAATATTTATGATGCCATGCGTTACCCTGATGATGTTTCAGCCCTCAATTTCATTGATGTAATTGAATCATTATCTGCAGAATATTTTGAGATTGCTAACCGTTAGTCACTAGCATTAGTGCTCCACAGAAATTTGTCTATTAATGTAGCTCAGGTTCTATCAGAAAAGTATATGGTTGATAAAGAAGTTCAAGAGATGGCAGCTCATATGGACCAGTAGAGAAAGTTGAGTTATGGTACCTAAACTCTTAAGTTACCAGTTTCTAACTCCAAGCTTTTTCCTTCTGTAGTGCAAGCTCCCATCTTGGAGCTGAAGACACTTCCAGAACACCTGAAATATGCATATCTTGGAGAAAAAGAAACATTATCAGTTATCATATCCAACAAGCTGTCAGAAAAAGAAGAGTTAGAGCTGATCAGAATTTTGAAGGAGTATAAAAGCGCAATTGGGTGGACTATTGCAGACATCAAAGGACTCAGCCCATCTCTTTGCATGCACAAAATTTTGATGGAAGAAGACTATAAACCATCGTGAGAAACCCAACGCAGATTAAACCCACCAATGATGGAGGTGGTTAAAAAAGAAGTTATGAAGTTACTGGATGTTGGGATGATATACCCAATTTCTGAAAGCAAGTGGGTCAGCCCAGTTCAAGTTATTCCCAAGAAGGCTGGAGTGACAGTGATAGAGAACAAAGAAGGAGAGTTGGTTCTAACTCGGATTCAGAATGGATGGCGTGTTTGTATTGACTACAAAAAATTAAACGCAGCCGCCCCAAAATATCATTTTCCTCTCCCATTTATAGATTAGATGGTAGAGAGGCTTGCTGGAAAATCCCACTACTGCTTCTTGGATGGATTTTCAGGTTTCCATCAGATTCCAGTTGCTCCAGAAGACCAGGAGAAAACGACCTTCACCTTCCCATTCGGACATTCACGTATAGGCTTATCCCCTTCGGACTCTACAACGCAACCGCTAGCTTTCAAAGGTGTATGGTTAGTATATTTTCTGAGTATGTCGAAAATACCATAGAAGTCTTCATGGATGATTTTACCGTCTATGGAGACTCCTTTGATATTTGTTTGAAAAACCTCACAAAAATTTTACAAAGATGTATAGAAACAGATCCGGTCTTAAATTTTGAAAAATTTCACTTTATGCTTGACCAAGGTCTGATTCTTTGACATATTGTTTCAAAAAGAGGTTTGGAAGTCGATAAAGCAAAAATAGATGTTATAAAAAGCTTACCCTACCCGAAGAATGTTCGGGAAGGGCGTCCCTTTCTTGGTCATGCAGGGTTTTACAGGAGGTTTATAAAAGATTTTTCAAAGATATTAGTGCCCATGTGCCAGTTATTGCAAAAAGATGTTGAATTTGACTTCAATGAAGACTGCAAGAAGGCTTTTGATGTGCTGAAAAATCTTCTTACTTCTGCCCCCATCATTCAGCCCCCAGATTGGAGTTTACCATTCGAGATAATGTGTGATGCCAGTAACACTACTGTTGGAGCTGTTCTAGGACAGAGAAAAGACCGGGTTCCCCACGTTATATATTATGCAACAAAAATTTTAGACAGCGCCCAAGCAAATTACTCCACCACAGAAAAAGAGTTGTTGTCAATCGTCTTTGCATTGGAAAAATCCAGACAATATTTGTTGGGCACGAAAGTTATAATCTTTTCCGATCATGCAACGATTCAGTACCTTCTTGCCAAGAAAAGACTCAAAGCCAAGGTTGATTAGATGGATTTTGCTACTATAAGAATTTGGTATAGAGATCAGGGACAAAAGTGGGAGAGAAAATTTGGTAGCTGATCATTTGAGCCGACTCACTCCACCTGAAGACCCGACAACGATCCGTGAAACATTTCCCGACAAGCATGTATTCACTGTTCAGAACCCTCCTTGGCTTGCTGATATAGTGAACTATTTGGTCTCCAAAGAACTCCCTTCAGATCTCACCCGAGCCCAGAAAGATAAAATAAAGAATGAGGCGAAAAGATATGTCTGGGACGAGCCATATTTATGTAACGACCCAAATTTTACAAAGAAATTTATCATTTTTAATTAGTCAACCATTTTTCATAAAACATAAAGATTCCAATAATTCTTTTCAAAACCACAAACATTACAACATTATTATTTTCAAAATATCAGAGTGTCCCCCAAACAAGGTCGGAAAAGAGAGATAGAGTGCACGCCGCATCATCACGCATTGACTTTGCCCTTGGGCTCCGATGGACCTGAAACAAGTCCACAAACGGTAAGCTGAAAGCTTAGTGAGTGCCCCATAGTATACCCCACACAAACCACATATCACATTAGCTATAAAGCTACCTCTACCACTTATCACATGTCAATTAGCCATGAAGCTATCTCTACCGTTAGCCACAAAGGCTATCTCTACCACCAGCCATAAAGGTTGTCTCTAGCATTAGCCATAAGGCCATCTCTACCATTAGCCATAAGGCCATATCTACCGTTAGCCACGAAGGCTATCTCTACCACAGATCATGCACACATACATATCACACCTCTACATAACAAGTAAACCAACTATCACAAAATGGGTCGGCCTTGGTGCCTTAGACCCATTTGTATGGTGAGAAAACTCACCTCACAAAGCTGAATCGGCAACTGAATTCAGGTATACCCTATGCTGCTCTTCCCAACTGCCTAGAATCAATGAGTAAACAACTCAGCGTAATCCCATAAATACCCCGAGGGTTAAAGTCAAAGTCTATAGTCAAGGTCAACAGTCCATATTGACCTTGACTCGTCGAGTACAATCATTCACTCGCCGGGTTTCCTGCTTAACTCATCGACTCGCTGAGTCACCCGAGGGACTCGTCGAGTTCCTTGATGTTTACGGCCGTAAACCAGCAACCGTACGCCCTTGGCCGTAAACCCTTGGCCGTAAACCCTCTCGACTCGCCGAGTCTCTTGCACGACTCGCCGAGTCCCTATTAGTCCATTATGTTTACGGCCTCTTCTAGTGGGACTCAAGACCCCAAACTTCATATCTATACTCTACTAGTGTGGATAACACGTAAAGTTGCAAACTTTACGTGCATGCAAAGCCTCACATGGCCATAATCACCAAAACTAACCTTCCAACAAGGTTTTCATGCATGGAGAGAAAAGGGGCTTAATAAAGGGTGCAACTTTATGATGTTTGGGACCGAAGGAAGTCCAGATCTGGAACCATATCCTTGTGATAGGTCCAGATCCAAGGTTGCTTCTATTTCCTCAAAGTTGGTCACAATTCTCAAATAGAATGTAGGCTCAAGGTAACAGATTCATACGTCAATTTAATGCCTAAGACGAAATAGATGCTTGATCTAACACTTCTCCCTTGATACTTCCTCTTCAAACTTGGAATCCTCCCCAAAATCTCAAGGATAAGCTCTCAATTGATCTTACTTCACTCACAAGAGGTTGTGCGGCCGTAAACGTTCTTCTATGGTGCTAAGGGAGGCTACTGGGGCGGATAATGACGTTTTTATAGGGGGAAAACCTAAAATTTAGGGTTTTCTTTAAACAGCTCGGACTCGCCGAGTTGACCTTCGACTCGCCGAGTCGGTTCCGTTCCGCGTTTCATGATCTCACGACCCTACTCGACGAGTTGACCTCCCAAATCGCCGAGTCCATGCTTAAATCCTTTCCAATTCAAACCAGGTGTTACAAGTCTCCCCCACTTGAACTAGACTTCGTCCTTGAAGTCTGCTGACTCAAACAAATTGGGGTAATGATCTTGCAACTCCTCTTTCGAATCCTAAGTCCATTCGGAGCCCTTCCGATGTTGCCATTGCACTTTCACCAGTCTTACTTCCTTATTCCGAAGAGCCTTCGTCTTCCTATCCAAGATGGCAATGGGCTTCTCTATGTAATTCAAGCTCTCATCCACCTGGATATCACCCAGTGAGACAATCGTAGCCTCGTCTGTGACACACTTCCGAAGTTGCGACACATGGAATGTGTTGTGAATCTGGCTAAGCTCATCTGGCAGATCCAAGCGATATGCCCCTCTTCCAAAACGTGATGATCTCTTTCCAGGGCGACACCTTCAGCAACACGAAATCCCTCGCCTGAAACTCAAGATCTGATCGCCGTCGGTCGGCATAGCGTTTCTGACGGCTCTGCGCGACCCGCAACCGGTCACGCACCTGCTGAATCAATCCGGTGGTCTTGAGCACTACCTCAGTGCTCCCCATGACCCGGTGCCCAACCTCATCCCAACAAACCGGGGTCCTACACCTCTAACTATATAACATCTTAAACGGAGCCCGATCGATACTTGCATGATAATTGTTATTGTACGAAAATTATGCCAGTGGGAAATACGTATCCCAACTCCCTCCAAAATCCAACACGCATGCCCGCAGCATATCCTTCAGTGCCTGGATCGTTCTCTCACTCTGACCGTCGGTCCGGGGGTGGTATGCTGTGCTAAAATGTAGATGAGTGCCCAGCTCCTCGTGGGAATTTATTCCAGAACCTGGATGTCAACCGAACATCAAGATCAGAGACTACTAACACAGGAACCCCATTTCTAGCCACTACCTCACGCACATAAATATCCGCCAACTTCTCTACAGATATATTTTCTGATATCGGAATGAAATGGGCACTCTTCGTCAGTCTATCCACAATCACCTATATGGCATCCACACCCCTCTCCGTCCTTGGAAACTTCGTAATGAAGTCCATCGTGATCTCCTCCCACTTCCACATGGGAATGTGTAGCGGCTGGACCTTACCATGAGGACGCTGATTCTCGGCCTTGACCTTCCTGCAAGTCAAGCACCGCTCTACAAACCAAGCGATTTCCCGTTTCATGCATGGCCACCAATAACTCAGCCTCAAGTCCCTATACATTTTCATAGCTCCTGGATGTATAGAGAACTTGGACTTATGCGCTTCCTCTAATATCTTCTGTCTCACTCCCCCGGTCACCGGTACCCACACCCAGCCACACTGCGTCAAGAGGCCACGACTATCCTTAACAAACATAGGATATTGTCCTCGGATCCTCTCTACCTTCCAATTCTCTTTCTTTACTCCCTCAACCTGAGCCTCTTTTATCATCTCCAACAATGGAGAGATCACCTTCATCCTCAACACACACTCCCCATCGGGGAACCTGCCGTTTTACGGCTCAAGGCATCGACCACTATGTTGGCCTTCCCTGGGTGGTATAGAATCTCGCAATCATAGTCTTTTAGCACGTCCAACCACCTTATTTCTCGCATGTTGAGGCTCTGTAGGTCCATCAAATACTTCAGACTCTTATGGTCGGTGTAAATGGTACAACGCACTCCATACAAGTAATGCCTCCAGATCTTGAGGGAAACCACCACTGCCCCCAGTTCCAGATCGTGAGTAGGGTAATTTGCCTCATGCAGCTTCAACTGCCGCGACGCATATGCTATCACGTGTCCTCTCTGCATCAGTACCGCACCTAACCCTGAAATCGATGTGTCACAGTACACCACCAGATCATCTAATCCCTCTGGTAGAACAAGGATCGGAGACTCGCACAATTTCCGCCTCAAGGTCTCGAAGGCCAACTGCTGATCCGTACCCCACCGAAACGTTACATTCTTCTTGGTCAGACGGGTCAATGGCACCGCAATCTTGGAGAAGTCCTGGATAAATCTCTGATAATAACCTCTAAACCCAAGAAGCTACGAATCTCTGATGCATTCTTCGGTACTTCCCACCGCAACACAGCCTCAACCTTGGCCGGATCAACCGAAATACCCTCCTGGTTGATGATATGCCCCAAGAATTGTACCTCTCGCAGCCAGAAATCACACTTGGAGAACTTGGCATACAGCTTCTCCGCCCTTAGGGTTTCCAGCACCTCCCTTAACTGTTGTTCGTGCTGCTCCCTAGTCTTAGAATAGACCAGAATATCATCAACGAAAACGATCACCGACCGATCCAGCATCGGCCTACACACCAACCTATTCATAAGGTCCATGAACACTGCTGGCGCATTGGTAAGCCCAAACGGCATCACTACAAACTCATGATGCCCATACCGTGTCCTGAAAGCCATCTTCGGTATATCTTCATCCCGAATCCTCATCTGATGGTATCCCGACCGAAGATCAATCTGTTGGATTAATGTCTAAGTCCATAACTATATTTGGTATGTACTTGACCCGACCCGGCATGGTCCATTTGGGTTGCACTTCACCGGCACAATTTATATGGATAGTCTTTTGAGAATAGTATATTTATGATTTATATTAATATATTATAAGTTCTAATATATTAATATGGAATCATATTATTTAATTAGTATTGATCAAGAATTAATTTAGAATTAATTAAGTGATCAAAAAGAACTAATTAAATATGGACTCTTATATATATGGAATGGGCCAAGTTCATTTAGGTTGGGCTAAGCTTTCATGGATGGTCCATGGAGCTTTTAACCCATGGATCCTATGTAAATGAAAGGTCATGGGTATTAGGGTTTACATGGATGTAACCCTAATCCTCCATAATATATAAAGGGGTCCTTGGCTCACAAAATTGGCACAAGTGTGTGAAAATAAGAGTGGGCCGATTTTAGTGTGCATACATATTCTCTCAAGTTCTTCCAAGGTGTTTTGGTGATTTGTGATTCCATTTGAGGCTTCCACACTATTGGGGCTAAGCTCTTAAAGCTTGAAGACATCAAGCTACATCAAAATGTATGTCATCTAACTAGAACTTTGTAGTATAGGTGCTTCAAAATATGCTAGTTAGGATGAAACCTTGGAATAGTTAATATTTGCATGTATAATAGAGAAAACATAGATCCAAGGTTTATAGGGTTGCATGTACACCATAGGAGTGTTAGAATGCTCAAAACCCAACAGTGGTATCAAAGCCATGGGTTGTTTTCTGTTATATTGATGCAAATGTTTTATTTTCAAGTTGAAAAAAAAGGAAAAAAAACATGACGTTTGTCAAATTTTAAGATAATTACTTGTTTTGTGAAAAACGAATTATTTGTAAAATTTGAATCATTTGTTATATGAGTTGAATTAGGTCAAATTTAGTAAAAGATAAAATGATATGACTATTTTATTAGTTTTAAAAGTTTGATCTAAATGTTTTAAGGAGTTACATATTTTGTCATAAAATTTTGGAGCTCAAAAGTTTTTTTTTTAAAGTTGTGATCTTAAGGGTTTTTAAAACTTCCATAAGTTATGGATATGAAAGTTTTTTTTTTTTAAAAAAAAAATTTGATTCAAAGTTTTTATGGAGTGACAAAATTTGGTGTTAATGTTTTAAAGAATTCCATAACTTGTTCTTAAGTTATGGAACATGGAAAGTTTCATCATAAAACACCATTAATTCCATAAGTTATGGAATCCAAAGGTTTTCAAGAATTACAAAACTTGCCCTCAAGTTTTGGAATTTGAGAAAAGTTTTTTTAGAAAAAAAAAGAATTGAATTCTAAAACTCTTGGGTTCATAACTTAAACAATTAATTAAATGGTTTTAATTTTGAGTTTAATAATTGGAATTATGATGTTTTGTTGAATAGTTCAAATTAACTCTTATGGACTTTATTAATAGTTAATTAAAGCGCTTAATTAAAAGAGTATTATTAATCCATAAATATATGGTTTGAGTTTAATTAAATTAAAAGTCTAGTTTAATTAATAGATTAAACCACCAAGTATTTTAAATGTCTAAAATACACCCTTATACTATTATAATATTAAAAGTTTAATATATTATATGTATAAGAGCAAGTCGTCTTACCATTAGTAGGACTCATTCACGAAGCCGATCTATAAGGGGGGTATAAGGTTACTGCCTATAAAATGGCAGTTTAATGGGTGTCCACTCTCACTCACCGCTTCCTTGACCGGTGGAGGGTCGTTAGCCGAACAGGTAGGACAAGGACTATAATTCTCCCTTCATTATAAGTATAATGATAAATACTAAGTAACTAAACACTTATAAATTCTCAATCTTAGTTACTTAGGAAAATGTGAATAAGGTGCTAATCCATGAAATTACACTTTGCACTTTGTTTAAACCGCTAGTGGAGCGTGTGTGGTTAACCGGCACACTAACCTGGATTTAACGAAGTAGGCAAAGGGTAACTTAATATTTATCATAGTATCGGTGGAGCTCGTGTGGTTAACCGGCAGATTGATTGAGGGATAAATATTAAGGGTACCAAGTATATTTGCATGGTTACTTCACACCTTGTTTTGTGATCCTCGACATCCCAGTCACAAAACCTAAAGGGCAAACTCGAGATTGAAACATGCCATTGAAAAGTTCAATGAATCTCAAAAGATCTAGGAGTTTCAACTCCAAGTAAAAACCTAATTAAATTATTTCGTTTTTCATGGTGGAAATTGGTAAATCGTCATTTACCTACCTTCAACTATTTTATAACTCGGATTACGGCATCCCTCTTCCAGTTATAAATAGGTTGTTGGATCCTAGCCTTAATATTTCATATTGGGTGTTATATTAAGGACTTTAGATCAACTATCTTGAATATCTCCCAAAAGATGTTGAGTTCAGACATCTATGATCTTCCCAAATCTCTTGGAACTTTACTTACTCCACCTCCTCCAATTATTCTCCCTAACCCACAAGTTCAAGGTCACTCAAGCCCTAATGGCAAGCAAGGTCTATGTTTGATCACATCTTAGAGATGAAGTCACATATTGACAACCCGAGAGAGTTGGGTTTCAAAGTCTTGAGAAAGTTGGATGTTCAATCACTTTCTAAGTCACATAGTGAGTTCCTTTGGGACTACTATGATACAGACTATGACATGAACCTTAATGATCATATCTATTTGCTTGGTGCTGCTGAATCAGCAATGATTTGGAACGATAGTGAAGCAAATTTGATTAGAAGATCAACTTCCCAAAAACTTTATGGACAGTGACAATGGTGACACTGGAAATCCAGAAAAAGCATTCTCTTCCCAATAGAAAGGGATTGGCCATAGTCAACCCGGTTGAACAAATGGTAAAGAGAAAGGCTAAGTCTGAGATAGTCCCATTACCAAAGGGTCCATATGTTTATTTTGCCAAAGGAAGGGGCGTTGATTGCAAAGCTGCCAAATTTACCTAAGGATGTTAAAGTCAATAAGTTTGACTCTACATCAGGTAGAGCCCATTATCTAACTCTGTTAAGTTCTATTCTGAGATCCTCATTACATGATGTGACTGGGTCACATGTTGATGTTTTAAGAATCAAAGAATAGAGAGAAATCTTAAAGGAAGTATATGCTGATTCTGATCGCGAAGGTGGATTTCGATCGCATCAGAATTTTGAGCAGTTGCTTAAGAAGTTATGATATATTGCTAAGGAATAGATAACAACAATTTTCCATGTGGATTGTAAGGATAAGTTTTTTCGCAAAGTTTTAAAATAAAAGAAAATTGTTTAATTTTATTTATTTGAAGTATCCATACAATGGCATTTGTGGAAAATTGTTGCTTATATGATTCCACTAACAGCAATATTGGAAAATAGATTTGATTCTTTCATTTGTGGTAGTGTCTAAATTTACCAAATCAGGAAAGTTCCTCATCACCCAAGTTTCAATTGGACCGAAACTTGGAATCATGCAAGTTGAATAGTATGATGAATGAGAACTTTCAAGCATTGGAAAATCAAGACTAATTACTTGTTCACATGGATGTGTGAGTCAAGTGAAGGACTAAAGGGATCGAGTACACATTCTTGTGCACTGGTCATGTCCACCACAAAGCTCGTTAAGACTATTTGATTTACTAAAGTTTAGTAAATATGGTTATACTTACAAGTTTAAGTATAATTCTGAAACATTGGAAAAAGTCTCAATGTATGGCAGAACGAATGGGAAGAATCAAATTAGGCAGAAAGATAAAAGTTTCTCAAATCTGAAAAGATGGGAGAGTACTTTAGTATCATGTTTGTGCTCATCTTAATGATTTAGAAATCATATCACAATTAGTCCTCTAAAGGTCATCTTAGTGCATTCTTATGACTAAGAAGAGGAGTCATGAATTGTTGAAATGGTTAGATCAGGAAGATGAGTCATACTTCGTTCCAAAACAATTCTTAGAGTCATACTCCAAGATTGTAACTTGAGTGACATATCTTCAAGAAAGGTTTAAAACACTTGTCAAATGTAAGAGTAAAAGTGTCCTACTCTTGTACATTTGAAATTGGTAAGTTGTGATGTTTTGGATAAAACAAAGACCAACTAAGGCCAATTGTGTGAAGTGTTTGTCTTGATAAAGAATCCGCACTATCTCTTGAATATTTGGCAAGATAGTCTTATATGTCAAGAGGATAGTGGGAGTCTTAAAGATCTTAAAAAGAATTTCAAGAACTAATCAAGAATAAAACCTGAGGTTCTTCACTAGCACACGACTTGAGGTTTATAACCTATCGTGTTGACATATTATGTGCCCATTCCAGTTAAAGTTGGCTTTGCATAGGAGTTCTGAAAGTTCTCAATTGGTTGCATAACAACTTGGAAGCAATGGCATGCCATGTACCGCCAGGTGGCAAGAAGTTAAGATTGCATAAGTTCAGTCCATATGAGTTTGGATTTGTCATTATCCTTGTCTTGTGACTATGGTTTTGACGATTCATATGGATAAGAACACATACAACATAAAATCTAAGGGTCATAAGGTTTCTCTCCGATTCATGAAAATGATGGTGAGGAAACACTTCCACCAAGTAGATTTGAAGCAGATGGCAAAAGGTCTAAACAATTGAGACTATGATTACGGCATCCCTTTTCATAGTTCTGAAATTGTTTAGACACACATGCATGCTATCTAAGGAAAGGTGTATGATTTTGATAAAGTTTTATCAAAGCATCTCGTATCAGAAATCTGAACTTTGGTAAGAAAGTCAATAAAGTATTGATTTCTAGAAGTCCAGCTGATTTCTGAGTACATGTCAAAGCTAGTGGGAGCATAAGTGTTATGCTAATAATCATCATGTTAGTGGGAGCATGATAATTATTGTTAGTGTTGCAAGTTAGCAATGTTAATTATAGAAAACAAAAGTTTCAATTCGTGAGGCTGCAGGGATTGAAAAAGTTGTTTTGCTATAATTAAGGGAGAGGATATACTTCATTTCAGTTCTAAAGGCTTAGATTGAGACCTTAATCATCTTTAGTCAAGAATATATATATATGAATTTCATGTTGGATTGGTTCAACTTAAAGAAATTCTATATATTGCGTTCTCAAAATTCGATTATGATTACGGCATCCCTCTTCATAGTCAAATTTTGAAAACATGGCAAATAAAAATATTGTAGCAAAAGACTGGTCTAGAATCATGTCTTTATGTGAGACATCATGAATCGTGTACCATTTGCTTTGGGTACAGGATCGATTGCATGTGCTATAATATTTGTCATTTCTAAATTTTTCCAAATGCCCAGAGGCATTAAGAAGGGAAAAGGTCTAGAAGTGGATATGACTAAAATGATTA